>NW_004955454.1:3679095-3727134 GCF_000276665.1 Chinchilla lanigera | reverse complement strand
CCTTCTCTTTTTACTCTTGCAATGGTTTTCCACATTAATATCTATTTAAATGGTATTGAACTTTTTTTTTGTTGTTGTTGTTTTGTTTTTTTGGTTTTTCTCCGGTACCGGGAACCGAACTCATGACCTTGCGCTTGCCAGGCAGGCGCTTTTGCCGCTGAGCTAAATCCCCAGCCCCTTAAATTTCATTTTTAACTATGTAGTTTCTCTTTTTTTTACACTGAGGCCTTTAATGAATTTTAGAGTTCATTATTTTATCTGGCATGAGATGGGTAGCTAACTTTATTTTCAATATAGCATAGCAGCTTTCTAATAGTTCATACTAAGTAATGGTACCCCATCCCTATAAATGTCTCTGGTTTCACATTCTCTGTTCTTTATATTGGTCCAACTGTCTTGTCCTGTGCCAATACCATGTTGCTCTGAGATCACTTGCTTTATTTGGTTTGGTTGATAGCCTTCTAGCCTGTATTTGTATCTAACAGGAAGATTCTCTCATCTCTTTTTATTCACTTTAATGTTAGAGTAGCTTTTCATCCATATAAGCTTTTTAACTGTGGTAAAATACATGTAATATAAAATTGGCCATCTTTTTTTTTTGAAACATGGTCTTGTTATGTAGTTCATGCTGATCTTGAATTCACTATGTAGCCGAGGCTGGCCTCGAACTTGCAGCTACTAGTCTCCTGCCTCAGCTTCCTGACTGCTGGAATTACAGGCATGCACCACCAAGAGGACCATCTTAATCATTTTTAATTATATAGTTCAGTGTCCTCACAGGGCAAGGATCTAGAACATCTAAAACAAAAACACAAACACCTGACAAAATTCCAAACCCTATTCTGTTCACAGTGTTCAGTTTATTTTTATTCCAAGCTGCTGTTATAGCCTGTTTTGTTCACTACTATACTCCTTACCAAGTATCCACAAATAACTAATGAAAGGATCAACTAGTAAATCTTTCTCTTCTTTCATAATCTCTTGTCATGAAAGATGCCTATCTCCTCTGAAGCTACATAAGTGTAGCATCCTAAATTTGAGACTACATCCTTTCCTCATCTAAACCAATATGAATTGTTTCCTTTACTCCTTCATGTTCTGTTTTGGCAGATCTTGAATCTCCCAATCAAACAAGTCACAGTCTGTAATAATATACCATAATTAGCCAATCAGAAAAAAGGGTTCTAGTCCCCAAACTAATGCCAACTAGTTGCAGGAAACTTCAGCATGTCAATTACTCTCTCTGTAACTCAGATTCCTCATAGAAAGGAACTGCAGCATTATTATCAGGACTATGTTTTGGAAGTTTAAATGGTCAGTATTTGAATCCCAGGTAGTAACAGTAAGTCATTGTAAACTCAATCTCTGTATGCTTCAGCATGCCCATCTATAAAATACTTCCTATTCAATGGTATAATTCCTATTAGAAGGTTATTGTAAGACTTTCCCTTCTGATTTTCACCTTTCCCCTTCTCTCCCTTTCCAGGTTGGGCTCCCCCCTGCCCTTCCCCTCTCTCCTCCTTCCAAAGCCTCTCTCCCTCTCCCTACCCCTACTCCAGGAACCACTGCCAAAGAGAGCTTGCTTCCAGAAGCTAACTGTCAGGGTGACAGGCAGCACTGCAGAGACACTTCCCCACTGCAGTCTGCATGAGGTGAACTGCCACAGACTACCCACTATCCTTTCTGAAGTATCTCTCCAAATTACACTTCATAAATACAGTTAAGACTTCACCTGTATGGATGAGGCAATATAACTCAGCCAGAGATCAGGAGTCCACAGAGGCTATTCTATTCTACTGCAGAAAATGTCTAACAGTAACCCTGCTCAAGAGACTGTTCAATGAATGATCAGGGGAAAAAAAATGGTGAAAGACTCTGTAAACAAAAACAAGTTTATATGTTAAAACTTCAAAGAAGAAACTGAGAAAGCAGATAAAAGTACCAGTGTGTGTCAAGAGACACAGAGGCAGGCAGCCAACCATAGTGATACCAGAAAAAGAGCCAAGTTTAATTCCAAACTAAAGTTGGTACACAGTTTGGCAGTATGCAAGCGGTCCTCTACTCCATTTGCTGACGGACCACTAGAAGCCAAGGATATAATTCAACTGCACATCAGCTGTCCACCCGTTTGACAAAAAGGAAGAAAAGTCCCCAAAAAAGATGTCTTCAAAAAAAGAAGCCTAGGACAAAAGCAAGACAAGGTCCAAGGCAGATGCTGTCAGGAGAGTCTAACCAAGAATATATGGACTCCACTAGAATAGATCTAAATGAATTTCTTGTAAATACACTGAAAAAGAACCAAAGGGACAGAATGATGCTGCTAAAATTAGAACAGGAATAAACAATTCAAGAAGTTTCCTCAGATGACTTCATATCACTAGATGGTACTACACTAGGTAACTATTTTGGGATGGACCACAATATTCATCAAACTGGAAAAGCGATCATCATCAATAAAAACAGCAACACAAGAATCCTTAAACAAACTCTCAGAACATATAAAGGATGGGAAGAATACAGAATTTTAACAGAGATTCATTCTTAGGAGAAATGATGCCAGTATGGACCAAGATGATAACCTGATCAGAGTTACATTGCAAGATGGAAAGGGAAACAAGGCAATAGAAGAGAGAAGGGCGGAATGTCAAAGGGTCCAAGAGATAGTATTTGCCCAGGAGACTGGCCAAAAGAGATATCTAAATGATATCAGGTAGAAGCAAGAAAGGCTGAGCTGTACCTCAAGCAACTGCCCAAGAAGCAGGCAGTGAACTCAAATGCCTGGAGTCCTGGCCTTAGAGTAGTTGCATACTCCAGACTCAAATGGCTCTACCCAGAGTATGAGACTCCTGTCACCAAAGCCAGCAGCTTCAGTGAAATCTCCATCCTCACCTCAGGTGACAGCATCAGCAACAATAAAAGTGGAAGTGCAGAAAGAAACTCCACGCTAGGCTTGGCAATACATGCCTCAAAGGTATGCAACCTGGTCACCTCAGCCCAGTCTGTCCAAGGTTTTCTCCCTTATCCTGCCTAGCAGCAAAAGCAGCAGCAACTTCTAGCAACAGCTACCCTGTATCACAGGCAGATGACCTCAGCAACCTATCTGGATAAATGAGTCTTAGCTGCCAAGGTTCTAATGAAGCAGCTGACCTGTCTTAAGCTCTGTTCCAGACCCAACTTATCTCCAAACACCCTCAACAAACTAACTTCACCATAGCTTCCACATGAAAGCCCCCTCCATTTTCAAACATTATACCTCTGGCCATGTACCACCTACTCAGCAAGTCCTGCCACCGCAGGGCTACATGTAGCCCCACCCCATCAACACATCCAGGTTTCTTACTACCCTACTGAACAATATCCTTACTCCAACCAGTAATAACCTCTCTTACCTCGTGGCCTATAGCCCTCAACATGGCCAGCAGCTGCCTCAACCGCCTAGCTGCCTGGTTTAGGGCCCCTCAAGTTTACCCAGCAGCAGGCAGCTTACCAACGCCATGAACAGGGTCCAGCCCAACAACCGGTGAACAGCACAGGGCACCACACATAAGACCTGGTAGCTTGGGACACTCTACTGCATTCCTACCAAGTCCCAGTGAGCAGTGACTTGCAAGTGGGGTCCAGTCACCTTTCCAGCAATCCATGTAAGTCAATTTGTGCAAACAAGTCTCCCAGTGGCAGATGTACCCATGTAGAGCAGCACGATCCCACCCACTCAGAAGAATGGTATGAACCCCACTATGGGGTTTCTGCAGCTTGGTTGTGAGCAGTATCAGATGCCTCAGTCTCCCTTTCCCTGAAGTCTACCAGATGCCACAGCAATTCTCAGGAGTATCACCTTCTGGGCCAGGTGTGGTAGTCATGCAGCTGGATGTCCCTAATGGCCCCCAGCCTCCCCAGAACCTATCCATGGTCCAATAGCATCACTGTAAGTATTATACCATAGAGTGGCAGGATCAGAAGCCTGGAAACCTATACAGCTCCGACAGTAACTCCCAGGCCAATACACAAATTAGCAGCAGCCCTGTCACATCTCCTGCTCAGTCTCCAGCCTCAACAATGCCTGCACAGAATTCAGGCCCCTCCCTGTCCTCACACAGTTCTCCCTGCCTGAAGGTCCAGCACAGGCTGATGGGTGCTACTCCCTCTTGGGCTAGCCATTATAGTACAGTATGTCCATCTGCCCTCCCTTGTTCTATGGCCAATCAACATATACAGTACACGAGGGACAGAGTGGACTGAAGCATGTAAACACTGGCAAGAGATAAGCACTCAAATCTACTTCCTGGGAGACAGGAGATGCTGTCCTGCAGCTGGTGCTGGAGATGACAGAACTCCCTAAAGGCATCACCATACTGAGACAGTCAAACTCTACTGAGCTCACCTTGTCCGGAGCAAAGATTCAGCAGCTCGAAGACACTAAGGGGTAGATGGGGAGAACACGCCACACAACCACCACAACAACAGAACTGCCAAGAAGGGGTACCACTGTGACCTCACTGCCTTCTACACCACTGTAGCTAAGTTCCCCAGCCCCTTGGCTGCCCAAAATACCTCCCTTAACCTCAAAAAATCCGTGAGTTGTTTCAAACTTCAAGTACGAAACAGCTACGACCTGAGGTTCCTGGAGCCAGCCAGCTCCCAATAAACAGAAAAGAGGAAGAGACTGACACAGCAGGGGGAGGGGAGCAGGGTGCAGGCGACGGAAGTGAGAGGTGGGAAATAAGAATATGGACACCAAACTAAAGCCTAAGACATTAAGGATGCAGGAACAGAGACAAACTCTCACTGGTACTGGACCCCTCCTCGCTCTCGTCACAGGTCCCCGCTTCCTGCCCGGGTGGGCTCCTTCTGCTTCCCCTTGTTGCTCATCCTCTTCTCATGCTTTTTACCTTTTATTCTCCCATAAAATTAATTTTTTTCATAATTTACTTTTCATAATTTTTGGTCCGATAGAATTGGGAGGGTCCCACACTCCCTTTGTTTCCTATTTCCTCATCACCCTAAGCTCCTTTTCCTTTTTTTTTTTTTTTTAAGTCTTTATGAATGTATTTACATGGACAAAATTAAGAAAAATAAAACTGGGTTCTACATTCTGTCACTCTCTTGTCTTGTCTCCTCAAACCCCACGGAGTTAAAATTAGGGACTTCCCTCCTCCCCAGAACAACTGCATATTGTTTCCGTGAGCTTTGTACCACAGTAAAACACAGTGGTGGAGACACAGTATTTAACTGCACATACAGCTGTTTGCTGGGTATGTCACTGTAAATTTTATTTAATTTGGTCTTCTGTTCGTTTGGGGGTAGCCATCGGGGGGTTGCTTTTACATATTAAAAAATAATTCCATGGGGGCAGGAAAAAACTAAGGAAACAAAATTAGGCACATACAGAAAGAACTTAATATTAGATGTTATCACGTATATTTTTTAAATTATGGGAAGAATAAACAATGTCTAAAATTACCTTCTAGATCTTTTCTTTTTTTTTTTTTTTTTTTTTTTTTTTGCACCAGGAATTGAACTCAGGACCTTGCGCTTGCCAGGGAGGCACTTATGCTGCTGAGCTATATCCCCGGCCCTTACCTTCTAGATCTAAGAATGTATTACTAACTCTAAATATGCTGAGGAAAGGAGAAGGCTAGACTGCAGAAGCAGCACCCTGGAGTACTAGGTTAGGACTACAAGCAGGTATATGTCAAAGCAAAGTATCCTAACATTTCAGCCCTACTGCCTGGACAACCTAAAGCTAGGGCAGTTCATTACTTTGTGCTCGGTGCTGGTCCTGTGACCACCTAAGAAAAAAAGATCCTGTTACTATGATGTGGATGATAATGCTTATCTATAATAAACAGAATCCCATAACACAATTTTCTGGAGAAGGAAAAGCACATACTACTTTGAAGCACTAAGGTAGACATTATTTTAGTTTATAAGTAAAATTAGGTCAGCTCTGCACACTGAGAAACCATCTTAAAAAACTCAATGAGATATCATGGTATGGCACGATGGTTTAGGAATAAGAAAGCAAGCATAAATAGAAAATCACTGAAAATACTATAACCAGCATCAAAAGTCTCAGGAGTACTAGTGAGAGCAAAGCGCCTATCAAGCATAATGTGCTAATAAGCACTTCTAATCCTCAGTTATTAAAGCAAAACAATACTTTTCTACCTAACCTATGCCATTTCTATGAGGAATAAATAAGACAAAAGATCAAATAAAACAAATGTGCTATAACTGCAAGTTGTATGGGAATATTTTTAACCCACTGAATTTTAAGTCTCCTTGCATATTCAGAAGAGAAATACCTAATTCCATTTTATCCATAATACTCTTAGGAAATTGGTACTGTCATTATCTTCACTTTATAGTAAAGGAAATAAAAGCTTAAAGAGATAAAGTAACTCATCTATGGTCACACAATGATGAACATACAGGCTTGGGCTTTAGAAGTCCAGGTCTGATGCCAAAGCCTCTACTTTTAACCATTATGTTGCTAAATCCAGTCCACCTCTGAGAAGGTCAACAGATTAAAAGAGATGTTTATAAAGTAGGACCATTTCCATATATATTGTACAATGTATAACAACAGAGGGCCTTGTTTTACGTACCTCAAACACGTCTTTTCTCATATCACTTTTTGCCTTAAAGATTTTTAAAATTTAAAAAAGCTCCAAGATACACATTCTTTATCATATAAACTTAATTTAGCAATTTTAATGTTAGATCAAAGTCTAGGATAGCAACAGAGAAGAGCACAAAATCAATTACAAGCACAATACAGAAATATAAGAGAACATTCAATGAACTCCTTCAGACTGTCTTCCATTGAACTGTAGTGTGTAAAAGACACTTTGGAAAAGGTGACTTGTCGAATGTCACCAGAGAAACTGTTGTACAGTAAATGCTAATAAATAAGCATTGTACATTCTTAAAATCAACCCAAATTCAGATAGCAGTTAGCTTTCATATTCATTATTTAGGATGAGATGGTTGTATTTAAGCAGCTGTCTTACCAACTTACTAGAGTCATCACTGAGACTCAGCTACTCCCACAATGGCTAAAAACAAATATAAAAACCATCCAAGAATGATGACAAATTGAGTCTTTATTCTCTATGGTAGAAGAAACCAATCAGAGCCCATCTATGTGAGACCTACCTAATAAGAACATTGAGTTGGGTAAAAGACGAGGATGGATTGCCAAGGGGGAAATGGCATTTATTAGACTGTGACAAGCTTTTAAATGTTTGCATTATCATTTACCAACTGTTTGGTTTTCCAGTTCGCACACCTGCCACCTCTGTCCAAAGCTATCGCCCGAGCAAACTGAGAAGCAAGGCCCACCTCTAAGACACTGGCGCCCTCTACTGACCCTTTTGTAGCTCTGCATGCACAAGTTACTTTTGCAGGTAGTATTTTACAGTTTTATATTTGTAATTATTGAATAAAATAGTCCAATAAAATATAAAAGAGAAGCTATTCTCAAAAAAGTATGTCAATGAAAAAAACTACATTCTTTTAAAAATATCTATATATATACAAACTAATTTTATTATAATTATAATGATGATGACAATGACAAATATACGAAGCCCATGCTATGTACCAGCCACTATACATGCATAACCAGTTTGATTTAAAAGCTAACTTGCAAGTTAAGTGCTACTATCTATTCTCTTCATGTTATAAATGTAGAATTGAAGTCCAAACTCAGTAAATATGACTACAGAGCCAGAGCCTTAAACCACTACTGCATCTTTTAATTTTATAAGCAAAACATCTCTGTGAGATACAACTGACCTGACACCATGACAAAATATGATTGTAAAAAGTTTAAAATAACCATTACATCACCCAAATTTCTTGTTTACAGCAAATCTGAAATGGACAGACAAAAGAACATGACAGGAAATAGTTTTGGGCTTTTCCCTATGCTGTTACCCATTCCGCTCTACACCTGAAGATTTTGGTAGTACAGAACTATGTTATTCTTTTTCTCCCTATGCCTCTTTTTCCAGATTATGTCCTTATTTATCTATTGTCTGGTTTTCTAAAAGGGAAAATAAACCTAATCTTCATCACATGCCTTATCTTCCTTCTATAAACCAGAACTATTTACCTATTCTGATTTAAATTACATATTTCACTGAAATTTTTTAAAGTTCTTTATATTAAGACAGTAAACCCAAATACCATCATCAATTCCTTGTCCTTATCACAGGTAAAAATTTGTCTGGAAATAAACGGGAGAGGGCAGCACAGAAGGCCAGGGCGCTGAGGGCACCACACAGATACACAGCTTCTTCTAGCATGACTGTGATACGATCAGCAGCCACAAGAATTGGTTCCTGTGTCTGGCACTGTAGTGCTAGAGCCGGACCACTGCCCACAACTATAGAGCCAACATGGCTACTGCATCTACTATAGCCCTTGTCATTTCATAGCCATAAATGAACCACAATGCTTCTACAATGAGTCCATCACCTTCCTTTATAACTGGAGTGGAACGTATCTTGCTACAAAATGGAACACAGTCAGCAAGCTGGTGATAGGAATCAGAATCAGTGTCTGTATCTTCATCATTTTGGCCAAGCTTTTGGTCATGGGGGCTATCTATGTCAACCATCCTTCCCATTTATTACTTAATGGCTAACCTGGCTGCTGCAGACGTTTTTGCTGCATTAGCTTACTTCCACATAATGTTCAACATAGGACCCAATACTTGGAGACTGACTGTTAGCACATGGCTCCTTCGTCAGGGCCTGACTGACACCAGCCTGACAGCTTCTGTGGCCAACTTACTGGCTGTTGCAGTTGAAAGGGATATTACAGCCTCCTGCATGCAGATCCACACCTACATGAGCAATAGTCGGGTGGTGGTGGTCGTTGTGGTCATCTGGATGATGGTTATTGTCATGGGTGCTATGCCCAGTAGGCTAGAATTGTATCTGTGATATTGAGAATTTTAGAACATAGAACCCTCTACAGTTCTATGTTACTTAGTCTTTTGGGCCATTTTCAAGTTGGTGACCTTTTGGGTATGTTCACCAGAGGACTATGAGAATGTCTTGGCACAGTTCTAGACCCTAACAGAACTGGGATACCATGGTGAGTCTTCCGAAGACTACAGTCATCGTGCTTGGTGCCTTTATTATCTGCTGGACTCCAGGATTGGTCTTGCTACTCTTGGATGTGTGTTTCCCATGGTGCAATATTCTGGATTATGAGAAATTTTTTCTCCTTGCTGAGTTTAACTCTGCCATGAATCCCATCTACTCCTACCAAGACAAGGAGATGAGTGCCATCTTCAAACAAATCCTCTGCTGGCAGATCAGCAGAACACCAATGGCCCCACCAAAGACTCCAGCTGCTCGGCTTCCTCCCCCACCACACCATCTTCGCCAGAGTTCACAGCAATGAACACTTTGTGGTTTAGAAAGTAAACTAAGATGGGAAATCAGCTGTCTTCTATAGAAGGATGAACAGCCTTTCCCCACCCAGTTTCTAGGCCAAGGTAGAGAGCAAGAGAGAAGAGAAAGACACTTGTGTACTTTAACACTTAGTTAGTGTTAGTTAGTTAGTTAGTGTTTAACACTAACCAATGTATTTATTCCTAGACCATATAAGACTTGAAACACATGGAAAATTAGCTTATGTGATAACCCTCATCCTGATCCCCATTCCTTTTGAATATAAAAAGTAGAGTTCTTATGGTAGAATTCAGAAATAGACTCAGGAGTGTCTATTTAAACTACATTAATTAGACTTTAAAAGATTTTGTGTGATTTAGCGCAAGTCAAAATAAATTCTGACTGGGGCCAGGGATATATAGCTCAGTGGTAGACAAGTGTAAGGTCCTGAGTTCAATTACCGGTACCAAAAAAAAGAATAAATTCTAATTCAATCCACAACTTCATTTACATACAGGGTTCCCTTTTTTATTTTTTAAGGATATATTTCATTTAGTAAACATGTTTATGCCTACCAGTATGCTTGTGATAGGTAAGGCAATAGACTTAAACTACCATGATTTTAATTTTTTTCCTTTTTATGAAAACTGTAAATTAGAATTATTTTTTAGAAAGCATGCATGTAATATATGTAAACAGTATGCTTTACGTATGAAGATAAGAAGATACTAATTTTAAATCTTCTAGGAAATAGAAGAACCTAGTTTTAAAAACCAGTATCTGTTTAGGCTCTGAAAGAAACAATGCTGTACTCACAATATTGTATTTTTACTAAAGTTTTACAATGTCTTCTTCACCTTTTACCTTTAATAAGAAGATAAAAACTATAAAAAAAAAAAAGCTATAGCTATTGCAAAAACACTGCTACTGCACTGGATAGGTGGCACTTGTAAGGAAAGCCAATTAAATTACCCTTGTACAGAAGAAATTCAGTGTTTACTCTAGTTGAGAGTAACTTTTTAATATAATAAAATGAATGAGAAACAGTTAATTGTCATAATAACTAAAACACCCTAATAAAACTAGTAAGTTGAATTTTTTTTTTTTTAGGTTATCCAGCTCTTGATAGCCACAGCTATAATGTAGAAGAAATTCTTGAGGGAAATGCAAAGAAATCAAACATGCCAAGTGACTAAAGGATCAATGTATTAAATGGCTTCTGTAGCAAAGGGATTGAATGTGTCAGGACATGACTGGTTCAAGAGTGTTCTTTAGGAATTACCCCTGATGAACTGATGCCATATTAGGTGACACATGTTCAATATGTTGTCCAGGGACATAGTGATTGAGCCAGTGTCTTGCAACATGCAGTGAGGAAGTAACAGAGTCTTGAAGCAGGTTTGGGCACATTGGTAGAATGTCTAAGAGAAAGAAATCTCAAGGAAGGATGGCTGTCTAAGGAGGAGAAGGTCAGTATGTGATTAGGCTTTGAACAGCGAGGGTAGACTTCTAAGAGGCCCATGATGCAAAGAATGTAGGGAACTAGTTAGTAGAAAACTGTTTGCACACCCTTTACGCCAAACACAGAACATTTTATACTGGATGCTAAAGGAAAGATGGTGGACTTTTACTGATGTGCCTATTTTTATAGAGGAAATACGTACTACTGGAAATTAAAAGCTTACTAGTTGGACCTTAATAAATCATTCTCAATCGAAAAAAAAAAAAAAGAAGAAAGAAAATCTGTCTGAGATTGTACATTTCTACCTGAAATCAGGGCCAAGAGCCTAGATAATTTTCTAGGATTCCTAAAAACATTAACCTTATGTTCAAATATTATTTGTCTATTGATCCATGGCTCTAAACTAGATTTAGAACATTTATAAATTCTATACTTCCACAGTTTCTCTTCATGAAGTTATTCACAGCCATCAAAAATTAAAGGAAACTATGTGCAATCCAAACACAGGGTAACCAAGTTCATTGTTAGGCATAACAATTAAAAACAGCTTCTAAATTAATGGCTGCTTTTTTACAATTATTATTTCCCTTGAATAGGTAATGAAGAATATACTTTGAAGCACAAACCAGTTTTATTAATCTAAAAAATGAAACAAGATTGTTCTATTTTACTACAATAACTGATCACATTTCTAAAAAATCCTTACATTATCCTTATTTTCCAAACATAACAAAAACAATGAGTAGAGGTTTACGAAAAGGTACCACGGAAACACTCCAGAAAAATCCCAGGATTCTTTTACCTCAGTCTGTAGGATGGCAGCCCTCTGTTCCTTAGCAGTCAAGGACTCTTTCAGTACTTCAATATGTTGCTTACTGTCTGAGAACTGATTTGTGAGCGTTTCCAACTTTGTCTGCAAGGCCAGTAGCTCTGTGTCCTTTCTGGAAAGCTCCTGTTTCACTTGGCCAATCTGGAAAAGAAAACACTGTAAGGATAAAAAGAAGCAACCACCTCTAATCTGGACTCATGACAGATCTAAGTCACAAGATATGAAACTTAATGCAACAATAATTGTATGACAGAAATACTCAGGGGCTAGAAGTACACTTCAGTGGTAGAGTACCCGCCTAGCATGTGCAAGGCTTTGGGTTTGTTCCCCACCACAGCAAATAACCAAATAATTATAATAAGATATATTTCTCTTTTGGTATCACCTAAGCCTGGATCCACCCCTGTCCCCCCAAAAAAACTAAGCCAAGTTTATTCAACAAACAAGGACGTTTCTGGTTTCCATTTATTGTCTTTAAATAGTCTCTGAAACTACTTAAAAAAGAAATGGAAAGAAAAGATATTCCAATTCACTTAGGTTACTAGTAGGTAGCAGTTCACACCTAAATATCACTGAACTGTTAAAATATTTTCCATTTTCCTAAGTCAGACATCTCCAGAACATGATATATCAAATGAAAGAATAGTATAGATATAAAACAAGAAAGGAAGAAAGAAAGAGAGGAAGAAAGAAAGAAAGAGAGAAACAGAGGCAGGAAGGCAAGAAGGAATTTTCTAAAGCTAGTGCTGTACCAGGCATGGTGGCACATGCCTATAATCCTAGCACTTGGGAGGCTGAGGCAGGAGGATCACTGTAAGTTCAAGACTAGCCTGGGCTACATAGTGAGTAAGACCATCCTGAATTATAGAGTGAGACCCTATCTCAAAAAAAAAAAAAAAGGTTAGCGCGGTGCTTTTTTACATTAAGTTTTACTTTCCTTCTCAAACAAAAGTTTCATAACATTCTCATTTTTAAAAGTTACTTTCAGTGCTATAAGGCATTGCCAGTCTTGTGACCTTCTAAAAATCCTATAATTTTCATAAGCTATGTGTCTAGAACTTTTAAAAAATTCAATCTGTAATTTTCTATCAACTAAATGGATAAAAGTATGTGACGTAAATAAAAGAGCACGCGTAAAAGCGCATCCTGTAAGAACCTTCAGTATCCTAAAAGGATAATCCATAAATCAATCAATAGATACCATTCATCCTTCCATAAATATCTCTCAACATAAAAAGTATTTTCCTCAAACATATTTACATTCCTATTATTTCTAAAAATTTTTTAAATAGTCTTTTATCCTAATTTAAGCCAAAATAATAGACATCAGATCTGCTTTTTTTTGAGACAGGGTCTCACTATGCAATTCAGGCTGGCCTCAAACTTGTGGCAATCCTCCTGCTTCAGCCTCCTGAGTGATGGGATTAGAGGCATGTGCCACCACACCCAGCTGAGATCTGCTTTTAAATTACGCGTTCCAGCCGGTTGTGGTGGCGCATGCCTGTAATCCCAGCACTCGGGAGGCTGAGGCTGGAGGATCACTGTGAGTTCGAGACCAGCCTGGGCTACAAAGTGAGCTCAAGGCCAGCCTGAACTACATAGCGAGACCCTGTTTCAAAAAAATAAAAATTAAAAAAAAAATTACGTGTTCCATCCAGCAAGGCACTAAAAAAACAATTCAAGGTATAAATCTGACAATAAGTTGAGTAATTTTAGTATCACCTATGAAACAGCCCTTTATTTTTAAAAATTTTAATATATCTACAGTATTTCTCATGGGAAAATAAATTTTACTTTAAAATTAAGACTTTTAAGAAGATCAAATAAAAATAAACTTCCAACTCAATCTTCTGTTTTAACAAAAAGATGAGCATTTACTTATACACATAAAATTCCTGTTTACATAGTTATTCATTCTGTAAGATTTCTGAATATTTACTGTATGCAAAGTACTTGAGGGTATTTATGATATTCTCTGACCAATAAGTATTACACACTAGTATTAATCCCTAACACAGAGACTGCACTAAAAATGCATTTGCTATATGAATAAATATTCAGGAGAAATATTCAAAGCGTTACAACTTCTTTAGTAAAGAACTAAGGCTTAAAGATCATTAAAATTTCCATCTACTAACAATTACAGAATCAAAAATAAATATAAAATCTGAATTTCCTTAATATTTGCATTATTATTTAAGTTCCACATATAGCCATACCAACTTTAAAGACTGAGAAAAGGAAGAAAATATTTTAAGAGCAGAATTTAAAAGCACAACTTTTCCTAAAAGACTAAGGAGGAAAGAAACATTATAAATGGGAAGCAAATATAATATATAGGTCAGGAGGACAAGGCTTTGCAGTCAGCCACGTTAGGCTGAGCTAGCTATGTGTGCCTCAGCAATTACCTTACCGCTCTT
The DNA here is from genome assembly GCF_000276665.1 of Chinchilla lanigera. Classification (NCBI taxonomy): domain Eukaryota; kingdom Metazoa; phylum Chordata; class Mammalia; order Rodentia; family Chinchillidae; genus Chinchilla; species Chinchilla lanigera. The sequence continues at coordinate 3,713,013 of NW_004955454.1, read as the reverse complement.
AAATTTTTGTCCCCAGCTGCTAATATGGAGAAATTATATCAATGCCACTGTGTTGTTTAGGGATTCAATAAAGTAATGTATGAAATGACTTTACCCTGTGGTTTGACACAACAAAGAAATGAATAATAGTAGCTATGAAAAAAAGAAGTTATAGATCAACATTTCTAGACACTAGCACCAGAAGCCAAATTAGACTCTCTCAACAAAATATTTCAGTTTTTTTATCTCTCCTATAAAATGGCCCCAAAACACACCAAATTAGCACAAGTGTTTATTTTTTAACTTTACATTCACGTTTTAACCAGAAATTGTTTCTAGCAGCCATTTTTTCCTGACACTTTAGCAAGTGTATACATACGCAAATATAAGGAAACAGCTTATTGGCACCCTTTCTGGAATCACACTTTCTGCTTGTGTAAAATCAAACCCTGCCTCTTACTAGCTGTGTTTTCCTAGGCACCATTCCGTTACCTTGATTTCCTCTGTAAAACTGGGATTAAAAATCTCAGCAGGTTAAAGAATGTTTATGACATAAAGATCAAAAACTTTGGGTATGTTTAAACTTTAAAAACTTATTACACTAATGACAAATTGTCAAGAATGATAGGGTATGTTTGAAATGAGGGAGTATTTTGGTGATGTGTCCTTTACTAAAATAAATTTTTAGAATTTAAATATTCACTGTATTTTTGACCACACCTCGTAAGTGTATGAGTTAGTTATCTTATTATTATTTATTGTTTTGAAATTTTTAATTAATTACACAGGTTAAACTAGATTTAGACAAATAAGTCTCACACTAATTCTAATTTACTACATAACTCTAAATAAGCTTGTCATTTTCCATATATCTGCCCTAAAGAAAATAACATTTATGTTACAAAATCACCCATTAGAACTTAAAAGGTAACATCTATGTAAGAAGACAAAGCACTTAAGAATTTCAAATTCAAATAAACTCTGGGTGATGGGCCTTACACATCCGCATAGTTCTGTATCTAAGAAGAAAACACAACCAACATTTCTATAAATCCACAAGTATCTATTTCAATTAATAATGGGTTCCAAAAAAACAAGCTTTGAAATAGCATCCATAGAGTGGCACAAGCAACAATAAAGAGCCAAGTATAGCGCTTCCAGAACACATGAGGGCTCGGTGCACACAAAGCTGACATGTGGGACAAACTAGTGAAGAGGAGGAATTGGTTAAAGAGCAGAACAGGCTGGTTAGTGCTAGTGATGGGCAAAGCTGCCAACCATAGAAAAGTATAAGCCACCCAGAAGCCAGAGCTAGCAGGTCCCACCATGGGACCACAGCACACACAGAGGTAAATCTTACGGCAAAGACCTCAGCCTGAAGACCAGCTGCTCTCTTTTTCAGCTCCTCCCCTTGAGCCTCTTTCGAATTTAGTTCCTCCTTCAGTTGCTCTACCTGTCACGACATTGTTATTCTTTTTTCACTCGTGTCAACTTAGTTCTTCTTATCTGTTTTTGACCCCAAGAGGCCACTGCAAATAACAATTAACTTATATAACACAATCAAATCTGTTCCCCTAGTTTCCTTTTTTTTCCTTTAAGACAAGGTCTCCCTTTGTAATTCAGGCTGATCTCGAACTCACTATGTTCACAGGGCCCAGGCTGGCCCTGAACTTGCAGCAATCCTTCCTTCTTATCTACTACACGCTGGGCCCTAATTCTCTCTCCAAAGGGACATATGCATATGGTTTTTCTATTTCCATAGGCCTTTTTAATGGACTAGAATGTGCTAATAAAATATGAAGTACAAGCAGAAATTATATGACTATGTATTTTGTTCACAAATTTGCATAAAGAATCCAAGCCAACAGAAAGTTGGATATATGAATTTTTAAGCTTTAAACTTCGATACTAGCAAAAATCAGTAACAGATTATTAAACTACTAGAGGAATAGTCCAGATTCATGTCAGGTATGGACACTAAAACAAAAGGTGAGAAATGGGAGAGGGAGCTACAACTGTGTCATTCTTTTACACAACTGGGAATGTTTCAGTTTTCAGTTCTGAGAAACTACAGAATGCAGTTGGAATATACTTTTGGAGAACATGGTTAAGAAATATTTTTTGTATAAACTTTTATCGTTACCATTATGATTTTTAATTAAACCACTACTAAATGGATAAACTGATAACTATAATAAGCTAAATCCTCCAATTTGCCTAAACAGTTTACACTTACAATCACAGTAAGTGACTTTTGATCAAAGGAAGAAATATTGTAACTGATTTTGAAATACAACCAACAGATCTCAGTAATAGCTACCTTACTGTACATATGACTGAGTGTACATGGGAAGCAATAAACCTGATAGCAAACAGACCTTTCCCAAGGGTCAGAGCAAAGAGAACTTTTCTTTTGGAAGTGTATTTAAAGAGGAAACATCGTTTCATTTAACATATTTTTGGAAAAAAAAAAAGCTGGATTCAGCCTCTTGGACTTTTAACTTTAAAATACTTCAGAAGAGTTAAGAAAACTGGAGTCTTACATAGCTGGAAGCCTTAAAATGGAATATATTCTATTTTATTACCTCAAAAATACTAATAGATACAAAAAGCTAAAGTGTGATAACATATATTTAACAAGTAATTTTCTTTCAAATAAAAACTTGCAATAACTACAGTGTCAATAACTCTGGCTTTAATTCTGACTTTAATTTCATTTCAAAAAAAAAAGCCCTGAAGTCTGACAAAACAGTGAAAGAGATCTTTATCATTGCTAATGAGGTAAAATAGTTTGAAATTTTCAAATTTTTCTTTAAAGCAAAAGTATATCACACATCATTACCTTATTTTTCATAAACTTAGAATGGCTCCGATACACCTCCATTTGCTTCATTTCTTCCTCCCGTTCTTCCGTACTCAAAGCCCCATTTGATTTCAGCATCTGAATTTCCTCTTCCAGGTCTCGAAGCCCACGCTCCATAGAGGAAATTTTTGAATCCTAAGGACAATAAAAGAGTTAAGCGTTAAAGTAGTCACAAAAATGCAAAGAAACTGAATAACCAGATCTTTTAAAATGTTAAAATTAATAAATATAAATAAATATACATAAAACTGCTGCCTGGCACTTGGTGCCTTGCTTCTAAAATATATTCTTTATAGCCACCTGGAAAGGAGAATTCTCATAGAATTTTTCCTGTCTCTCCAGTTCTCTACCCCTTCCATTAAAGCTAGATTAAACAACTTAAGAAGCAGAAGCAATGGAAAAAATGGTTAAAATTTCACGATACTTTATGGTCAACAAATTTCTAGTAAAAAAGTTATAGTAACAGTAAGCATTCTTTAGTTCTAGTATTTTACTTATGAACCCTAGAAGACCTATTTCAACCTCAAAGGAGGGGAAAAGAGCATTTGCATAAAGAGGAATTTTATACAATAATGTTTATAATTTTAAATATATAATAAAAAAACACTCCATTGCAGAAAAGCAAACAAAATGAGTAATTACATTAAATTACTTTTTATAACGTTAGAAATCTTACTGTCTATATTTCATTATTATTGTCTATAACAACAATGTCTATATTTCATCCATATATTAGAAATATTTGATTAGAAATATTTCATTAATTTTGAAAAAATCATAGTGGCACATTCCTGCTGTCCCAGTAGTCTAAAAGCTGAGGCAGGAGGATCACTGAGTCCAGGAGTTCAGACCAGCCTGGCAAACAAACATAGCAAAACCTCTGCCAATCAATCCATACATACACACATGCATACATACATACATGTACACACACTTTTCTTGTAAATCAACACCATTACCACAAATATCTTTTAGTAGTACATCCTTCTGAATTCAACTTTTGCTTTGTTTAGTTTTGATTTGTTTTGGTACTGGGAATCGAACTCAGGACCTTGCACTTGCCAGGCAGGCACTTCTGCCACTTGAATTCAAGTTTTTGACTTGGTTTGTAACACTAATTTATCCCTAGATTACTTCAGACATTAGCAATTACAGGAAAACCTATATCTGTATTCTCCACCCTTATTCATCTAAGCAATAGAGACTTTTTTAAAGAGCACAAATTAAGGATAGCTTTTTTTACTTGGCATGTCTGAGAAAAAAAAATCCTGTAGGAAGCAATTTTGAGATTGATTTCCATTTCCACTTTACCGTAAAGATTTCTTGGTTGACTTTACTTGCTCACATAATTCCTAGAACACAAATTATTTAAGTATCTGTCTTAAGCGAACTCTAACTAGCTATTTTACAGTCTGGGAGGGGGAGAAGGGAGGATGTACTCCTGTCTCACTCATCATACCTTTAATAATAACACAGCAATAACCAAGGCATGGTGTCACACACCTGTAAATCCTAGGAGCCTGGAAGGTTTAGAGAGGAGAACTGACAGTTCAAGTCCTGCCTGGGTAACTTTGTGACTGAGACCCCATCTCAAAATTTAAAAGTAGGGAGTGGAGTATAGCTCAGTAAGAAGGCTCGGGACTCAACTCCCAATATCATTTTTTTTTTAAATCACACAGCAAAAATATTCTTTTACAGATATATTTAAACTTGTACTCTGTTCAAAATTACATGTATTGAATTAATATAGAAATATGTAAACCAGGATTTTGATTTACTCATTTAAAATCAGCCTCATATCTTTCCCCAACCCTTAAAAAAACTACTTCAATTTCACTATCTGAAATTCACTTTTAAGATTACTAAATTATTCAAGTATCAAGATATATAAAATATATTCATATAACAATTTTTATAATTTTCCACTACCTAAAGTACTAGGCATATGCATGTGACTAAAAGTAGCCAGCAGTAATGAAAGGGGAGAAGCTAAAATGGGGAAGTATACTTCCAGCACAACTGGGGTTCTACACAAAACAACACAGCCCCCAAGTAAGAACTACAGCTCTGCACATCACAACTGTTAAAGCATCTCCAGGCCCCTTGCAAAAAAAAAAAAAAAAAAAAAAAATCCATTTTCTCCTCATCCCCAACAATGAGAAAGAAGCAGCTCTTAATCAAATCAGCACTTTAACTACTACCAATCATGTACCTTAAAAGCTCTTCCCCAAAACTGTAGCTCTGAAAACCCTGAGGCAGGCACTAACTACCCAGAAACAGAATCCACCACACTGTGCTCTGAAATAAGGCAAAATCAAGCCCGATACTTTCAACTGCTGAGGTGAGTACCCATTCAACTGTTACCAAGACTAGATTTATTTGATGATGGTTGTTCCAACCAGTTTTCTCACTCCTACAAGGCATATTAATTATAAAGAAGTTCCCTTTTGTTGGGTATGACAGCACATACCTGTAATCCCAGCACTTAGGAGGCTAAGACAGGAGTACCACAAATTTAAGCCCTACCTAACCTATCCAAGATCCTATATTGCAAGAACCTATCCAAAAAGGAACACAGAAACACAGGAACACACACACACACACACACACACACACACACACAGAGAGTACCATTATTTTTAAAAAATTATCATTTACACATTTATTCAAATTAAACTTATACTCTGTTCAAAATTAAATATACTCAGCTAATACAGAGATATGTAAACCAGGATTTGATTTACTCATTTAAATTCAATTCCACAAGCAAGTTCTTTTTTGTCTTACTTCTCTCTACTTCCTCACCCTCCATCCCTCCATCACTGATAACCAATCCCACTGGGCCTACTGAATTTCTCCACTCATTGCTAACCACTTAACAGTTTAATCCCAAGCATTACTCAGGCAGTGCAGCGGCAGTGCATCTGTTTACATACTGACTATCCCAAACACTGCTCAGGCAGGTGTCAACCAGTCAATTCTTGTTTGTCCAAGATACACTAATATGTCTGTTTATGTGCTTTATATTGACTATTTTTTGCACACTTTTTTATTTTGAATGTTGTATTCACCTTTGATGTTTGTTTCTAGTGAAATCTAATAGTAAGTTCTGGTTATTTGCTTTTACAATTTGGGTTTATTTGCAAAAAAATAACCTATAATTTTGTACTATAATCTATAAAAACTCTTATCATAAGTACACTAGATATAATTTTTATACTTCTCCAGAAGTCAGTGATATTCTTTTACAACACAAAATGGACACGTTTGGGACACTGACACTGAATAGGAAGTAAGTGCTAAAAGAGCTACAAAAGAAAACACTGAAAAAGGGAGAAATGTAGTATATCAGAGAGGAAAAAGTCTGCATTATGAAGTGGAAAGACAAACAATCTCCTTCTTGTCAACTATTTGTAGTACAGAAATGACACAAATGAAAGAAGAAACAAAACTAAAAACACCCCAATAGTGGTCAACGATTATAATAATTCCCTGGGTGGTGTTGACAGAGTTGACCAACATCTAACAAGTTATCCTGTAATCAAAAAGCAAGGAAAAAAAAATTATTATAAAATATTTATGCACCTTCTGGAACAAACAATATGGAATTCATCTGTTATTTATTCAAAACAAAGAGGTTCAAAAGGTCATTTATAATTTAGATTAGGTCTAATAGACCAAATAATTGCAAACACAGAATAGCAAAACCCCAACCAGGATGTTTATCACTGTGGTCTTCACCATCATGTTTAGTGGGCAGACATTTTATTGAAATTATATCACCCACCGAAAAAAAAGGAAAGGCCATCATGACAGTGTAAAGTGTGTTATTCAAAGAAAGAGAATAATGAAAAAAGAATTCAGAAAGAGAGTAGATACTACTACGACTTTGTGCACTGAATGTTTTATCATACACCATACACAGAAACATTACTGAGCAAATCTGATAAAACTGTCAATTTTTATATTTCCTGTTATATTATCTTATAAAAATTAATGAGAAAATGTGCAATTTTGAGGTATATAATTTCTCCAAACCTTCTCTAGTAACCCTCGCACCATGAAGGGACAAGAGATAAGCCTGGCGTTCTCTTGGCTCCCCAATGCTGCTGCCCTTCAGGTAAAGCTCAGGTCTCTTTTCACTCCTCACGCTGCCATCTAGGAATTTCTCAACACTCCTACCATCCTATGAAGTCTGGCACTTTTTCGCAATCTTCCCTTCAAGCGGCACCATGACCATCACTATAGGATATCAGTGTCAGAATCCTTAAGGTCCTCAATTCCAGTGACTTCGTCTTCCAGTCCATTTCAGTTATTCAGTTTACAGGACTGTACTATGGATCCTTTCATCAACCAGGACTCTCTTCCCAAGCCACTCATGCCCTCATTCTACATATTTCTGTTGTTCAACATCACAGAGAACTCTCCTTCCCTGATTTTTACAATTTCTCTGAACCTGTCAGTTGGTCTGAATCATCCTTCTATATCCTGCATACATTCCAGGACTGATCATACCAATTACTCAGTTATCATCACCCTCAATTTATCTGTTCCCCAATCATTCTTCTATTTCTACCCAGAAACCTTCTAACCCTACTTAGAGCAACACAGTAATTTTTCCTTGTTCTTTCACTGCTGGAGAGAGAGAGAGAGAGAGAAAGAGAGAGAGAAAGAGAGAGAAAGAGGGAGGGAGGCAGAGAGAAAGAGAAGAGAAAGAGGCAGAAAGGCAGAAAAACATTGAAGGAGAGCCGGGTGTGGTGGCACACACCTGTAATCCCAGCACTTGGGAGGCTGAGGCAGGAGGATCGTTGCAAGTTCGAGACCAGCCTGGGCTACAAAGTGAGCTCAAGGCCAGCCTGAACTGCATAGCAAGACCCTATCTCAAAAAGACAAAAGTAAAAAAATTTAAAAAAAGATGGAAGGATGGAAGATGGTAGGTGAAGAGATAAGACAAAAAAGAGAAGAGACATGAAAAGGGAGAAGAAAATTATACCACCTTGAGTATTACTGAGCTCTTTCATTGTCTACTGATCATCTTTCTTCCTATTCCCCCAAAGACTACTCTAGATCTTCATGATTTGCCCACACTACATGCTGCTTTCTCAGCAACTCAGCTATTTTAGTTATGACTTCAGTATAACATTCACTTGACTCCTTTCAGCCACCAGAATCTCTTGTTTCTTGGCAAATTTAACACAACTTAAAAGTTTCACTGCCAGTTAAAGATTACACTTGCCCATTTTGTCAAAAGATGAGTTGAGAAATAATTCTATGAATGTAGATACATTCAGGTGTTTCACTCCTAGGTATCAACAAGGATCAGGAATACATACACAAATAAACCTGTTGTGAATGTTAATAAAACCATGAGATTAAACTATTTTTAAAGGTCCTTATAAGACTGTATTCAAGGCCACTTAATCATCTAACTACAAAGAACACAGAATTCAATAATTTCGAATGAGCTTGGTAAATCATCTCCCCTTTGAGAAAAAAGGTATACATAACATAAGCAAATTTTAAGAAGAAATTATGCAATTTAAGAAAACAGTTCTCATAATTACACTTGAGGCGCACCTATTTACATAAAATTATTTCTATATTAGTAACTATTGTTGTATCAAAAAATATAGAATGAAGGCCCATGATACAAACCACAGTGCAATCTGTACCAAGAAGGCAAAAGGAATCTTTAAAAGTTGTAATTTTTTTTTCTTTTAGAGACAAGCTGCTCTACCAAACTTCTTCAGGCGGAGGATATAAACCGCTACCCCATTCTATCCTCAACTTAGATGAACAGCCAGTACATGCAGAAACTTGCCCCAGGAGGTCACAGTCCAGTTTTTAGAGAAGACAAAGAGAAAAAAGAAGCCTAAAAGAGTCAGAAGTGAATAAAAAAATAAAAATTAAAACTTGGAGTTATTTATTGTCTCATTGTATTCTCTCTCCATTTTCTTCCTTCTATACAGGGCCCTCGCACACCTGAACACAGTGGAATAGCGATCTCAGGCAACATAAGGTCTCTCCACCTCCTGGAGTTAGCTTTTTACGTTTGCATTATGTCTCCTATGGTTTCTGAGCGACAAGCAAACAGATCTGAGCAGGTGGGCCTCAGTGGCAGGCCTATAATAACAGCAGCAGCAGCTAACATGGATTAAATATTTACCAGGTGTGAGAGGCTGTTCAAAGTGTTTTATGGGTTTTAACTAATTTAAACCTCAAAACAATTCACTGGATAGGATTCTTATTAACATTTCTTTATTAATAAAGAAACTGAGGAACAGAGAGTTAGGTGACAGGTTCCATGTCACACAACTGATTAAGTGTAGCTAGATATTCAACCCATGTAGTTTAGCTCTGAGAGCAAGTTCTTACTTTTAATATCATACAGCTTAAAGACTTCCACCTACTCACTAACTTAAAGCTGAGCTTTCCCTAATACAGTCTCTAGAGCCCTGAAGGTCCTCTAAATCCACTGACAAAGTCTGCAGAGTCAAAACTATTTCCACAGTGATACTGTGGTATCATTTGACTTTTCCACCGTGTTGACACTGCTCTAAAGCTATAAAAGCAACAGTGTTAAAAGCAAAACCATTAATGCCTTAGCACAAATCAAGACAATGGCATAAATTCATGCTAAAAGATATGATATTCTTCAGTGTCAGGGACTCACAGCAAGGAAAAAAATGTAAAGAATATCCGTGATAACGAAATAAAAAGTATTACTGTTAATACATCTCAAGTACACATCTTTTTAATATTCTATGTGACAAAATGGGAAGCAATATGAAACCCTTTTGCTGTACACTGAGGTACCATGGATGTCCCCAGCAATAACACTTGTATGCTGCCTTTAGTTGTAAACAGAACTTGGTACTCTTCATGGAACACAATTTTTACTTAAAAAGAACAACTGGAAAAATGTTATTGAGACCTGTTATTTGGCAGGTATCTTCTTAAAATGAAGGGAGTGAGCCTGTCATTTTAATAAAGCTATGGGGTCCTGAGATCAGAAAGTTTAAGAATAGCTAATCTAACGATATTCAAAACAGCTCTTTTTGGTCTGATTTGCATCATGATCTACAACTGAAAGCAAAGGAAATTGAAATTCCTTTAAGGTGTCACTTTTGCTAAGTCAGGATTTCCTTTCAGTCTCCCATAAGTGAAGTATTATTACCAACTAATTTATGAAAATGTATGATGATTTAAAAGTGAAAAGTAACTCAGAAGTGAAAAGTTCTTTATTAGATTCTCACTTACTTTCATCTCAATAACAGTTTGCAGAGCCTTTGTTTTGGCAGAATCTGGGGCGTTCTCAAACCTCCGGTGCATTTCCTAGACAAGATAAGCAAAAGATAGTCAGTTAGGTGTCCAAAGAGAATTTTTTCAGCATTATGAGCATCTGACCTCTTTCTATGTGACCAACTCTGCCTTGTGGATCAGAGCATCCAGACTGCTTTTAGGACTAATTCAATCATGCAGGCAGGTGGGTCCTTGACTCTGAACACCTAGTTATTTAAAATTATTCCCATCAATGCAAGTTACTACAACAGCTGCAACTCCAGCACATCACCAGGTTGATGTTGTACTCTTTCACACAATTCCATGACCTGTATTCAAAACTCCAAACGATCAAAAAAGGGAATTACAAGAGTTTTGTTTTTAAAAGGAGAAATAGAAGACATCACAACAAGCCTACACGGCACAAAGCTATTGAAAGCATCCATGTAGACAACATCTCTTCCATAGTATCCACCCCCAGGATGAAAATCTCTCTCTGGTGGTGCTACAGGTAGAAAGAAAAAAGTAAGAACATTTACTATGTTTCTGAATGTTTAATATGTTTTCTAAGCAGTTCAGATTTAGAAAATGTCAGAGAAAAGTCTGGTTTTTTTAATCCGAATTTTAATGAGTTCAGGATAGGAAGGAAGGATGTTAGGCTCTTCAAGGGTTACTCTGGAATTGCCAGACCACTTCAGGTAATTCTCTGGTCAGATTCTATGAATGTCTCTGACATAATCAGTCAGTACTTCCAAAGTACTCTGGCATTGCCCTTAGTGACCCCAAGGAATCTAGAGATGACTACTCCATCTGAAATAAATCTTTTGTGTACTACATATTTCCTGTTTCCTACTATAATACTGTAAGCTCCACAATAGCCAAGGTCACTGTTTCACATTTACTGTTAGCTCCAAAGTGCCTACAATAGCTGCCACACTATTACCTGCTTAATAGGTACTTAAGGAACGAATACTGAATAAATAATGAATGGCTACCAAACTTTGAAGCATTAGTTGCACAGCTTATCTTTTAGTGCCTTCTGACTCCTGCACTAAATTATGTGTACCTCCTCTCATTTTTCATACAGTATGTTATACTGCTCTCCTTTGACACATTTTGAGTAATTTTCTTCCCTAACTTATCAAACTATGAACTTTGCAAGGGTAGGAAATACACTGTATATTCCTCAGACACTGCCTGACATCTAAGCAACTATCAAAAATTATTTCTCCACATCCATTCACTTTGTATTACATGAATGAATAAAGGAATAAATGAACAAATGATCAGCCAATTTCCATTCTAATCTCTCTACCTAGACCACTCTAAAATATCAAATGAAGACCCTCCTTGTTTCTAAATCTAATAGCTATTGCCAGTTCATGTCCTTTCTGAACTCCATCTAGTAACCAACTTTTTTAAAAAACATAAAGAGAGAAAATCTTTAACGTTTTCAACTAGCTTCTATTAAAGAAGGTTTAAATGTTTGTTTGAGCAAGCTATGCTAGTAACAGACTAGACATATAAACGTGTCTTTCTGCAATGTCTGAATTTACTAAATAACAAATTCACAAACTATATCAATCTTGTCAGCCTTATCAGGTTAATAACTCAAGGGTCACCCACAGCCAATAAGCCAGGCGATCACAGGTTCTCTTGATTCCAATCTTAATTACTAATATCTATTATACTTAAGTCATATAACATTCTACACAATAATATACAGGTTACAAAATAGCTAAGAAAGGGTTAATTGTGGCTACATGATTCTAAGAAAAAGAACTGGAGGTCCAGACAGAGTGTACAGAGATGTAAAAAGTCACTACAGGTGGCTAGAAAAGATTAGAAACCAGACAGCCAGCTGTGGCACACACCTACAATCCTAGTATTCCAGAGGCCTGGCAAAGGAGGATTGTTGTGAGTTCAAGGCAGCCTGCACTACATAGCAAGACCTTGTCTCAAAAACAAAACAAAACAAAACAAAGACTAGAAACCAGGTGAACTTCTAGAAGATGGCAGAGCAGTAAGTTTGGAATACAGATACTGTAAACTAACAATTCAGGGAAGAAAAAGAGTATAGTGGATCCCTGGGACCCAAGGAAAAATCTGAAGAGAAAATTGAAGCCCATGGAGAAAAGTGAAGAGACAGACCACAACACAGAAAAAGGAAGGGGGAAATGTGCACTAACCCCCACCCTCTTCCAGTTCCCAGCATGAAAAACATAGTGAAGGTGGGTTAACTCCAGAGTCCTCCAGAGAGAAATGCACCAGTGGAACACAGCAGTGGATTTTGTGTGCTACAAAAGATGGTGAGTGACTGAAGTCAGACACCATATTAGACAGGGGACAACTGAACCCAGGACTCAGAGCAGCTATGCGATGGCTTCATCTAAGGGCTCTTACTGTTGAAATCCAACCGTGACTGGGTGAAGGACAACTGCTGCAGACATCCAGGGTCAGGGAGCCATGGTCAGGGCCAGAAACACCCAGAGTGCTGTAGGATGAACAGCTCAGGCCCCCACCCTGAAACCAGAGGCCAAAATCAGCCTAAATATTTCCAGATCTGAAAGTATCAGAACCAGGACTGTCACCTAATCCTACTTCAGGTTTCCTAAGATTATCCAGTGCAGATGTGGGCTATGACTGCCTCTCTTGTCTACTAGCAACATTACAGTCATGCCCCATATTGAACACTACCACAAAACTATAGACCCCAGAAAATAACCACAGGCTTGAAATCATAGAAAAATTTCTCTCTCCTTTTTTTTTTTGCTTTTGTTTCTTTGTTGTTCATTTGGTTTTGTTTTGATTTTTGATTGTTTGCTTTTTGGTACAAACACTCTTTTTAGTTTTTTTGTTTTGTTCTTCTTTGGGGTTTTTACTGCTTTCCCTCCTCTCTTAATCCCCAGTTTCCTGAGAGTTGGGTAATTTTTTTCTGTCCTTCAACCTTGTTTCTAACCTTCTTTTATTTCTCTTTTTTCCTCTGATCTCATTTAAATTTTCCCCCCTTGGGGTAAAAAAAAAAAAAAAAATCACTCTACTGAGTGGATATTTACTAACTATAATTTTCTGATTTATGTTAGATCTTCTTATAACTATAAATCTTGTTCTCTGATTAAAGGTGGCAAATTGTTATCACAATTTGTCATTTTCTAGTCTATGCTTAAAGGTGGTATTATTACTGATTATACTACTTTAGCCAAAGTGGGAAAGTTGTTGTGATCAATTGATCTTTCTTATATGTCAATATCTAGATCACCTGGGGGTCATAAACAATGCTATCCTCGAGTACCAAAAAACCTTGGTACTAGACCAAACAAGTAGCAACTCTTCAACCCTAATAAAATGAAAAGGTAGGATCTTAGGACAGACTCAAAAGTCAGCCATACCTAAAAGGCATCTCTGAAAAGTAGTCATTTCCATAAGAGGTCCCCACACTAGTAATAATAAAGCTACCTACTATGAGCAATTTCTAAGCATCAACACAGAAAATAAACAAACAAAAAAACAGAAAATGAGAAAACATAGGAGCAAAGCACAATCCATAATCCCTAACTCACTCAAGGCAAACCAAGAGGGCACTGAAGTAGAAGAAATCAAAAATGTCCCAGCTAAATTTTATGGAATGTTTACAGCATAAAGTAACAAAACTAATCAATAAGTCTCTTGACAAAAACAAAACAAAGATAATTAAAGATATGACAACCATACTAAGGAAATGATTAGTGAATCTAGAATAGATACAGATAAAAAATAGAGGATCTTAAGAAAGACTTGAAAACTATGGAGGTCCAACTCAATTCCATAAAACAGATTTAAACAGAAATCTAGGTAATTAAAAATTCTACTGAAGGATACCCAGCAGAATCAACCAAGGCAAAAGTATAATATCAGATCTAGAAGACAGGGTTGTGGCTGGCAATCATGAAATAATAGACCTGTTAAAAACAACAAGGGACCACAAAAAATCAATCCAACAGCTAATATAATACTATGATGATGTAAAGGCTAATATAAGATTAAGTAGAATCAATGAAAAATCAGAAGATAGCACACAGAAGTAATAGCTCACAGAAGTAATAGCAGAAAAATTTCCAAGCATGGAAAAAGAACTTGAGACACAAGTGAGGCATACCAAACTCCAAATAGTCACGATCAGAAAAAAGCAACACCAATGCATGTAATACTGAAGATTTCAGAAATTCAACCAAGAACAGAATATTAAAAGCTAACATTTTATATAATTAAAAATATATAAAGGAAATCCCATCAGAATCAGCACACTTCTCAACACAAACCCTTAAGTTGAGGAGACCTTGTAGTGGAGGATTTCAAGCCCTGAAAGAAAATAATCTCCAATTCAGACTGATGTGCTCTACAAAATTATCTTTCAAACTTGATGGAAAACAAGATACTTCCATGATAAAGAAACCTAAAGAAGTTCAAGATTACCAAACCAGCACTCCAGAAACTTCTGAAGGATATTCTAGAAAAAGGCAACAATCAACAATCCTAAAACTACCAATAGAATGAACCCACCAGGCAAAAAAGCAACTAAACAAAAGAAAAAGAAAGGGAAGTAACAACAGAAAAATAATATGGAAAGAATAACTCAATACATTATCAGTTACAACCATCAGTGTGAATGGTCTCAATTCACCAATCAAAAGCAGCAGACTGGCAGAACGGATTGAGACACAATACCCAACAATATGCTACACACATTTACCTCAAAAAGAAATTCACAAAATGTAAGTTAAAGGATGAAAAATAATACTCAATGCAACAGGAACCCAGAAAAAAGCAGGAATAGTTACTCTTTTTGCAAAGTGGATTATAAGCCAAGACACATCAGAAGAGACAAAGAAGTTCACTACATATTTGTTCAGGGAACAATCCAAGAGGAAGAAATAATAATTATAAATACATATGCACCAAAAACTGGCCCACCCAACTATATACAACAAACACTAATGGATATAAAAATCAGATAAACACTACTACAAGTGTAATGGGGGACCTCAATAAACTACTGTCACAAATGGACAGATCAACTCGACAGAAAACCAAGAAACATAACAGCTGAACCAAACCTGTGAACAACTGGATTTAGTAGATATCTACAGAGTGTTACACCTCACAACAACAGAATATACATTCTTCTCAGCAGCACACAAGACTTTCTCCAAAATAGACCACATATTAGCTCACAGAACATGATCCCCTGAGTATTATCAGGTCACAGTGTAATGAAATTGGAAATGAATGGCAAAAGAAACCACATAAACTACATAAACACACAGAAATTAAATAACATCCCCCTGAACAACCAATGGATCACATGTGAAATTAAAGAAAAACCTGGACAATTTTGACAATTCAATGATAATGCAAATATGACATACCAGAAGTTATAGGATGCATCAAGACAGCTTTACTAGGCAAACTTATAGCAGTGAATTCCCACACTGGAAAAACAGAGCAAGCTCAAATAAATAACCTAACATTCAATCTTAAGGTTCAAGAAAAAGAAGACAAGTTAAACTGAAAGTATATACCAGGGAGGACATCAAAACAATCAAAGCAAAAATTAATGCAATTAAGACTAACAGAAGAATACAAAGAATCAATGAATCAAACAGTTGGTTCATTCAAAGATTTAATAAAATGGACAAACCCTTAGCTAACCTTACAAAAAAGAAAGAAAAGACCCAAATACATGAAATCAGGAATGAAACAGGGAAAATTACAATGGATCCTACAGAAATCCAGAAGATCATCAATACCTACTTTGAGAAACTATACTCTAATAAGATGGAAAACTCAGAAGAAATGGACAGATTCCTAGATACATATTAATTACCAAAAGCTGAATCAAGAAGATAGAAAAATTCTAAACAACCCACTATCAGTCAATAAAATTGAAGATGTCATTTAAAAACTACCAACAAAGAAAAGCCCAGGTCCTGATGGATTCACTGCTGATTTCTATAAGTACTTTAGAGAAGATCTTTGGCCACTACTCCTCAAATGCTTTAATAAAATTGAAATGAAAGCAATACTCCCAAACTCATTCTGGAAGCAAGCATCACCCCAATACCAAAACCAGAGAAAGATCTAACCAAAAAAGACAATCTCCTTAATGAAAATAGATGCAAAAATCCTCCTAAGATACTGGCAGACAAATCATCAAGAAGATTATACACCATAACCAAGTAGGATTCACCCAGGGACGCAGGGATTGTTTAACATATGTAAATCAATAAATGTAATATACCACATTCACAGAACCAAAAACAAAAGCCACATGATCTTCTCAATAGACCCAGAAAAAGCATCTAACAAAGTCTAACACCCATTCCATAAAGACTACAGAAAACTGGAATAGAAAGTCTTTATCTCAATCTGGTAAAAGCCATCTATGACAAAACAACAGCCAACATCCTACTAAATGGTCAAAAACTGAAAGCTTTCACTCTAAAATTAACAAGGCAAGGATGCCCACTATCACCATTCCTACTCAATATACTTCTGGAAACATTAACCAGAGTAATTACACAAGAGAAAGAAATAAAGGAATCTGAATAAGAAAGGAAGAACTTAAATTATCATTATTTGCTGATGACATGATCCTCTACATAGCAGATCCCAAAAGCTCAACCAAAAGACTCCTAGATTTAATAACCAAATCAGCAGTGTAGGACACAAAGTCAAAAATCAATAGCAATTCCTATACACAAAAAAACTCACCAAGAGAGAAATTAGGGAAACCATATCTTTTCACAATAACATCAATAAAAATGAAATATTTAGGAATCAATCTAACAAGAGACGTAAAGGACCTTTACATTGAAAACTATAGTACTCTGAAAAAGGAGATCAAAGAGGATCAGAAAATGAAAAGGTAATCTCTTGCTCTTGAATAGGCAGAACCAATATAGTGAAAAAAGCCATACTTTCTAAACTGTTATACAGATTTAAAGCAATCCCAATCAAAACACTAATAGTATACCTTTTAGAATTAGAGAAAACAATCCTAAAATTCATATGGAACCAGAAGAGATCTAGAATAGCAAAAGCAATTCTGGACAACAAAGGCAAGGTAGGGGCCATCACAATCCCCAATTTGAAGTTATACTACCAAAGCTACTGTGATTTAAAAAAAAAAAAAAAAAGCCAAAAATCCTGGCCAAAAAAAATAAAAGGTTCAAGAATCAATGGAACAGAACAGAAGATGCAGAAACAACTCCAAGCATATTCAGATACCTTTTCTTTGATAAAGGGGCCAAACACCTTCACTGAAATAAAGATGGCTTCTTTAATAAATCGTGCTGTGAAAGCTGATTTTCCACATGCCAAAAATTAAACCTAGACCCATATCTTCTCACCGTGTATTAAATTAAAATAAAAATGGATCAAAGATCTAAATATAAAAACAGAAACAATTTTCTGGAGGATAGAACACATAAAACTTTAGAAGATACAGGTATAGGCAAGACACAGGTTTAGGCTTCTTCCTGAAATCCATGCTTGTATAATATCACTGCTTTCTTAGCATCTCAATGCGTGTATCTTATACATCTCACGC
Organism: Chinchilla lanigera; assembly: GCF_000276665.1. Lineage (NCBI taxonomy): Eukaryota > Metazoa > Chordata > Mammalia > Rodentia > Chinchillidae > Chinchilla > Chinchilla lanigera. Next base: position 3,695,302 of record NW_004955454.1, on the reverse strand, counting down.
TGTTAATATATCCAAAACTAATCCCCCTTTAAGCTTGCTTCACCCATCTTATCTCAGTTAATGATATGTATCCATCCAGTTGTAAAGGGATTCTTTAAAATTATCTCACACTTCAGATTTTCAACTAATTTTATCCAACTTTTCCTCTTCCTTATGACATAATTTCAAATAAATCATTTTAAATGTTCTACTTTATGATGAAATTATTACAATTTCATTTTTAAATCCTAGCAAGTCTAAAAGCAAGGTATAAACAAAATAGCCATTTGAATTAAAAAAAAAAAAAATTCTGCCTGCATTTTTTTTTTTCCCCACTTTTTGAGACAGGGTCTCGCTATGCAGTTCAGGCTGGCCTTGAGCGCACTTTGTAGCCCAGGCTGGTCTCGAACTCACAATGATCCTCCTGCCTCAGCCTCCCGAGCTCTGGGATTACAGGCGTGCACCACCATGCCCGGCTCTGCCTGCATTTTAAAGCACTCACAGGCATAAAGCTCTTCTAGTGAGACATGTAAAAACCTATTACTTATAGCAAATTTCTATTAAAAGGCCTGCACATTAAAGCTAATTATGAACACATTTTGTAGTCAATGAGCTGATAAGCTCTCCTTTTCTACCAGCGCATCAAGCCTCTAACTCATGACTGTTAATGGGAAGAAATTAAGGAAACAGAAGTGTACTATTCAACTAATATACTATTTGCTCACTTCAGTTTCCTTGTTAGCCCAAAATTTTTCATTTAAAAAAAAAGTAGAATTGTCTCAATCTTGTTCTACTGTTAACTGTGGTACACAGAAAATCTTCTTATTGTTTCTCATTAATTTACTAAACAATAATGAATAATCTAGAGTTAGAAGACAAGTTAGGAACAAAATTACATGTTTCTCCTTTGTTTACCAATTTCATTCTTTTTAAAAGTAAGCCGATTTTACTTACACACCTGAAAGCATTTGTGACAGAACATGATGGCAAACCTATGGCACACATGCTGCAGCAGGCTGTTTGTTATCATTGAAATCTCTGGCTGGGTGTGGTGGCGCACGCCTATAATCCTAGCACTTGGGAGGCTGAGGCAGGAGGATCAGGATCACTGCAAGTTTGGGAGCAGCCTGGGCTACAAAGTGAGCTCAAAGCCAGCCTGAACTGCATAGCGAAACTGTCTCAAAAAAAAATAAAATAAAATAAAGAAAGAAAGCTCTAAAAGTCTCACTGTAACTGGTCTAGAATTTGATTCTTTCAATTTTCAACCTTCAGCACCTTTGGGGAGAAGATCCAAATGTTTGTGAAGTCCTTTCACAATTTCAATCCTCCATGCAAATTATGTGTTTACTGTACTCTCAACACATAGAAAATGGAAATAAAGAAGGGGAAAGGTAAACGGAAAGAATTCTCACAACTTTTTCAGTATCTTCACTCAGCACGATGAGCAGCATAGCACTCTTAACACCTTACTATCTCTAGTAACTACATTATACTAAGAAAACCTATCTTCTTGCCAATATGGAAATGAAGAACAACTGATACAACAAAAAGGAAAAATAAGGATGTACCTGTTGTCATTTTACAAAATTACTAAATGAGATCAAACTAATTTAGGGATTCCTGAATATTTTTTAATTTCTCCTACAGTATATTGTCTCTGTCTCCATTTCTTTTTCTTCCCATTCTTCTATACTTATACCTTCCAACCACCAATAATAGTAACAAGAATTCCTGAGATATGCTAACTTGAGTCATCATTCCTAGCCTAGAACCTACCGTATTAGCATTTTTAGTCTTGAACATTTCTGCAAACCCTAACAGATAGCAGGTATATTAACAAAGTTTGTTAGTAAAAATGATATAAGGACAAAAATCTAGCAGAATGAAGTATTAGTTACAATAAATTTGTATTTTATTCATCACAAGAGCATCTACTAAATTTTTAAAAACAGAAGCACATACATTGGAAAGATATTACTGAACTAATTGATAGACAATGCTTGGTATTCATATGAATTGAAAACCAAAACCTGCATGACCAGCTTTAGGTATACTCTGCCAAAAAACTAACAACCAAAGTTTAGGTCTCAAACTCAAGTATATAACACAATTACCTGTAAAGCTTTTAAACTTCCTATGCCCAAGCCTTAAACATTAACAAAAGTGGCCTGTAATTCAGCATTTGTCCAATAGATGTCCTCAATTTTCTATCAATCAAAAGAAAGGTGCTACAACAAAGCAATACAGAGTCTAAAAAGTAGTCAGACAATAGTGTAATTTCAGGACAAAGACCAAATAAAATGCTCCATCAAAATTTTAGTTCCCCCTCATTGCAGCGAGAGAGTATTTACTTGCTATATAAAGAAAACAAAAACTAGAATGAGTAATATCACAAATATTTCCTGATACAAATACTATTTATGTTACAATATTTAATCAAATCTAAGATGCCACTAACTGTTAAGACACTACGTTGTTTTGTGTGCTGGAATGACATGGGAAGAAATACCTCCAAATAAATTCCAACACAAAGCTTTAGCACCGTTGTTTTTTAAAGGACGGCATTATCCCAAATATTCATTACATATTTAAATCGGTTTCCTTGATCAGGTTATATATTTCTGTGCCTATACCTAATGTTTTTTTTTGTTTTTGTTTTTGTTTTTGTTTTTTTTTTTTGTGGTTTTTCTCCGGTACCGGGAACCGAACTCACGACCTTGCGCTTGCCAGGCAGGCGCTTTTGCTGCTGAGCTAAATCCCCAGCCCCTACCTAATGTTTTAATGTCAACAGATTTTTCTTTCTCTCCCTTCCCCCAGCCCTTCATTCTTTCCTTAAATGAGGTCTCATTATCTTGTACAGTTGGCCTTGAATTCATGATCCGCTTGCTTCAGTCTCTTGACTACCTGTAATTACAGGGATGCACCATATACCTACTCCAAAGGATTTTAAATACATGTATCATGATTTCCTTAGGTAATTCTTGCATTGTGCTTGAATATAAATTGGAAAATCATTATTTTCAGTAAATTTACAGAGTGGGGAAAACTGACATTATTTATATCACAGTTGCTAATATACAATAATGAAAAAGTATGCCCATCTTTTTCATTACTCTATATATTTATTACATTGCCTTATTTAACAACACTGCCCAGCACTTCCAAAATACACACAACCATCTTTGACCTCTTCCTAACTTCAATGGACACATCTACTATGTCACTTGTAAACATAATGCTATTAGTATGAAATATCCATTGAAAATAAGTATTTACTATGCTGTTATTTATTTAAACCAAACTATAAAATATCAATCAATTCTTATTTTATTAAGATTTTTTTGGTCTGCCTGTCAAAATGTGTAACATTTTACCAAATGTCCTTGAGAGAGCCATCAAATACTATAAGGTCCTCTTTTCCTTTCACCTATGACAAATCGAAATGGCATATAATATATTGAGCAATCCAGGCATTCCCAAAATGAACAGCTTCTGCTAAGATAGTATTAACATAATGGTAATCCTATCTGCTAATACTTTATCATTTCTACATCTAAACTCATAAATAAAACTTGTTTGGAGGGGTGTTTTGGTTTTTGAAATGGGGGTGGTTGTTTCCTATTTGGCTAGGCTGGCCTCTAACTTGGAGTAATCCTCCATCTCAGCCTCCTAAGTAGATGGGACAATTACATGCCACCTCATCCAGCTTGGACATTTGTGTTTTAACCTTCATAGTGTTTATTACTCAGTGGTTAAACTTATTTGGAAAACAAACAAACAAACAAACAGGAAGACTGTCCTTTCTGTAAGCTCCAGATTTAAGTATCTTTACATACATTTCAACTTATTCAACTAACATTTATTAACAAATACTGCACATGTTAGGCACTAACAATGTACAGTTATGTGCCCCTAAAGTTCTACATTGCAATTCTAAATCTCCAATGTGATGATATTAAAAGATGAGGCCTTTGGGAAGTAACTAGGTTTGAAAGCTAGTGTCTTTATTGAAGGGGACTCAGAGAGCTCTCCTGCCCTTTCCTACCCTGTGAGGACACAATAAGAAGGATGGTACTCTATGAACCAGGAAGCAGATTCTCCCAGACACAGGTGTCTTTATCTTGGACCTTCCAGCCTCTAGGACCAGGAGAAACAAATACTTACCATATAAGCTACCTAATCTATAGTATTTTTGTTATAGCAGTCCAAACAGAAAATATACATCCTTGATGAAAAAAATTAAGTGAACAATGAATAAATATAAATCATAAATAAAATTATTGTTTTAATAAATAAAATTATGTAAATATAAATAAAATTAAGTGAACAATGAATAAATATACAATGAAATAATATGCAAATATAAGTATGCTATACTGCAATCAAACTACCTACAAACACATATAAAACTAGACAAGGAAAACTTCATAGAAGAACTGAAATATGAGCTAAGTGTTGAAGGTAAGAAAAAGAAACATAAAGGAGAATAAGCATTCCATTTTTCTCCTGAAGCAATCATTTCCACTTGACCATCAAATAATTTTATGCAGTGTAACTACGTTTCCTGTAAGATGATGCTACATTACTAACAGCAAGTTAAAATTGTATACTGTACAAATGGTAAGACTTTTACTTGTTCCCATATTGTATGTATAAGCAAGATTCAATATTTGAAGAAATTCTTGTTTAGAAAAATCAGTCTGAAAGCTGGGTGTGGTGGCACAAGCCTATAATCCCAGCACTTGGGAGGCTGAGGCAGGAAGACTGCCAAAAATTCAAGGCCAGCTTGGGCTACATAGTGAGCTCAAGGCCACCCTGAAATACACCTTGAAAGACCCTATTGCAAAACAAACCAAAAAATAAATAAAATCAGTCAGAATTTTTTTCCACTTTTTCACATTCACCATATTTCTTATTGCTTTCTGCCAGAATCACACTGTGACTTTTGACAACCCTTAGTTATTCAGCATTTAACTCCAAAATGCATTAAAAAAAAAAAAGAAGCCAGCCATGGTAATCACAGCATGCTTATAATCCCAGCACTCAGGAAGCTGAGGCAGGAGGATGGCCTTGAGTTCAAGGCCAGCCTAGGCTTTGTAGTGCGTTCAAGGCCAGTCTACACTACAGGATGACAATTGGTCTCAGGGGAGGGAAATGAACAAAAAGGAAGGGGGGAGGCGGGCAGGGGGAAAAGGAAAAGGAAAAGAAAAACAAAAGAGAAAAGAAAAGAGCATCGGTTGAAATACTGTATCTAGAATAGAAGCACCAAAAATTTAACAAAGTCCATCATAATGCTGTTGTAGCTTTCATGTTACATGATGTTTGAGATTTTTTTTTTTTAATCATTTTTGGAGATGGGGGTCTCGCTATGTAGCACAGGCTGGCCTCAAATTCACAGCCACCTTCCTGCCTCAATCTCACCAGTGCTGGGATTAAAGGTGTATGCTACCATGCACAGCTATGTGATTTTTGAAATTATCAGAAATTCTCTAGCAATGATCCTTGGTCATATTCTGGTTTGTCTTATTAAAATATAAAGCTTTAAAGTAAACTGAAAGAAACTCAGGATGGGCTTGTAATACTGTACTTGACAGAAAACTTTCTAAAGTAGTTCATTCTTTAATTAGAAGCTGAGATTACATAGCTGAGATTAATCATACAAGTGCACTATATGTAGATGGGCGAATAAACCGGTACAACTATTCTGAGAATGAATTCAATTAAAGTTTTGAAAACGTATACACTCTTTAATTCCTTTGTAGAAATTCAAGAAGAAATAATGCACACAGATATATATTTAAGAAAGCACAGCACAGTTTTGTAATATCAAAAGCTTAATAGTGATCAAAATGTTCAAAAATAAAGAGATGTAAATATAATGGGATATTACAAAGTCATCTGCAATTACTAAAATCTGTAAGTTCTGATGGAGAAAGATGGTCAAGGAAAATTATGAAGAAAAGCAGATGACATTACATTATCCATAGCTGCACCACTGAACACAGTAGCCACTTGCTACATGTACACAAATTTACATTTTATAAATTAGTTACATTTAACAAATTTAAATAAATGCACTACCTCAGTCCCACAAGACATATTTCAACTGCTCAAAAGCTACATGTACTTGGACACAGAGGTCCACATCTATAATCCCAGCACTCTGGAAGACTAAGGCCAGAAGGACTGCAAATTTGAAACCAGCCTGGGCAACTGAATGACTTGGCGACTCTGCTCAAAGTAAAACAATTTTTTAAAGGAAGGAAAGAAAAGGAGGCTAGGCATGTAGCTCAGTGTGAAGGTTTGAATTCAATCCCCAGTAACACACACACACACACACACACACACACACACACACCCTCTCACAACCACATGTGGCCAGTGGCTACCATATCTGACACGGCAGATATAGAACATCTGCACTGTTAAAGAAAGTAACAGCAAATACTATTGACAAATAGTATTCTATATTCTCAAAAGAAAGAAACATAATGAAAGAATAAATAAATAAAAATGACTACAAATATTGACATAACATAAAAGTTAATAAAGTACTAGATAATGATACCTTGGGTTTTATTTTTTGCTAATCTATTTTCTATGTTTAAAATGATCAACTATAATGGATTTCCTGTGTAGTAAAAGCCTGTTTTTTAAAAAATAGGTTCTTTAAAAACAAAAATACCCCAGCTATAAATAAACATTTCACTTTTTTTAAAGAGAAATGATGGATCAAATTACAAATTTATAAGTATTCTTACCAAGTATTATTTTGCTGCTTTGGAAATATTTTTTAAATTGCCTTCCTCACAATTTTTTTATAGAGAGTATTCAGATTCATACTAACATAGTTGGGAGGTATTGATGGTTCAATCATACAATTCTTGCCTCCCATACCAACATCATTTGGGGATTTTTCCCTGTATCTTAAGTGTGATCACTTAGAAAAGCTATTATAGCTATTAATTTAGTCCAACATAGGATACACTTTCCCTTTGTATCCTTAAAATGAAGCATTACCTAGGAAAGTGAAAAGGTAGCAATCATACAACAGAGGCCAGCTCAAAACTTAGTTTGTTCTACAATAGTGAGGCTCTACATCATCCTTTCTAGCTGTCCCTACTGGGCAGCAAATGACTTTTATCATACATCTTTTATAGCAAGGCAATAGTTCCAGGAAACCACAGAGCTAACATCCATTACTGCATACAAGTAATGGACTTTAAACATGTAAACTAAGGTAATAGCTTACTTTCTGTTATTAATATTTTAGAACTGAGTAGAGTTAGCTACTCTGATTCTGGTTTTGTTGTGTTGTCTCTATGAATGAAACTAGAGGTGATTAACAAACCAAGAAAAACCTGTGCCACTCTAGCAACCAATGGACCTCTAGAAATCAGGGAAGAGGAAGTCTGGTATCCAGGAAGTTATCAAGCTAGGGTATATACCAAAAGATGTCATAAAAGAGGTGGGGACAAGTTAGAAGAGAAATCAATGAACAAAGGGAAAAAATGCTCATCCAGTAGGATAGTAAAGCATGTAAATTTATCTAGGCCAAAATGCTGATTAATAAAGGGAAAAGGACAGTAAATAGTAAGAACTGAAAAAGTGGTCACTCACCTCTCTCAACATATTGTTCTCTTTTTCCTTCTGCTCCAAAAGGCTTTCGAGGTGGTGGACATGCATCTCTGCCTCTGCCAGCCGTCTTGTTCTCTCATGGTCTTCCTCAGTAGCTTTGGCAGAAAGTCCTTTGCTCTGCAACATTTCCAGAAGCTTCTTAATGGACTCATCCCGAGCATTTAGGGTTTGTTTCTGAGTTTCGATGCGTAGCTCCATTTCCTCTAGAGTCTTCCGCAGAAGAAACAGTTCTTTGGCCTGCCGTTCATGCTCAGCATGCAGCCTCTGGAAGTTCTCCTCTGTCAACTCTGCGACACAAGGTTCACCAGTCCTACTGCTACTATCTTGCTGAAACAACTGATTGAGATCCCTCTGGATCCGCAATTCATCCTGAAGAGCCTGGATCGTCATCTGCATGTGCTAGAAGCAAAATGAAAAGAAAAATTCCAAATCAGCTTTCCTCTTCAAAGACAGACCAGCTGTCCTCCTCAGGAGGAGCTAAAAACAGCCAGAAGAGCTCTCAGAAATCTGCAGCCAGCAAACTAGGATTCACCTTATACTACTTTAGTTTCTTAAAATATGGTTGAGATAATCTACCAAAATGTCATTAATTTAAATTTTCTTTATTCCCAACAAGCAAGATAAGTATGCAGTTCCTCACTTTGCATAGGCATGATAAAATAAAGACACTGTTCAAAATTAACAGAAAGTATTACATAGGAACTAAAGGTATAGTGAGGGAAAAGTTAGGTGAAATCTATAGGAATATGAACACATCATTCAAATAATTCCACCAAAAAAGTATAAAGGACATAAAAAAAAACAGACTGACTTTTGTAAACTTTAAATGATAGATACTAACATTCAACACAAGGTGTGTATATTACATATTGTGCCAAGCACTTTCTAAATGTTAACATATTTAATCTTCACTATGACATACATATTTTTTCAATCTGACAGTAACATTTAATGTGAACTCTATCCTCCTTACAAATTTTAAGTGTATAATACAATGTTATTAAGCATAGGTACAGTTTTGTACAGCAGATCTCTACAGTTCACTTAATGGAAAATTTAAGCCTAAGTATGTAGTAACTCTCCATTCCTTCCCTCCTGGAAGCACTGTTAGACTCTTTGATTCTTAAAGATGATTACTTTAGATAACCTATATATGTACTATTAAATTCAATTTTACTGACAAGGACACTAGCTTAAGGAGGTTTAAATAAGTTGTTCAAGATCACACAGTGATAAAAATGGCATTGAAATCAAGCAGTCCTCAAGATCTACAGAAACTACTATCATCCAAAAGTAGTAAAATTATATGATGCTTACAAAATTCTGAGTTTTTATACAGATTAAAATACAGGTGAGTAATTAAATGAAGATCATAATGCAAATCAACTGAAATATTTAAGAGGCTATATCTTTCACATGTATCCCTCATGAAGGTATATGATCCTTTAGTCTGAATTATTCCAGCACATTATACAAAGAATTCCAAAAAGCTGTTATAACAAGAATCTTATTTTCAGGAATACAGACACAACAATAAAAGATCATTCCTTATATTCAACCACAGCAATGTGCCAACTATTTCTTTTATTTACTATGGCAGTGTACACAGTGGCAAGAAGACTAAATCAGAAGACAAGTTTGGGTGTCAACATTCACAGTGACTGGCTATGAAATCTGGACATAAAACAAGCTTTCTGGATTTCTGATTCCCCTTATTATAAATACTTGTACTACCTTTTCACAGAGTTGATAATGTCATGGAAATCTTGTGCTCTATGCTTAAAACTACACATTGTTTAAAATGTTTGGCAAGACTATAGACAGCAAATTTTTGGCAAAATTTTTGGCAGATTGAGTAAATATCTAAAAGAAATTATCTGGCAAGTGTACACAAAATTATAAATACAAAGATACTCATTTATAATAATACCAAAATTAGAATCTAAAGGATATTAATAAATGATAGGCTGAGAAATATCACACAACTTAACACTATGTATCAATAATACCAACATAAATGTACACTTTTTTTTAAAAAAACCCATGGTCACAATATACTATTTATAAATACAAAAAAGATTATACAGTAGCAAATATTGAATGATCATAATTCTCATGTTAACAAGTGCATATATGCAAAAAAAAAAGTCTAAAAGGATGGAAATAACCTGTGGCTATCTGTAGGTACATGTGGCTTTTGATTTTCGTTACTCTTTTTGTGTATGGTCTAAATCTCCAACAGTAAGCAGAAAATACTTGAAAAAAAGACCTGCTTTTATCTGAAACTAAAAGAACCAAACTTAAGCCTACTTGCATGCAGAACATTATTTAATTTGCTATCACTTTTGCAGAAAAGGAGGTGTACTGATTAGTTTTTCATTGCCAGGACCAAATATCTGACATGCACAACTTAAAAGTGAAAAATGTTTATTTTTCCTTCACAGTTTCAGAGGTTCTGGTCCAACGTCATCTGGTGTCTGGGCAGAAATACCATGACAGAAGGGCCTCAGAGAGGAAAGCTGCCTACCTCACGGCACCCAGGAAGCAGGGAGAGATGGGTAAGTCCAAGAAGATGTTATCTTTTAAAGAAACATTTCCAGTAATCTACTTCCTCCAACTAGGCCTTAATAGTCCATTTAGCTAATGAACTCATCAATGATTTATCCAATAATGAGGATAGCACCCTCATGATTCAATTATCTCTCTAGGCTGAACGTATCAACATTGCTGTATTGGGATCAAGCTTGCAATACATGAGTCTTTGCAAGCCATTTTATATTTAAACCATAACAGGAAGAAATTTTAAAATATATTTTACTATTTTTAAAAATATAAAAAACAAATATTTCTGGAAAGTTATTTAAAAATGGTTAATGGTGATTTTCATTTACAAAAATAGGATAATTGAAGGACAAGTTTTAAGAAAATGTTAATTTCATTCCTCTTGAACTTTAAAAAAAAAATTTATATAATTCTCACACTAAAGCTCATCTGCTTAATGTGTACAGTTCAGTGGCTTTCAGCACATTAAAAGTTGGACATCAATCACCACTATCTAATTCTACAACACTGTCATCATCGCTAAAGAAACCCCTTACCATTAGGATTCACTCCCCATCTGCTCCTCTTCTCAATTCTCCTCTTGAATTTTGAACCATATGGAGCTATTTTACTTATTTGAAAAATAATTTTTTTCAAAAAACTTCCACTAATGGTTTCTAGGCTTCAAAAGGAAAGAAATTCTGATATATATTACAATGTGGATGAATTTTAAGGATGTTACACAAAGTAATCTGGAAACTATAGGATTCTACTTATATGAGGTATTCTAGAGTAGTGAAGTTTATAAAGCAGAAAGAACACTAGTTGCTGTTAGGGCTAAGAAAAGGAATGGGGATTTACTGTTAAATAAGGATAAATTTTAGACATGGGATAGTGATGATTTTACAACACTGACTGCCACTATATTGTACACTTGAAAGTACTTAAGATTCTAATATTTGTCTTATATGTATTTTGGTTTGCCTCAATAAAAAAAACTGGGAAGACAGGAGATACCTAAAATGAATTCTTCATTTATAAATACTACACAATTTATTTGTAAATACTAAAAATATTATCATTTTTACTAGTATGAGAAGCATATTCATAATTTGTGTATCTTTGTACATGTACCCAAATTTTTCTTGGAGATAAACTCACAAAAATAGAATTCCTGGATGAAAAGATATACACAATTAAAATTTTGATACATATTACAATTATCTCAAAGAGGGCCTGTAAAAATTTAAACTTCCACTAAACAATGTCGAGGAATGGTCTCTTCCCCATATTCTGCACAGCTGTATTTACATTTTTTGTTGTTGTTGTTGTTGTTTTCCAGTACCGGCAATCGAACTCACAACCTCGCATCTGCCAGGCAGGTGCTGTGCCGCTGAGCTAAATCCCCCGCCCTTACATTTTCGTTTTAAATTTCTTTTATTATAAATGACATTAAATATCTATTCACATGTCCACTGGGCATTCCTTTTTTTGTTATCCATCTGTTCTTGTTCTTTGCCCATTTTGTTACTGAAACAGTTTTTTCTATATCTACTTGAATGGCTCTTTATAGTAAACAAGTAATGTTTCACTTAACTGGTTCCAAGTATTTTCTAAGTCTGTCATTTTTCTTTTCACATTGCTTATGATCACCTAAAAGGAATTTTTAGTTTAGAGGTTTTGAGGGTGTGGCAGTTATGGTAGACTGTCTGCTTGACTTGGTTTGGGATCTGCCCATCCAGGGTACATTGATTTTTGCTATCCTGGGGATTAAACCAAGGGACTTGAGCAAGACTCATTACCTCCACCACCCAGTTTGTTTTACTGCAAAGACAGCAACCTTTTTCTCTGGACTTTGTAGCTTTGGTAGTATTCTCTTCTAAAATTTTTATTAGGATATGTGTATAATATATAATGACTACTTTCACATTGGGGGTTTGATACATGTATGTATGTAATATATAATGACTTTTCATATTGGGGGTTTGATAAAGATATAACATCTTTATCTTTTTTATTGTATCTCATGACCTTCCCCCATCCATCCTATCCCAGATCACCTTCACATTTCTACAGAATACATCTTCCTATTTCTTAGCATGGCTCTTTTATTTGGCTCTGTAGATTATTTATATTGTGGGCACCTCATATTAGAAAAATCATGTGATATTTAATCTTTTGTGACTATCTTCACTTAGTATTAGGATCGCAAGATCCATCTATTTTATAAAAATTATTCACATTTACCCTTCTTTTTAGCTAAGTAGTACTCCATTGTGTATATATACATTTTCTTTGTCATTCATCTACTGATGAACACATAGGCCACATTCATAATATAGCTATCATGAATTAACTGTATTAATGTAAACATTGAGTATGCACATATCACTTCAGTATGATGACTTCAAGGGACTGGGGATTTAGCTCAGGGCCACAGTGCCTGCCTGGCAAGCGCAAGGTCGTGAGTTTGATTCCTGGTTCTGGAAAAAAACAAGAAAACAAAAAAACAAACAACAACAACAAAAAAAGTATGATGACTTCAGCTCTTTCAGGAAGATACCCAGGAAAGGTATAGCAGGGACACATAGAATTTCTACTTTTAGTTTTACGAGGAATCTCCATACTGATTTTCAAAGTGGTTGTACTGGTTTACATTCTCAACAACAATGTGGAAAGGGTTCCTTTCTCCCCCACAAGCTTCCCAGTGTTTGTTTTTAGACCCTTGATAATGTCTATTCTTACAGGAGTAAAATGGAATCTCAGTCTCATTTTCCTTTGCATTTCTCTAATGGTCAAAGATGTTGAAAATTTTTTCCTGGATTTACTGGTCATAGGAGGTGCCCATTTTTTGACTGGGGCTATCATTATTATTGGAGGTCTAATTTTTTTTATATGTCTTTTTTTTTTGTTATTTTCTAGTCCTTTGTCTGAGAAATAGCTGCCAAAATTTTCTTCCCATTCTGTAAGTTGTCCCTTCACTTTTTTGGTTGTTTCTTTTGCTGTGCAGAAGCTTTATAATTTTATATAATTTGATTTCTTGTACAATTGGGGTTTGCTCAGGACATCTTTGCCTATGTCTGTGTCTTCAAGAGTCTTACCAATTTTTCATCATATTCAGAGTTTCTGTTTTTATATATAGCTCTTTATTCCATTTTGATTTGATTTTAGTAAATGGTGAGAGATATAGATCAGAATTCATTCCTCAACATGAGGATAACCAGGTTTCCCAGCACCATTTCTTAAAAAGGTCATCTTTCCTTCAGCACGTATTATTTGTCCCTTTGTTTAAAACTGGATGGGTGGATGAGCTTGCAATTGTTTCTACATCCTGAATTTTATTCCACTGGACAATGTGTTCATTCTACCAGTTCCATGTTGTTTTTATTGCTGTACTATAACTTCAGTTCTGAGGCTGTGATGCTTCCTCCCTTGCTCTTGTAGCCCAGGATTGTTTCAGCTTTTCTGGGTACCTCCCAGTTCTACATAAATTTTAGAACTATTTTTTCTAGTTCTAAAATAGAACTAGAAACAGGAAAATAGGTCATGGTATTTTTGATGGGAATCACATTAAATCTAGATAATGTTGGCCATGGGTTTGTCATAAACGGCTTTTATTATTTTAAGCTAAAGTCTTTCCAACTACTTTTTCTCAAGGTTTTTATCATGGATGGTCTACATCTAATTGACTTAGCAAGAGCCTGTCTAAAAAGGAAAAAACAATAACAACAACAACAACAAAAAATAGGAGTGGGAAGTAGTAATGTACCTTTGTGTGAAGACTCTGGGTTCAACCCCTAGTACTGTAAAAACATAAAGAAAAGAAACCTATCGAAGTGGTAATGCTTTAAAGTTTAGTATCCTTCTTTACCTTTTACGTCAAAATTCCAGACATTTCTCAGTAAATTCATTCCAAAACAAAATATTAGAAGTTAAATACAAAGAGGATCCGATTTCCAGGCATGACTTTTCTTTCTCTGAACATTTATCATCAATTCACTAACGTCAGGAGAAATATACATTGACTAAAACAGTCTCACATATACTTCAGCACATATGACGAAATCTAGCATGATTGTTAGCATTTTAGTAAGGAAAGGGAAATAAACGCTTATGTCTACTTCACCCCTGCTAGCATCTACTTTACTATAGATCTAAAATAATGCTGTGACTGGCAGCCTAAAAGGCTATGTGGAGATTTTCCCCACTGAAATATAAATCAACATTCCCTCTTTAGGCTACAATCAGGCTAGCTATACTTCACAAGATTTCCTGCCAACTCACTGCCTCCAAGGAAGATGAAAGAGGTTGTGGGCTTAAAGCCAAGCTATTATTTCTCCAGCATATTTGTACAGAAGATAAAATGAACATATACATTTTCCCACAAACACTGAATTTTGTACAAAGATCTTAGCTATAAGACAATAGGAAATTTTCTGTTTGGAAGCTGGGTGTGGTGGTGCAAGTCTGTAATCTCAGCACTCAGGAGTCTGAGGCAGGAGGATCATTATGAGTTCGAGACCAGCCTGGGCTACAAAGTGAGCTCAAGGCCAGCCTATACTGCACAGCAAGACCCTGTCTCAAAAAGAGCAAAAAAAAAAAAAATTTCTGTTTGGGAATTCAGGATGAACTGGTTGTTTCATTTGTTTGTCCTGGTGCCAGAGAATGAACATAGGGCCTTGTATATGCTGGACAAGCATTCTGCCATTGATCTACACAGACAGTGCTCTACTACTTCAACAACTGCACAATGAACTTGCACACTGAATTTTATTCCAATACCCATTATTCAGCCTTTATGATCTAACACTGAACATGAGCTGAAAAAGTTGGGGAAGCAGTTAACTAAAATTTCCCCCAACAACTGTGCTATTATTATACCAGGGTATACTTCAGTGAAAAGCCAAGATACTGGGAACAAGAATGGTGACAATTCCTAAATATATGATGGGACTACAACTTTTATGAGAAAAATTTATATATAAGGGCAACAATAGATCAGAATAATCCCTCATGTATTTTTGATAAATATCAGAAGGTCTTTTCATGAAACAACAGAACTGATCCAGTTTATCATGAGGCCTAAAATAACAGAACCATGTAGTCTAGATATATTTTTTCATCAGAAAAAGATTACTATGAATACATGAAAACACTTAAATAATATTTCACCAAAAACTCAATGTATTACTTATTAACATGACCAAAAGTCAGAGAAATAATGACAACGTACCCTATTATAAATGTTAAAGAATGGTTCATGAAGCATGCAAATATGTGCAATGAGAAAATTATTAATGTCAAATGTATAGGCCTTATAATAATTATTAGGAATGTCACTTCAGTCAAGTTTTCAGATTCCCTGGACAATTTCAGGTCCCCTCTATCCTGCCTCAGTACTGGGCATATTCCTAAAATATGCAAAATTCACTAATCTGCAATCTTTCCCTTTGCATTTGTTTTCAATAAACTTTCTAGAACTTGGCACTGCCATCTTTTTACCCTGCTCACACCACAATACATGGCATAAGTACTCAATAAATTTACAACAAAAAATGAACGAACTAGATGGTTGTGGAAAATGGCGCACTGATAACAACAGCTCAGCCTCTCTAGAGATTTGCATTGTAGACACTAGAAAATTACAATTTAGAAGAGAAAAAAGAAGGAAATAGATCACCAGGAACTAGAAAGGGAAGTTATAACCTACAGAGAAGTTGGAGAGACAGAACACAACACAAAACAGGGAAGATACAATGTGCACTTTCACTCCAGCTCTCAACTTGTGGCTCAGAAGAAAGGAAGACCCAATCTACAAGCTGAAAGTGGGAGACTCCATAGGGCCTCATGGAAAAACACAGCAGTGGGTTAAAAGCCAGGCCACCTCAAGAGGAACTGCCCTAAGAGGCCCCATGGGCCATGCCCTGGATGCAAAGGAGACCACTGGAGATCAGTCTGCCCTCTGAGGTGGAGGCCCCAGAGCTCAGACCCATGCTACCAGTTAGTCCAACAGGAATGAGAGGGCTTGGGGCATGGTCTGCCTTCTCCC
>NW_004955454.1:3575942-3677827 GCF_000276665.1 Chinchilla lanigera | reverse complement strand
TGCTATTTTTAGGTTTTTGGTTTAGTTTGGTTTGGTTTTGTTTTTCATTTTCTTTCCTTTTCTTACTTTTCTCTTCAACAGTTTAATGGGGTTTGGGGAACTTTCCTTTGCCCTTTAAGGAAAAGAGTAACACATATAAAACACTAACTTTACATGCAATATATTCAAATTAAGTTTATAAACTACAAGATCACTAACATCTGGACTAATGAGTCTAATTATTCACATAGTTCTATGAAAAATAAGCTGCCCTGATTTCTACCATTTTTTAATAGGAAACTAGGTAAGTAACTTAATGAGTCTGAACCTCAGTGACAGAGAAAGCACCCACAAGGTAATTAATGTTTCTTGTGTCTAATGTTCTTTCAGTTAGTAAAGGGGATCTGCTTTCTGTATAGCAAAGCACACTGCATGTTCTCAAATATTAAACCAAAACAAAATTCTCCGACTGATGGAACCTGAGCAAGAGACACATGAAAATGCAAGAATCAATCCAAAGTTCAAATGAATGACCTGAATCGTTTAGCACTCTCTTTATTTTGAGTAAAATTATTCTTGTCTTTAAAAAATGTCAGTCAAAAAATGATGCTAGAACTATATCGTGCTAATGAATCCAGAAAAAATAAGAACACCTATCTTTTTGCTCTAATAACTCCGTATATAAATCTAAGTGTCAATATATCCCTAGAGAAAAACAAAATTTGGACAACAGGTTTGGAAATATCCATCTTCATGACAGCAGAACCAGAATGAAATTAGAGAATAAAGATGTCAAAATAGGAAAACCTTACTATCATGAATATATCCTATATACTATATGGTCAAGTAACATTAAAGTACCTGAAGAACAAACTGTAGAAACACCAAACATCATTAGATACACAAGCCCCCATGCCAGTCATTATTTACTCCCTAACTTTTATTGATGCAGTCTCTTCTGCCCCCCTTTATCACTCCTGGCTAAATCCTGCTTGTCATTTCATTCTCAGCTAGGTACCACCTTATTTAGAAAGCAGGAGGGGCTCTTCAATTTCCTTATGAATATTCTCAACATAATTCTACTATTGTACTTACCATTTTTGCCATTTAGCTTCTCAATCATCTTTTGAGGGCATTAGTTCCTGCTTACCTTTTTATCCCCACTATGCCACCATGTCTAGAACAGAGATGTACTCAAAAAAAATTTTTGGAATGTTCCCTGATTCAAAAAAATTAATGTTCTCTCTTTTGCTCATTATCGTGCTATCCTCCTAACTACAGGAATATGCACCTTCAGATTCAGAAGGTTATAGGAGTAACATTCCCTTCACACCTCCATTGCCTCCACCCATGTCCTTTAATATGTCACCTGTTCTTTACCCTCCCTCATAAGGTTCAAAATTGATTTGAATTAGTTTCTCACTGAATTTATTTCCAGGAAGTATGTTACTTTGAGCTCATTCACCCATAGTTCTCTTGCTTCAGAAAGCAAATGATATACCAAGGATACCTCTTTTCCTATTTATAAGTACAGAGAAAGAACAGAATGGAGCTGCAACAAATCACAGAAAAGCATCACATTAACTACAGAAACCATATAGACATGGTCTTTTCATAAGAATGGAACGGATTCGATTGTAGTGTATGTTTCCCAAAAATAGGTTCAATTTGGCCATCACATAGCCCTTTTAGTGTGGAGATAACTAAAGAAAGCAGAAAGAGAAAGAAAAGGTTGGTGGAAGAAAGGAAATTTGCAAACAAAATAGTATCCCAAATCATGAATCACAGAAATAAAAATATCACAGTAAGCAATGCCAAGATTAAAAAGATTCATTTCATTAAAAAAAGTCAAACCTACTTTTTGAAAATCTTAAAAGTAAAACCAATCAGCACTCAGATCCTGTAACAATCATTTCCTCAGTAATAAACTGAAAATACTTGGCAGTAACAAGTAATGGCAGAAACTACAAGGAACTATATAAAGATACTGTTCATTCTAGCAGCATACACATGTGTTTGGTTTGCTTTGGTGCTGGATGCACATGCTAAGCATTTCTCTACTACTGTGCTACATTCAAGAGCTCCAGCACCACTATCTTGCTTCATTTTCTATGCTCAAAAATTTCAAGGCTGAGCCAGACATGGTGGCACACACCTGTAATCTCACCAATTGGGAGGCAGATGCAGAAGGACTGCCATGAGTTTGAGGTCAGCCTGGACTACAGGGTGAATTCAAGACCAGCCTAGACTACACAGTGAGACCCCATCTCAAAAAACAAAAAACAAAAAACAAAAAACAAACAAACAAAAAAAAAAAAACCAGGCATGGTGGCTCACACCTGTAATCCCAGCACTCAGGAGACTGAAGCAGGAGGATCGCCATGAGCTCAAGGCCAGCCTGTACTACATAAGCGAATTCAAGGCCAGCCAGGAATACATAGGGAGATCCTGTTCCCCCAAAAAAGGTTTCAACATCTGCAAATGATTGAAATGATACAAACACGACTCTCACATTTAGTCACTAAAATCACAGCATGTACATCAACAACAATAGAGAAGGATAGAGAAAAAAATGGATAAGAATCAGCTATTTTCTCAATGAATTTTGGAGAATAGACTGAAATCAAGAAGCTTGGGTAGCTCAGCAGTGTCCCTACTGACATTAGCTGCAGCACATACATACAGTTAATAGGGGCTGATACCTGTCTCCACTGTGTACTCAGTTTAGTTTATCAGAAGGTAAGGAATTTTTCTGCCAAGTTCCTCCCCATACTACTTCCAGAAAAAAGGAAGAAAAGAGGAAAAGAGTACTGAGGAAAGGACAGAAACCATGACTTCACAATCTTATAGAAAAGTACCCATACACAGGGCCAGTATTTAAGGTGCATTCACATAAATTAATACCAGTAAAGAAATAAAGATGAAATTATTTATATAAATAAGTAATATACAAATAATTCTCTCTGGGGGGAAACTAGCACAAATGATATACACTTTGCTGTTGTTGAACTTTGAACTTTTCACTATGAAAAACTATACCCAATATTGTAGATCCTGTTGATAACACTATTAGTCTCACACACACACACACACACACACACACACACACACACACGAATAGCCCCTAGGTCAACCAAGAGGGGTTGGAACCAGTAAAATCTCAGTAGCAATGAACACACCTGAAGTTCAGATTGTGCCTTATAAATACTATCCACTGAAAGGAACCATGGCTCCTTAGATGATTCCAAGGCAAATGCATGAAAAGTAGTACAAAGTGAGTCTGTAACTTCCTATTACACCAGTGAGAAACTGTTCAGCCAGTCATGAGAATATGTCAGAGACCCTGAGCAGGCACCCACTGGCCAACTCTAGGGCTAATTAACCACTCAACAGTTTACCCTGAGCCTCCCTTGGGCAGCACATTTGTTTGCATACTGACTATCCCTGGCATCCCTTGGGCAGGTGTCATCTCGACTAGTTGATTCTTATATTGAGTAAGTTTGATAAAATTGTCATTTTTGTATTTCCTGGTATGTTATCTTATAAAGGTTAATAAAAATGCAATTTTTGGTTATCCTGTGTTTAAATAATTGAGCTGGTAAGTGGTTAAACATCAAAAGAAGGCCAGGCATGGTGCGCACACCTGTAATCCCAGCACTCAGGAGGCTGAGGCAGGAGGATTGTTGTGAGTTCAAGGCCAACCTGGGCTACAAAGTGAGCCCAAGGCCAGCCTGAACTGTACTGTGAGACCCTGTCACCAAAAAAGACAAAAAACGAAACAAAATAAGGGCACTTACACACACTACTGAAAAAATAAGACTCCCTAAGTCTATACATATGTAAATTCGGAGTTTGATGAGGAATTAAATACTTACATAGTCTCAAATTATCCCCTTACAAAATATTTATTATTACAAAAACTGGAGACACCAAACACATCATTGTGAGTAAAGTGATCATCATGGATAAGGAACCAACTGACAATCATGTACCATGTGACAGGATACAGTGACAAAAACAAAGCATTACTTCTTTAATAAACTTTGCAATGATACACAACCTGAATATATCATAAATCATTACAACAAACCCAAGGTAAAATATAATCTCTATCAAGAATGATCTTTAAAAGTGTAATAAGAGGGCCGGGATATGGCTCAGCAGCACAGCAACTGCCTGGCAAGTGCAAGGTCCTGAGTTCAATTTCCAGTACCAAAAATAATCCCAAAGTCTCTAAAAGTATAATAATAAAGGTCAAGAAGCCAAAAAAAGGAACTATACCTGGTTCAAAGGATATAAAACAGAAATGCAGCCTATGATTCTGAATTTTAAAACATTTTTAAATCATTAGGACAATGGATGAAATCTAAACTTAAAAGTAATTTTATGAATTTGATGACTGGATCATAGTTATGTAGGATATTGTCTTTGAAGTCAACATACTCTGTGAATGGATGAAGTATGATTAGTTATCAGGTCAGCAATTTATTCTAAAACGATTAAAGAAGCAAAAAAATTATACCATATTTACAACTTTTCTCTAAGTTTGAGATTGTTTTACTTTTTATAATTACCTGAGAAATATGATGGAAGAGTAAGTTCCATTCAAACAAGAAAAAAACTAAAATGGGATAGTTTTGATAAAAAATATACAAGACTTAAACAAAGAAAAACATTAAAACTTTGCTGGAAACAGTCAAGTTTTAATCAAGAGAAATAAGTCCTATTTCAAAATATTACTCAAAATAATCTGTAGGCTTAACACAATCCCAATTCTAGTTGAATGAGAAAAATTAGTTCTAAAGTTCACTTCAAAGTTATTACTGAATGTAGAGGTACACATTTGTAATTCCAGCATACTAGAGGCTGAGGCAGAGGGATCACAAGTTTGAAGCTAGCCTGGGCTATATAATGACACCCTGTCTCCAATCAATCAATCAATCAATCAATCAGTCAATCAATCAAAGTTTGAATTTACACAGTAAGTCAAAACATGTACCTCACTGGTACAAGGCCCTAAGATTGATCAAAGAGTTCAATAGCAAAAAAGATACAAATTTGAAGGAAATTTTTTCAATGTTCAACACGCAATACAAATTATAAACCTAAAATAATTGAATCAATCTAGTACTAGAAAAATATCAACATACTTAGCAACAGAATATGTCTTATAATATTTAAGCCCTTAACAAAAAAATAAAAGGCTACTAACTGAAAGAAAGGACCTGATCATTCATCACACAATGTTTAGAAAGCTATTGGGGTGGGAGGTGGTTGCACTGGGAATCCAACCAGGACCTCACGCTTGATGGGCAACAGAAAGTTATTAGTAAGAAAAAATCAAAACAATGAATCTGCACACAAAAATACAACATAAACCAAATGTAGTAGTCCAAGTCATTATCCTAGAAGTGAAGAGGCTGAGGCAGGAGGACCACAAATTCCAGGATAGGCCAAAACCTATCCTGGTTTTAGCAAGACTCTGTCTCAAAAGAAAAGAAGGTTAGGATGCAGCTCAATCTGAAGGCCTTGAGTTCAATACCCAGTACCATAAAAATAACATAAATTTTGGAAAGATTAAAGAGGTAAGTGTAAAAAAAATTTTTAAAGGGCACATTTAATGATATCCAGATAAAGGAGGGCTTTCTGCGCCAAAGAATGTACTATGCAAGAAATTACAAATTGTGATACATTTTATACTACAGAAAAATTAAAAATTTGTGGGTTTATCAAGAATTTTTAAAACCCACAAATCACAGACAACATGCAAAGTGCCAATAAACACATGAAAAACATAAATGAAAATGCAAACCGAAAAGATAGTTTTAACCTATAAAACTGGTTAAAAAAAAAAAAAAAAAAGCTTTTTTTTGTTGTGTTTTGTTTTGTCTTTTTGGGTTTCACTTTGTCTTTAGGGTTTCACTATGCAGTTGACCTTGAACTTAACTCTGCAGCCCAGTATGGCCTCAAACTCATGGTGATCCTCCTGCCTCAGCCTCCTGAGTGCTGGGATCACACATGTGCACCACCACACCCAGCTTAAAGTAAAAATACTTTTTAAGATTTTATTAAAAGGTAAGTAAGACAAGCATTGTTCTACATCTTTGGTGATCACCTGAAGTCATCCAATCTTTCTGAAAAACAATTTCTTAACAAGTTCATCTAGAGTAGCTTTTCTAGACTAGTATTCTACTGAAGAATTAAATCCTATGTAACAATGATTTCAGTGACTATTTTCTCAACTATTCTACGGGTACTTCAGATCAAGATACATCGCAAATAAACTAATTCATTACACAGACTGGACACCTAAGGGCACTGAGGCTTAATTTTCTCCAGACCCAACTGAGAAGGGCTGAGCTACAGCTGTTTGGGGGAAAAATATGTTCTCAGGCTGTATTTGCGTGTGTGTGTGTGTGTGTGTGTGTGTGTGTGTGTGTGTGTGCGCGCATTGAGGGAGGTGCTTGTGTGCCTTACAGGTGCTAGGCAAGCACCCTACCACTAAGCTTTTCTCCTAACCCAATCCCTTTTATTTTTCATTTTTGTTTTATGTTTTTGTTTTTTTCAGACAGGGTCTTACTAAACAATCCAGGCGGACTAGCCTTTAACTCTTGCTCCTCCTGCCTCATCCTTCAGAATGCTGGGATTAGAGGACTGCTACAAGCACCCGGCTTTAATCTCTTCATAAATACAACTGTGACATCTTGGGAAGCAAAGCTGTATTATACCAATGTTGCTTTCTTTTCCAAACACAAGGTACATAAAATAATTTCTGTAAACTTTGATTTTTTGGTACCATTTTCTCATTACAAAGTGATATACGTGTTAAAAATTTTTAAGAATACATAACTAATACGGGGAGGAGACTCTCCTTTGATCAGTTCTAGTGAACAGATTCAATTTTTTTTAGCAATCTAAGAAAATAATCAGAAATGTGAAACTTATATTAACCAAGATAACCATAACAGTTACAGAATATGACATAATCTAATATAATCATTTAAAATAATGATTTGAGGAATATTTATGTTCATCTAATATTTAGTTTTTAACATATAGTATTGCTGGGCTAGGGACATAGCTCAGTAGTATAGTTCTTGCTCAGCATGCACAAAGCCCTATGCTCAAACCCCAGTGCCACCAAATACACACATACGCATTCACAGAAGAGAGAGTATACAGTCATAGACATATAAGTAGGCAGTATGATGAAACTATGTGGTGAATGTTTAAATTTAAAAATTAATTGCAGTAAAAGACACATTACCCTTAACTGGCCCCTCTAACCCCGGTCAAAAAACTTCCCCTCGCTTCAAATACACTTATCTCATCTTTCTTGCCACTTTGTGAAGCAGTTCTAGAAATCCACTTGTGATTAAAAAAAAAAAAAAAATACGGTGAATGTTGCTGCCAAGCATCATCCAATGAAAAGGTAGGCTCATAAAAAATTACAGTGTCCTCATCCACTTACAGAATATGGTACTGTGTGACTTCTAGCTCTTCAAAGTCAAAATGACCATTTTGAATTGATTCAGAACACAGAGGCAGCCAGGACAGCATAGCCAGAGACACTCACAAAAAAGGACTTCCAGAACCACTTCAGAAAGTGGCAAGAATAAAGAAATTGTGTTTGAAGTGAGATGGAATACTTTGAGGTACACTAATGCCACGTGTCTTCTACTGTAATAAACTTTTGCCAGGTATGGTGGTACAGTACACACATGTAATCCCAGTACTCAGGAGGCTGAGGCAGGAGGCTTACCACAAGTTCGAGGCCACCCCTGACTACATAGTGAGTTCAAGGGCAGCCTGAACTACATATCCAGACCCTGTCTCAAAAAAAACAAAACCCAATCAATCAATCAACTTTAAAATATATTTAAATAGTCACTGCATTTTTAGATCCTGCCATATGTAATTCTCAACTGGGTATGTCTACAACAGACAGAATTACAGAAGTTGGGTGTTATATCCTACCTATACTCATGTAGTTTTAAAATGCTTTACTCTATGTATTCATTACTTGGAAAATGTTTAAAACGGAAAAATATTTTAAAATTACTATACAGATTGCTGTATTATCTGCCCTGTTTGGAGCAACAACATTACTAAAATACAGCGTCTGCTTCCTGAAGGTGACACAATTGCTCTTATAAAATAAAGAACACAGAATACAGTATTGTCCTTAAATAGATCAATATTCTTCTCAGTGTTCCTCTAGGAATAACTCTTCCACATACACTCAAGTCAGTTCCTAGAGTAAAGCTGGTCTCCAGTTAGGAAATATTAATTACAAGTACCTGAACATTCTATGAAATAAATGTTTATTACACTCAAAATCATTATTTTAAATGATTACATTAGATCATGTCACATTATGTTAACTGTTACGGCTATCTTGGTTAATACAGTTTCACATTTCTGATTATTTTCTTATGATAGATTGCTAAAAAAAATTGAATCTGCTCACTTGAGCTGATCAAAGGAGAGTCTCTCCCCATATAAGTTACGTATTCTTAAAATTTTTTAACACATTTATCACTTTGTAAAGAGAAAATGGTACCAAAAAACCCAAGGCTACAAAAATTATTTTATATACCTTGTGTTTGGAAAGGAAAGCAATGCTGTTATAATACACTATATAACACTGAGAAATTGGATGACCCTTCAAATATACACTAATGAGGGATTTAAAAGCTAGTAAGCTATACTTTCCTTAAGACTTAGCCTATATATAAAATCTACCCACTTTGGTTGTAATCAAGTACAAAGTTCACACAAGGTAAAATTTAGGCCACAAATAAACCTGAAATTAATGTGTAAAAGCTGCCTTAGGCAAGAGAAATGTAACTTCTCATTCAAGCACTACATACAAACACAATCAGAATCTGTAAAATCACTTCATACTCTAATAAAGCATCAGTGACAGTTTATATGCCTATCATTCAGGAACTCAAAGTCACTGTTATTGGAGCAAGACTATAATAGAATCTTTGAACTCAAAATGTCAAACTAGCATACTAGCTTTGAAATTACTCTAAAAGTGGGGCTAAAATGCAGTGAAAGTGATGAACTCCAAAGGATACACTTACAGTTTGTTTTGCCCTAAAATGTATTTTTATAATATGAATGAGTGCAAATATGACTGATAAATAGAAGACTATCGCTACATCAAAACTGTTCATAAGCGATTTTTCCTATGCAAAGGAACTACAAAGCACAGAAATAGAATTACAGCCTTCAGCAAAAAAGGAAAATGCCTCCATTTCGGCTGCTGCATAAAGAAGAATCCTTTCAACTCTAAATTAAGAAAATGTAAAATGTATACCTGCATCCAAGGCTCCCTTCCTAAAGCTCCTGAAGCACATACCCATAAGCACACATGGTTCTCTATTCAAGACTGCTGCACCTCCTCCTGCACTCAGGAGGTCCACATCCATTGACACTGTCTCAGCACTGCAAGCCTTTCTACTCAATTATTTTTGTGAGTTTGTACATTTGGTTTTGTACCAATTTCTCATTACCAAATAATATATACATTAAACCTTTTTAAGAATACATATTTGAGGGGGCAGACTCTCCTATAATTCCTTTGATCAGCTTTAGTGAATAGATTCAAATGTTTTAGCAAGAAAATAACCAGAAATGTGAAAATGCATTAACCAAGGCAGTCCTAACAGTTAAATATAATAAACCTAAAATATTCTAAATATCCTAAATATTTCAATATCTGCTGGAACGGCCAGCAGTCACACTGACCTGAAGTCCTGGGACTACTCAAGTAATCTCCTGAGGTACCATTTATTTTCCATTAGTGTTCTAGTTGGATATATGAAGAATTTCCTCCCCTAAACTAACTTTCCAACAGTGAAATTTTATAAAACTTGTTTTTATGTAAAAGCAGAAACACCTGTGTCTTACGTAAGTTTTGAAACTTACCTGTTTGTTATAAAATGTGTTGTAAAACCAATTTAGTGGTTGAAGGTCAACCTTTCCTTTTTCAGTAAAACAATAAAATGTTAAAAAGCCAAGTACATCTCCCATACAGACAGTACTATAAGCATTACATCACACTATAGTATATAGCAGAACTTTTTTCCTTTTAAAGGCTAACATTCTGCCATGCAAACATATCGTATTTTGCTTATTCGTTCATCTACTGTGGACATTTGTGCTGTTTCCACCTACTAGTTGCCATGAATGATGCCACTATAAACATGACTGTATCTGTACTTGATTTGCACCACCGCTATGGACCAGGGATACCTAGGAGTGAAATGGCGAGGTTGTATGGTAATTCTACAGTATCTAAGTTTTTGAGGAACTGCCAAACCATTCCTCACAGCAGCTAAACCATTTTCCACTCACACTAGCAATATATAAAGGTTTCAGTTTCTCTATATCCTTTACATTTGTTGTTAATGGTCACAGTATAATCATCCCAGCGAGTATGAAGTGACACTGGCTTTGATTTGCATTTCCTAGTAGTAACTAATAATGTTAATAAGCATCTTTTCTCACATGCTTGTGTTCACAATCTTTTAATTAGTGTATCTCTATATGTAAAGAAACCTCAATGAGTCCTGCTTCCCCAATGTAAGAATCAGACCTCAAATTCCCATACTCCTTTGTAGTTAGCACACCAGCATGGGATCCATACTGTGCCAAACAGACAGATGCCATGTAAAACTGATACGGATTGAGATGGACTTGAGTAACATGAGGAAAGGTACAACTTCCACAGGCACAAATGACAAATCAGTTCAACTTTAGGAGACAGCCATTTCCCAATGGTTGCAAGGTCAAATCTTAACTCCTAAGAGTCATCAAAGCATCAACGGGAGTACTTCCCCTGGTGTTTAGTGTAGCAACAGGTTGTGGCAGCAGTTTCTTCATCAACAGGATGTACTGTATTATAGAAGCCAGCTTCAAGCCTAACTCTCTAACCCTATCAGCAATTCTTTGAGCCACTCAGTCTTTATTTGATAAATATCTTTTCTGTTATACATCATTATTCTGGAAGAAGGACTAGATTTATTCTGCCTAGCTCCAGACTGAAAATCCAGGATATATATCAAGAATTTACACAAAAGCAGATCTACTTCTATCTAAGAAATTTTTCTAATACTTAGAAGTCTACCAAAAAGAAAGGGAAAAAAGGAGTAAACTATACTTTAAGATAGAGTAAATACTCACTTACATTTAAAATTTAACATTACTACTACCTGGTCATTCAGGAGTATTGTGAAGGGGGGCTGGGGATTTAGCTCAGCGGCAAAAGCGCCTGCCTGGCAAGCGCAAGGTCGTGAGTTCGGTTCCCGGTACCGGAGAAAAAAAACAAAACAAAAAAAAAGGAGTATTGTGAAGGAAGTGAACAGAAGTTTGAAAAAGACAGTCTGACAGTTTCTCCCTTTACCAATGTTCCAAATTGTGAATACTGCAGCCCACTCAACATCATCCAAACTGTTTACTTGTTTACTTGCATTTAATCCCATATTTTGTCATCCAATGATTTCTATAAATGTTCAGATTCACGTTTACCATATGAGGGAAAAAAAATAAGATAAATTTTAAAACATCAAGATTCTTATCTACTGTGACCAGGTGTGGTGGCACTGGACTACAATCGGGATGCTGAGGCAGGAGGACTGCTGCAATTTCAAGGCCAGCCTGGGCTACATAGTGAGTTCAGGACCAGCCTGAACTGCATAGTGAGACCCTATTCAAAAAACAAAAATCAAACAAACAAACAAAAGAATTCTTATCTACTGAGAAAAATCACTAAAACTATTTTGGTGAGTATCCGTCAAAGCATTTTTTCTATGCTGATGTTCACCTTATTAAAAAAAGGACTACATAATAAAATAAAAGTAATAGCTAACATCTGATTAGTGCTTACATGTCAGCACCTATTCCAATACTTTTTTTAACTCATTTAATCTTCATATTCTCCATGATGTACTATTATACACATTTTATTTTTAAAAAGGAAACAGAAAAAAAAAACCTCCTGGCAATGGAGTGACAGAGCAATATAGTGACAAAGAACAAATAAACTCCTGGGCCCTTAATCTGTTACTCACTCAAAGTACAATTTATGTTTTTTTTTTAATCAGGGACTTAAAAGTACAGTACTACTTACTAAAACCCATTATGTATCGCTTGGGCCTACAGATGCCCATGGGTAACACAAAACAGAACAAAGCTTTTGTCTGTGCATTCTTTATTACCTTAAAACTACATACATAGATATGTTAATCATTTAGGAAAATCAAAAGAACAAAGTTTATCAGGCTTAGATTTACATGGTCTATCTGATATCCCTCCATACCCTTACAAGAAAGAAAACACCAAGATAAGAGTAAACTAATTCTCAGGATTCACAGGCACGTCTGATTACCAGCTTTTACAAAGTCCTTTTACAGGTTCTCCCATGGAGAAACCCTAGAACTTTCAGCCACTCTCCTAGACCTCTGGTCACCCGGGTGCCAAGAAATGTACCACCTCAGGTAACTGAGGCAATCACTTCTTGAGGACGAAAACTTCTTCTCAACCCTTAAGGATTTTTTTGGAGCTACAAAACCAGGATTGAGATAATGACTGACCAAACCCCCACCCACTGGACTGACCCATAAATCTGGTCTCTGTTCTTTTATGGATAGGATGATCCTATTTTCTTCATCAGAGTGTGCCCTCTTCCAGCTACTCAAGGTTGGTTAAGACATTTCCTTGTCCTCTCTCTTACTTTCCAATTAAAGCTTCTGCCTATAAACTCAAACTGTCATTTTTAGTTTTAACTTCCATTATCACTAAAGCAAGGAACCACACTAACCAGTGACACTAAGTTCCTTCAAAAAGTAACAGAACCTACCAGCAGTCTGACTTCATAGTTTGTGCTTGTAACACTATGCTAGAATGACTCTATACTTTTTCCAAGAACTGGTCACCATATATATACTATATACTTCTTCTAATATATTATAAATATCTTCCAGTTACAATAATTCTTTTAAATGCTGAAACTGTAGGAAACATATATTTCAAGAAATATTTATTTTGTAAATTTATGGGGATCAAATTTAAGGGAATCTTTAACATTAAATACTTCACTCATATGAACAAGCTAAACCTCAGTGAGAAAACAGCTTACTTTTATGAATAATTTGATTCATAAAGCTAGTCTGGGCCAAAATACTCTTGAATCCCATCCCTCTGAAAATTCATTTTTATGAAATCACAGAAGTAGGAGATTACAGCTGGAGCAAATCAGACAACTAACTGGGCAGAGTGTGCAAAAGGTCATAAAAACCCATGACTAACAGGCTGAGTGAGAGGTTTTCTAAAGGAAAGACATGTACAGAACAAAGAACCCAAACTAACATCAGGCTTACAGCTGAGCTGTGTGAGCCAATCAGAAAAGTGCTGTTTTCAATCCCTCAATTGAATCTCCGTTTGCAGTCCCAATCAGAAATTGCTATTTTCAATCCTTCATTTGCATGCGGGTACAACCACGCAGAAGACACTGTTCCTGATCATTTATATCTGGCAAGAAGCCAGTGAGTCTTTCAATGGGGCAGTTAAAATCTACTCCGAGGCCAAGTGAGTTGCTGATAGCACAAATGTCCCAATGCTTTATTTATATGAGACAGAAAAGCCAATCCAGAAATTTTGGATACTACAGTAAGACCATTTTCCCCTTATCTTCTAGCTGCTCTGCACCTTTTCACCAGCTTCCTCTTGCCCTACAGAACGTACCTCTTTCCCAGCTTCAGTAAGTGTACACTTTTTGCTGCCTTTTCTGTATGTCTTATCTTTTTTTTTTTTTCCTCCAGACACCAAGAACCTGGAAAGAATCACCTTGGGGCCCTCCATGCAGTAACAAGACAGTGATGTACTTCACGTTAACATGATTTAAAATTCCTCAAATGCATGTCATTGTTATTCTCTTTCTCCTGGCAACCCCCACTTCTTTAAAAAAAAAAAAACAAGGCTCAAAACACCCAGTATACTAGTGGGCATTTATGGTAGGCACTCGATAAATATTGACAGACTTATTGGACAATGCTATATGGAAGTAAAGAAAATCCAGAAACAAAAGTCATCTTGGCAATGCAGCCAGACTTCCCCTCCTCTCATCAGGAAACCATACACATACAGTACTCACAAAGCATTCCAAGATAATGCAGTGACTCCTCTCTCTCCCTCCCTCCCTCCCTCTCTCTCAAGTGCACTCTCTCTCTCCCCCTCCCCCTTCCTCCCTCTCTGTCTCTCCCTCTCTCTCCCTCTCTCTCTCTCTCTCTCTCTCTCTCTCTCTCTCTCTCACACACACACACTGATAGCCATTTTGTCTAAAAAACGTTGTACTAAAATCAGGTAAACATGTCTAGCAACCAAAGAGGCAAAGTACAAAGCTAAAAAACTAAGAAGAATATGTAAGTCCGACTAAATAATGTAACTTGTCCTAGAAAAGTATTTGATCTTAGAGTTGCCCTCTACAAAGGAGATCCCTCATAGGTCTTTAATTTGAATGTTTGGTAAATCCTCATGAACTGAAAATTTTAAGTTCAAACTTTAAACAAATGATTTTTATAGTAATTAAAATAATTTTCTCCTCAGGAATTTTAAGATTTTTACCCATTAATACAATTATAAAAATACTAATAACAACCTACACTTTTTTGTGTGAATCTAAAAGATGAGGGCAATAAAGATGACAGAAGAAATGTGCTTTAACATGCACAGTTAATTACTTTAAAAACTTGGAAGATGAGCACACACTACCCTGAGGGCCAAGGATAACTTAAACATTATACTCTGCTTTTCAAGACAAAAAAAAGAGAGAGAGAGAGATGATTTCTGGAGATAACAGACAAAACTCCCAGACTGTGAATGGTGAAGCAAATATATCAGTAATTAACAAAGTCCTTGCCTTTATTTGTCCTCTACTATCTACAAATCCTGTGTGACTTATTTTCTTTTAAAAAAGCCATCCTCCTGACCCAAGAAAAAAATGAAAGCATTTTTTCTACAATCTAGTTTCTAAGTTAAAACAGAGTTCTAGCAAGAGAGAACAAATACTCTAAGAAGGAAAGCAAACAGAAAAAGATCCTCAAAAGATAAAGTAGAAACAGATGTATTAAGAAGACAATTATAGGAAATATACAGAGAATGACTAGACAGGTAATCAATGATAGATAGATAGACAGATAGATGGATAGGAAGGAGAGATGAAAAAGGACAATCTGAACCCATATAAGGATTTTCATCAAATAAAGCACAAACCTTCTGTTGTAGTCAGGGTTTGCAAAGGAAATAACACAAGGCACATAATTTACAGGATTATTTTACAGTAGTCACCCGAAGAGTGAAGTACAAAAGAGTGCAGGGAATCTGTTCACACACTAAAGACCCAAAGAATCCAGCTGAGAGCCTGGATCCCACAGCAATGCCCTGCACAAGTCCAGCTGAAGACCTAGAGCCCATGACAATCCCCACCCCCGAGTCCAACCACAGACCTAGAGCCTTTGTGGAAAACCCAAAGGTCAGTAGTGGAAGCTCAAAAGTCTGTGCCAGCAGGATGAAGGATCTGTGCCAGTAGGCTGAGGGATCTGCACTGGAGCCAGGAAGCAACACTTGAAGGACCAGAGCTCCCCTGAAAGGTACCACAGCATCCTCGGCAACAACAAGCTCCTCTGAGGATGAGAACAGCCAATTTCTATCAGGAAAGCCTGCGTGACAAGCTTCTCCAGGACACTGAACAGCACATCATCTTCCCCTCAGGAGCTAGGAGGGGTGCTCAAGTAAGGACCAGAACTCCCCAAAGGGAACCGCAGCCATTCTCAGTGACAACAAGGTCCCAAGCTCCTTCAACAATGAGAACAGCTGAGTTCATATCAGGAAAGCCCACATAACAAGCTCCTCCAGCAGAACCAACAGCCGCCCCCACATCCTCTCCAGTTCTCCATTTTATGTTGTTGGCAACAATCCTCAAGCAGGCCTTCCACACCCAGCACCACGCTGGTTCAGTTCAGCTGGACGTTACAAGCTGACCACCAGCTGTCAAGCCACCACACCTTCCAAAGCCATATACAAATCTTTACTTCAAAGATTAATCAGGAAAATTCACTGAAGCTACCAATTTCAGGGATTCTGATTTTAGCTCCAGGAAAAAGTACATGAAGATGACTGACTGCTAATGGCCTTCAAAAGAATATAAAAACAGCACTACTATCTGTCAGCGTTACCTGACAAAACTACCTTGGCTAGGGTGGTTTCTTCTAAATAAATCATCTATTTAAAGCATGACAAAAAGCTACACAGATAATTATAACTAACTTAACCACTCCAAAATCAAAATGACAGAACTATATATGAACTCAGTGTCTGTTGAATAAATAATACCCCGTAATTTCCTTCTTGACAAAATTGTCAGTTGTATTTAAGGAGAATAAGTTCTTTTAAAATGAAATAAATTAAAATTGGCCCACTGGCACATGCCTCCAATCCTAGGAACTTGGGAGCCTAAAGAAGGAGGTCTGTAAATTCCAGGCCAGATGGATATGTATCAAGACCTCTTACCAAATAAACTATTCAAACGGAAGAACAAGACAAAATTACTGCATCCAGCAATTTCATTTTTAAATATACATAACACTTAATGTCTCTCAGACAACAGACAATGTAGACTGTGTTTTTTTCCTTTCCTTATCCTACATCGTTACTTAAATGTTGGATCAAGAAAGTTCATGGAGCACAGTTGTCTCTCTGGTACGATGGTTTAGCCTAAAGAACAATGCTTTCAAACCCAGAAAAATTCACATTTTTAATACTTAATACACAAAAGTATGAAATAAGATACAGCAGCTCCTAGGGTTTAGATCTGGGGCATCCCTCTAATACCTTGTGTGTCTGGAAGGTGTTGACTAGATTTGGTGTTCAATACTCATGGTGTGTTCATAGCTGACTTGCTGTTAGAAGGGGGGCCTGGTTTGAGGCAGGTCACTGGGAGGGGCTGAATCAGAAGGGCATCCTTCCTCAGTTCCTCCCTTCTCTGCTTCCTGGCCACTGTGACCTGAGTAACTCTCCTCTGCCAGATCCTTCTATCACTCCGTTTCTGCACTGAGCTTCCCTACCATGGACTGAAATGTCTGAAAGTGTGAGCCAAAATAAATGCTCCTCCTTTAAATTGTGGGTGTCAGGTATTTTGTTTCAATGATAGGAAATTAAACAAGACAATATCCCAGCCATGTGCAGTGGCACAAGTCTATAATCCCAGCACCCTAGGGGGCTGAGGCAAGAACATTACTAGTTCAAACCCATACGGGCAACTGTGTGTAAAATAAAAAATAAAAAATAAAGGCTCAATGTGAAGGCCCTAGAATCAATCACAGAAATGGGGTAAAAGGGAGTTTGGGGAAATACAACAGCCTACTATCACTAAAAGGAGATGAAAAAAATAAATAAAATAAAATAAAAAGAGATTAAGACCCTGTCTCAAAAAGACAAAGAAAGCTAGGCATGGTATCGTACACCTGTAATCCCAGCACTCGGGAGGCTGAGGCAGGAGGATCTTTGACCAGCCTGGGCTACAAAGTGAGCTCAAGGCCAGCCTGAACTGCATAGTGAGACCCTGTCTCAAAAAAAAAAAAAAAAAAAAAAAAAAAAACGAGAGGGTATTTATTCATAATTAATAGTTCTCTGCACACTGTTCACATTTACTAATTCTAGATGGGTATATAGGTTTTTGTTTGTTTTATTATTTTTAAAGTATTCTGGATATATACAGAAAACATAGAAAAAATAAATCTAAATCTAATGCTCAAAATTTCTCAGCTTGGTTGACTAATTAGGATTTCACCAAGTCTGTTTCCCTGACCAGAAGAAGCATGAGCATACACTGAGAAATTATAAGCAAAACAAATTCTTGGGTCCCAACCTGTATCTACTGGATCATAACCACTGAGGAGAGGGCCCAATAATTTGTCTTAATAAGCATGAGAACTGTCTGACTAAATAACAGATCTTGGCATTCACCAAAAACAAAACATGAGGTCAAAAGAAAAAGTCTCCGTGTGTTTTAACAATTCACTTTCTCTCTTTCCTAACCAACACCCACTAATGGAGACCACAGCTCTTAATGGCCACTGTTACCTTCTTTTTCTCTCTTTTTCTTTTTTTAGACAAGTTCTCACTACTTAGCTCAGGCTGACCTTGAATTCACAATGTACCCACGAGGTCTCAAACTCACTTCGATCCTCCTGCCTAACCTGTCAAGTGCTGGGATTATAGGCATATACCATCACTCTCAGCTGTCTTCTTTATTTGTACTTTTACCCAGATAATTCATTTGATACTCCTGAACTCATTTGATACTTCTGAATTCATGTTTATCAGTCTAATCACTTTAATCTCTAAATTCTCACCTTGGAAAATTATTTGGGATAGTGTCTTAAAATTACTGATGCCCCAATCTCAGTCCATACTAATTAAATCAAATTTTCAAAGGGTAGAGCTTAGACTAAAGTATCTTAGAAACGCCCCAGGCAATTCTAGTATGCAGTCTCATCAGAAAACCACAGGTCTACATTAAAGTTTTTCTGTCTTTCAGTATTTCTCAAAATATGACATAAAAACAACTTGAAGATATCAGAATCATCAGGGGCATAGTTCCCAAATTGACATTGAAAATAATCTTCAAAAGTACGTATGACAATTTCTTAACAGCTATGTATTTACTTTTACAATTTGTCTTACTTCACTGCAAGTTTTTTTTTAAATTTATTTATTATTATTATTGGGGTTTTTTTTATGCATGTGGTGCTAGGGATCAAACCCAGGGCCTTGTGCATGCAAGGCAAGAGCTCTACCACTGAGCCACATCCCCAGCCCCTTCACTGCAAGTTGATAGAAGTTTTCCAGCGTTTTCCAGTTGATCAAGTTTTCCACGATATGCTAGTGACAGTTTCATTTTATTTTATTTCCTTTATTTCAAAGAGAAAAAAATAAAATAAAATAACAATAACAAAGACAAAAAACACAAAAAAAGAAACAGAATCTCAAAACACGATGATAGGAATTAACAGTGGTTGTTATATTACATATTGTTATCTTCAACAGAGTTGCTCAGGCCTGGCGTGGTGCGCACACCTAGAATCCCAGCACTCGGGAGGCTAGGGCAGGAGGATCATTGCCAGTTTGAGACCAGCTTGGGCTACAAAGTGAGCTCAAGTTCAGCCTGAACAGCATAGCAAGACCCTGTCTCAAAAAGACCAAAAAAAAAAAGAAAATCAGAGTTGCTCAGATTACCAGATATACGAATGCAAGCTTCATCAAACAATTAAAGAGAATAAAAAGTAATAAAAAAAATTAGAAACAGTACAGAGCTTCACTAAACAAGATGGTAGAAATTCAACAATGGTTGTTATAAGAGTTTCATTTTAATATGAGATTCTATTTTATCAAAAAAATAAGTCAGTAAAATTAAGTCCTAAATAAGTCATAGTATAAAGGACAGTAGCAATATTAAGAAGACAGAAAGCTAACCAAGTTTGATTAACCTTGTCAAATGGCCCTACCCCAACAGTCCTAAATGAGAAACTTTGAGAGTAAGATCTAGAAATTTAAATTTTTAAGAAATGCACAAGCTGATTCTTATACACTAAAGCTCAAAGAAATGTTCTAATAAAGAACTTGTGCCTTCTGCCACTAAGGAAAAAAAAATGTTTGTTATAAAGAAGCCCTTCTCATTCCTCATTCCATTGATTCTGATAAGACCACTTCCTGGTATCACAGAATAATAACCCACTATACCTGGGGGGAGGGGAGTAGTTTCAAGATTTATGTGCCCTCCTGATGTTCCAGTCCATCCTTTTACTGCAAATTACAAAAGCCATGATTCATTCAAATTTTAATCCCTTCTTTCCACCTTTCTCATCTGCCTTAACAAAACTCCCTACTCTGTGAATATCCTTACCTCTATAAAACAATCTTTTGTCCTTACTAATTTACTTTTCCTGGCATACTCTCAAATTAATTCTTCAAAAATGTCAAAAAAAATGACATAACCTAATCACTCCAAGATACATTTGTCTTCTCAAGTTCCAATGATCAGCATCCTCCATTGAAATTACAAATTGCTCATGTTATGGCATGGTTACAAACTAGACAAAGGAAAACAAATAGATTTTGGTTACTATTCCAACTCTTAGCCAACTGGTCTCAACCTTTACTGCACATTAGAATTACCTGTAGAGCTTTTAAAAATTCCCACATAACCAATATGATACCCTAACCCATATAACAACCAATGCCTCACAAATGAAATTAAAGAAAATATCAGACAGTTTGTACAATTAAATGACAATGCCAATACAACATAGCAAAACTTATGGAAAGCAATAAAAGCAGTCCTATGAGGGAAATTTATAGCAGTGAACTCCCACATCAGAACAACAAAGTAAGCTAAAATAACCTAATGTTGAACTTCAAATTCTAGAAAGACGAGACTTAAATCCAAAGCATATACAAGAGGGAAAATCATTTTAAAAAAAACAAAAATTAATGCAATTGAGACTAAACAATGCAAAGAATCAATAAATAGAAAAGTTAGTTCTTTGAAAAACTGAATAAAATAGACAACCCCTTAGCTAACCTTATCAAAAAAAGGAAAGAAAAGAGCCAAATCCATGAAATTAGGAATGAACAGGATGAAACCACAATGGAATTTACAGATATCCAAAAGATCATCAATACCTACTTCGAGAACCTGTACTCTACTAAGACAGAAAACAGAAGAAACAGAGATTCCTTGATACATATGAATAACCAAAGCTGAATCAAGAAGATGTAAAAATTCCAAATAACCCAGTATCAGTCAATAAAACTGAAGATGTAATTGAAAACCTACCAGCAAAGGAAAGCCCAGGCCCTGATGGATTCACTGCTGATTTCTACAAGTACTTTAGAGAAGATCTAATGCCGCTTGAATGAAATTAAACTCAAACTCTTTAAGGAAATTGAAAGGGAAACAATACTCCCAAACTCATTCCTGGAAGCAAATATCACCCTAATACCAAAACCAGAGAAGGATCCAACCAAAAAAAAAAAAAAAAAAAAACAATCTCTTTAATGAACATAGATGCAAAAATCTTCCTAAGATACTGGCAAAAAGAATGCAACAAATCATCAAGAAGATTATACATCATAACCAAGAAGAATTCATCCCATGGATATAAGGATGATCAAATACACGCAAATCAATAAATGCAATATACCAAATTAACAGAACCAAGGGAAAAAAACCACATGATCATCTCAGATGCAGAAAAAGCACCTGACAACCTCTAATATCCATTACATATAAACTCTGCGGAAAACTGGAATAGATGGTCTTTATGTCAATCTGATAAAAAGCCTTCTATGACAAAACAACAGCCAACATTATACTAAATGGTCAAAAACTGAAAGCTTTCTATCTAAAATCAGGAAAAAGGGAAGGATGCCCACTATCACCACTCTTGTTCAATATACTTCTGGAAACATTAGAGCAATTACACAAGAGAAAGAAATAAAAGGAATACCAATAAGGAAGGAAGAACTTAAAAGTACCATTATTTGCTGACGACAGGATACTCTACACAGAAGATACCAAAAGCTCCACCAAGACTCTTAGACTTAATAACCAAATTCAGCAGCATAGCAGGATATAAAGTCAACACTCAAAAATCAATAGCCTTCCTGTACACAAATGAAAAACTCACCAAGAGAGAAATTAGGGAAACCACACCTTTCACAATAGCATCAACAAAAATGAAATACTTAGGAATCAATCTAACAAAGGATGTAAAAGACCTTTACACTAAAAACTACACTACTCTGAAAAAGGATTTTAAAGAGGGTATTAGAAAATGGAAAGACATCCCCTGTTCTTGGATACACAGGACCAATATAGTGAAAATGGACATACTTCAAAAACTGTTATAACAGATTTAATGCAATCCTGATCAACATACCAATAGCATACTTCACAAAACTAGAGAAAACAATCCTAAAATTCATCTAGAACCAGAAGAGACCTAGAAGAGCAAAAGCAGTTCTGGTCACAAAGGCAAGGGCATCAATACAAACCTGTGATTAAAAAAAAAAAAAAAAAAACAGCATGGTACTGGCCAATAAAAGAAAGACCAGCAGATAAATGTAACAGAAAAGAAGATGCAGAAACAACTCCAAATATACTTAGCTACCTTATCTTTGACAAAGGAGCTGAATACTTTCAATGGAAGAAAGATGGCCTTTTTAATAAAAAGTCCTGGGAAAACTGGATTTCCATATTCTGAAGATAAAAGCCTAGATCCATCCATGCACTAAATTAAAACTGAAATGGATCAATGATATAAATACAAAAACAGAATAAGTAAAACTTTTGAAGGCACAGGTGTAGGCAAAGATATTATGAACAAAATCCCAATCACACAGGAAATATTACAAAGAACAACAACTGGAATCTCATCTCATTAAAAAGCTTTTTGCACAGAAAAACAAATCATCAACAAATGAAGAGACAACCAACAGAATGGGAAAAAAATTTTACCAGCTATTCCTCAGCAAAGGACTAATATCTAGGAAAAAAAAAAAAAAAATATATATATATATATATATATATATATATATATATATATACACACACACACACAAAGTCAAAAAAAAAAATTCAATCCCCTCCAAATTTAAAGACACAATCCAAAAATGGGCATCTAACACGAACACATACTTCTCAGACATGAAATGAACAAACACTTCTCAGATAAGGAAGTACAAACAGCAAACAAATACATGAAAAAAAGTTCAGTATCACTGGTCATTCTAGAAATGCAGATGAAAACAACACAGAGATTCCACCTTACTCCAGAAAGAACAGCTATTATCAAGAAATCAACCAATAACAAATTTTGGTGAGGCTGTGGGGAAAAACAAACTCTTCTCCTCTGTTGGTGGGAATATAAATTGGTGCAACCACTTATGGAAATCAGTATTTCTCATAAAACTGAAACTAGAGGTTCCATTTAACCCAGCTATTCCCCTTCTTGGTATATTCTTGGTATCTTCCCAAAAGAGTTAAAAGCATCATACCACAGTGATAATGCACATCTATGTTTACAGCTGCACAATTCGTACTAGCTAAATCTTAGAAACAGCCCAGACGCCCATCAACAGATGAATGGATAAAGAAAATGTGGGTTTTGTATACAACAGAGTGCTATTCTGCCATAAAGAAGGGTTCACAAGACATTTTTAGGTAAATAGATACATCTTGAGACCACATTTTTAAGTGAAATAAATCAGGCACACATGTGTAAAAATCACATTGTTGCTCTTGTGTGAGAAACCAAAAGGGTAATAAAGACCAAAATAGGTAACAGATATGGGGAACTAGAAAGAAAATGTTGGGTCGAGGCTATAGCTCAGCAGCACAAGCACCTGCCCGGCAAGCGCAAGGTCCTGAGTTCGATTCCCAGTACCAAAAGAAAGTTAAAATGGGAAGGGGAACAAGGGAGGGGTAAAGGAAAGGAAGGAAAAGGGAAAAAAGCGACTAGAAGGGGAAAAAATGGAAACAAAAGCTTTTGTAAATAAGGAGAGGAAGAAGAGTTAAAGGGAGGAGAGAGGAATGGAGAAAAAAAGAAGTACCAAGATTTATTATGTACAGGTACAAATTCCCTGTGATGAATATATATCAAAAGAGTAACAATTAAATTCTATTTTCAAGTGCCCACTAAAACCCATGCCCAGAATTAATTAAATTGAATTATGTGAGGTAGAAGGCGAAACGTGAGCTTTAGCTTTTCAAAAACATTCTTCAATCATATACACATGCTGCTAATATTGAGAACCACCAACCTAAGCTCAGCTAGAGAAATTGCCAAGATGGATTTAGAGACTGTCATGAGAGGACAATATCTTGGCCATTCCTGCACTAGATTCTCACGAACACAGGAGATTCGCACTGTGGGGAGCTGAAGCAGACCGCTTCAGGGGGCTGGGGATTTAGCTCAGCGGCAAAAGCGCTTGCCTGGCAAGCGCAAGGTCGTGAGTTCGGTTCCTGGTACCG
Source organism: Chinchilla lanigera (assembly GCF_000276665.1). Taxonomy (NCBI): domain Eukaryota; kingdom Metazoa; phylum Chordata; class Mammalia; order Rodentia; family Chinchillidae; genus Chinchilla; species Chinchilla lanigera. Next base: position 3,653,745 of record NW_004955454.1, on the reverse strand, counting down.
GAGAAAAACCAGACCGCTTCAAAGGTGGAGCATCTGAGGATGTATAAGGACATGACCCCACTGTTTGGCACAGGTGGACGGTGGGATACACTTATATAAGCACTACTTAGCACAGACCACCATGGATGTGTTATACAGTTATGACGGTACACAAGAACGTAAACCTTAGTAACAGCTAATATCCATGGGCTGGACAATAAAGGTTCTGCTGCCTGCTAGTTTTTGCTCATGTCTGCTCCACATGCTTCCTTTTCCTTGGGGACCTCGCCCATGATAATACTCCTTCATTCCCTCTCGCACCCCGACACTGACAAAACACTGACTTTTCAGGAGAAAAAATTACAAATTCCAATACCAATGAAGGTAATACAGAAATATTTATTTATATTTATCTTAAGGGTATTCTGTGACCAAATCATAAATAGTATTCATTTACTCTGACCTGACAGGTGTTTCTAAAATCCAAACATCGTATCTCTAAACATGCACAACAGTTTTACAGAATTAAACTGGCTCAGATATAGACATAATTTTCTTCAGAGCCTACAATGATGTCATTAACAGTATATCCACCAATGATCATGACTGTCCTAAGCAAGAAAGTTACAATGGAGAGACAAGTCAGACACGGTACTTCATACCTACTGTAGCTGTTTGGGAGGCTGAAATAAGAGGATCACCGGAGACTCGCCTAGGCAACACAGGGAGACCACATGTCAAAGGGGGCACAGGGGACAGACAAATACTATTAATCTCTATGTACTGCAAAGTACATTCAAATAAAAGTTCAAAGTTCAATACTACACATCACAATTTTAATTCTTTTTGGAATCTTGCTGATATACATTCATGTCATGACTATATTCACTGAGTCAGTGCAATCAGTTCTAACTTATTCAATATCCTGTACAAAGACTATAATTTGTTATATTCTTTAATCATGTAAAATTCAAATTTAAAAATCCATTTTTGTAATAAATGTCACTAAAAACTTTAAACATCAACTGAATACTCTTTAAAAAATAAAATTCACTTTACTCTTGGTATGAAAAAGAAATACAGTAATACAGTGTATTTAATTTTAGGAAGCTACAATTTTTCTAACAAATGAACACTTGGCACAAAGAGTCAGAGTTGTATCTATTTCCTGCCATAAATGCCAAGAGAAAGTACATCCAATTTCAAGTTCCTTTGAAGCCAATGAGTTGGCAGAACACAAACAGCCAAAATGGGGAACACATGGTATTCATTCTCTGAAAGACATCAGCAGTGGATTACAACCAGGAGGTGAGGCCATCTGTCACAAGAAAAAGAGATGGCAGTAGCTAACAATGACTGTAACAGGCTACCCTAGGCCAAGTCAAATTTCAGGTTTTAATCCCAGCTAATTCTTATGAGTAACAGTTTTCCAAATTATTAGTGTCAAATTATGAACAGAATGGGTAAGAGGAAGAAAAACCACCAACACTGAAAGCCTATGAAGAGCAGTAACACAGCAGCAAATACAATCACAAATATAAAAAATCAGAAACTGGCCAATAGTTTGACAAATTCAATTTCCTCTTGCAGAGAAAGCACTAGCAATTTTACTTACATGGTGCTTCTAACCCATGAATGTTTGCCCAAGATTTCAAAATGAATGAAGAAAGCAACTTCCTAAATACCAAGGTAAAAGCTGGGCATGGTGGTGCATGCCTGTAATCCCAGAACTCCGAGAGGTTGAGGCAGGAAGGTCGACCTGAGTTCAAGGCCAACCTGGGCTACATAAGCGAGTTCAATGCTAGTCTGCACTCCATAGGAAGACCATGTCTCAAACAAAAAAAAGAGCTACAAATGTTATACAATCAATACAAAAAAACAATAACATTCCTGTATACCAATAATAAGTACACTGACAAGGAAATGAGGAAAAAAATTCCATTCATAATAGCTTCAAAAAAATTAAATACTCAGGAATTAACCTAATCAGGAATGTAAAAGATCTCTATAATAAAAATTACATGACTCTGAAAAAAGAGATTAAAGAGGACATTATAGTAACAATTTATAATAACAAAAACAACATGGTACTGGCACAAAAACAGACATGCAGAACAACAAAATAGAACAGAAGATACAGATTCATACAGCAACAACCATCTTTTTTGACAAAGAGACAAAAAACATATACTGCAGAAGATAGCCTCTTTAATAAATGGTGGTGGGAAAACTGAGTATCCACCTGAAGCCATAATAAGTATGAAGACTTCCTGAATACAACTCCAACATCAGAGGAATTAATATCAAGAATCAATGAATGGGTTTATGTCAAGATTAAAAGCTTCTGCACAGCCAAGGAAACAAAATGAAGAGAAAACCTTCAAAACAAGAGATAAATTTTGCAAGCTACTCTTTTGATAGAGGACTAGTATCTAGACTATATAAAGAACTTAAAAAAAAACCCTCAAAAATGAATAACCCAATCAAAGAATGGGCAAATGGCTAATAATATAAAAAATTTTCCAACATCGTTAGCCATGAGAGAAATACAAATCAAAATAATTTTAAGATTCCACATTACCACAGTCAAAATGGAGGTCAAGCCAAGCATGGTGGTGCACGCCTGTAATCCTAGCACTTGGAGCTGAGGCAGGAGGATCACCATGACTTCAAGGCCAGCCTGGTCTATGTAAGTGAGTTCAAGGCCAACCTACACTACACAGTGAGACCCTGACTCAAACCTCCCCCAAAAATACTGGTTTTGTTGTTGCTGTTTTATTTTGCTTTATTGCAGTGCTGGGGATGAAACCCAGGGCCTCATGTGTGCTCTGCAAACGCTGTACTACTGAGTTACATCCCCAGCCCAGGAAAGTTGTTTTTAAACACATTATTTGTGAAATTTGAACTGGTCACAGTAATTCTTTGTTTACTTGTCAATATTTTGTATTTCATTCAAGCAGTTTTGAAACCTCAACTCCTCCCATGGAAACCTTCTTCTCTAAAAGGAAAACAGCAAGTGGACATGGCAGCACATGCCTAAAGCAGGAGGCTCTTGAGTTTAAGCCCAGCCTGGGCAACCTAAGTGATGTGGCAAGACTATGTCTCAAAATAAAAAATAAAAAGGGTTGAGGATGTATGATGGCCCTGGGATGGATCATCAGTGCTGGGGAAAAAAATGAAAACAATGATTTCCTCTTAAATAGATTAAGTACCCAACTACTGGTAATTTAATTCTGCCTTTAGATTCTAGTACACTAAGCTGTATCTATTCTGCCAAAAAATAAAAAACAATGCCATTTTTTTTTAATTAAAGTATTTCTGTACGTATGTTCAGCTTCAACAAATGTTTTAGAGTAAAACAATGGTTTGGGAAGTGTATCTTATGCTCTTGAGAAAACATAATAAATGCTTACTTATGAAGATGGTGAAGAATAAAGTTACCACCCACCAAGTCAACAAGTGTAATTTATTGTCATAAGTATACCAAAACTGAAGTCAATACATGACTCAGAAATAATAGATTTATTTATTCAAAAATTCAATAACTATGTTATTTCAATCAACAAACCTCTGGGAGAATCCACTTCTTAAGTAATAAGTAATTAACATTGAATCCAATTACTCAGTGATAACATTTCAGGGCAACTACAGAATAAGGCTACATCTCTCTTTCCTAAAACAAAAAGGGAAAAACAAAGAATGTGTTTGTTGACTGAAATAACGTAGTTATTGAATTTTTGAATAAATAAATCTATTATTTCTCAGTCATGTATTGACTTCAGTTTTGGTATACTTACGATAATAAATTACACTTGTTGACTTGGTGGGTGGTAACTTTATTCTTCACCATCTTCATAAGTAAGCATTTATTATGTTTTTTCAATAGCCTAAAGTCTGTTTGCTTCTTTCCTTGACTGTCTGTACAGACCCAATGGTAGAGGCACACTACCTGTGCTGGAATCCAGCCTCTGCTGTTTAACAGCTGTGTGACAAATTACTGTGTCAAAAACCTCGGCTTTCCTTTCCACAAAATAAAAATAATAGTACCTATCTTACATGGTTGTTAGGATGGTTGATAACAGAGACACCACAAAGCAGGTCCTGTTTCTTTGCAAATACTACACAAGTATTAGCTATTACTCCTTATTCTGCTAACCAAACCAGATGCCAACAAGCTTTCTCTGTGAAGGGTCTGTATTTGTTTTAGTAGCTTATATGCACTCTATCACAATTAAACTCACAAACTCTATCAGTGGAGTGTGAAAGTTGCCACACACAATACATGAATATGTGTAATTACATTCCAATAATGCAGTCACTTACATTAATAAGAAGCTAAATAAACATTAACTTTTTAAAAAATATTTTTAAAGAAGTATCTACATGTCACTTGATTGTCCTTAGCTGAGAACACCACAAGCCGTTTTAGCTGGACTTGTAAACAAGTATCTTTCACTTGCCAGAGGTGAGCTTCAACCAAGTTCCTCTCTTCATTTTCAGTTTCCTCACATATAAATGAAGACAATATCACTAACCCATGAGACTGTTGTAAAGATTAGAGACAATGTAGTATATGAAAGCATCTAGGAACAGGTAACAGGAAAATAGAGAAATAGGTATTTTGCAAATGGGAAGGGGACCAAGAGATGTGGGAAGGGAGTGGGAAGCAAGAGGAAAGGGTCATAAAAAGAATTAAGATGACTCATACATGTGCTGACTTCCCAGGATGATTATGTTCTGCAAACATGTACTAATAAAAATTAAAATTAAAATTAAAAACAAAGAACAAATGTTCTGTACGTTATTAACTATACTAGTGTTAGTAGTCAGATATATTTAACAATATCACTGAGACATTTTCACTGACAAAACCATTAGAATATATTTTAAATGTTACAATAGCAGGCATACACACACATCATAGGGAACATCAGATGTAATGCTACATTTTTAATATTAGTGGACTAAGTAATAATAATGTAAGGTATATCTTAAAGCAACATACATTTATGTAAGATTTCAACTAAGTAAGAAAGAAAAAAAAGCACCACATAGAAGCACAGCACAGAAATTTATAGTTTAAAATAAGTAGACTAAACATAAGCATCCTACATTACACTTTATCAAACTCTCTATTGCCTTGTGAAGTCTGTCCTATTTATAAAAACACACAGTTAAACTTATCTGGAGTTTTGGGCCCAACTAGCCAGCCAGAAATCCCTTACCACAAAAAAAAAGTTTAAAAAAGAAAGAAAAGAAAGGAGGGGAGGAGAGAAGGAAAAGAAGAGAAAAATTTCCAGCAATCCTACAAAACTTTTGGAAAAGCAGTCTACAATTCAGAGATGACTCATTATGGAAATAAAAATGGTGAGTAACAAGTATCACTATAACTGAAAATCCTGCAAGCTATTCAATTACCCTGCTCAAAGTTCCTAGTAACTCCTTCAGGAACATTAAGGCTGCACTGGTAGTGCTTAGTTGTTCACATGAAACTTATTACAGGTACTATTTGCTTTCTGGTAGTAGATTATAAGGTATATTTATTCTGCAAAAAATGTTATAACATGTATTTATATTTACAAAATATTTAACTTGATTTGCATTCAACTAACATTTACTGCATGGTACACTTATGTTAGTCAGTCTTACCTATAACTACACATACTATCTTCTTTAATCTCATGTAAATATTACAATAAAAATATCCCCATTTGAGAACTTACAGAATTTAATACAAAAGCTCTTTGTCCTTTGTATGTAAGCACTGATTTTAACACTTTGAAAAAAAACTTTAAAAATCATGTACTTCCCGACTTCAGAAGTGCCTAACACGTTTATATAAATCAATCTTAAATTTGGGCAATGCAATCAAGGTGAACAGATTTAGAGAATTCTACTAGGATAACTGACAGATACAAAATTAGGAAATTTCAGATGAAAAAATCTCTAGACAACACCACACTCAACTCTGTGCAGATGAGAAAACTGGGATGCAGAAATAATAAACACTGTCACACACACATACCTCATCACTGACTGGTACAGCCCAAATCAAAATTAGAGTGCAAATCCTTTGATTTAAAATTATGTGTTCTGTCCATGCTACCAGTGATCTTCAAGCCTATCAGACCCAATACTGCCCCTAAATATCCCTTTGACTATCTTGAAATCTAGTACGAAAATGCTGGGGCACAAATACACAAAAAGACATACTCACAAATGGAGATCATATGGGTGATCACACTGGCAACAATCAAGACTGCTGAAGTGATTTTTCAAAATAATAAAAACTCTAGATAAACTTCCAAACAAGACAAAGTACAATCTTCCATCAACTTTTTTTTTTTTTTTTTTTTTTGAGATAGGGTCTCACTATGTAGTTCAGGCTGGCCCTGAACTCACTATGTAGCTTAGGCTGGCCTCGAACTTGTGGTGATCCTCCTACCACATCCTCCCAAGTGCTGGGATTATAAGCATGTGCCACCAGGCCAGGCCTTCCATCAACTAATACAATGGTCCCACTGCTAAGAACGTCAATGTACATTAAAGCCAGTGAAAACATGCGATTATATTTATGCATATCTATGTAGTTAAAATCTCAACTCGGATCACTATGAACAGATTTTTTAACTGGACAAATTTCTGGCAAGACTTGTGAAAATCATATGGAATGAGGGAAAACTTTTCAACGTCCAGACCAATCTGAGGCAGAACCAGTACCATATCTCTTGAAATAAGTATCTTCACCAAGTGTGATGCTACATGCCTGTAATACCAGCACTTGGGAGGCTGAGGAGGAGGATTGCTGTGAGTTCAAGGAGAGCCTGAACTAATGGCAAGACCTTGTCTCAAAGAAAAAAAAAAAGAGAAAAAATAACCATCTTTCATCAGTAATATTAAAAAAAATCTAAGAATTTATCTGCTACCACTTAAGCAGACTGTCTTTTTTCTACTTAAGATGAAGTTCTCTTGAAAATGCTCTGTACCATAAATATGTGTACCACAAATATTGTGTATACCATAATTTTATACATATTATCTTTTCAGTAACATGCTTTTGTAGTGAAATACAAAATAAACCTCCATGAAGCTATAGCATTGGAAAGACTGGAAACACTCATTAAAGTGTTTCTCTCCTAAGAAGGCAGCACCTTTTCAAACTTTCTTTGCCATGAAGAGACATGTTGTAAGAACAAGTCGTTAATTAGCTTATTAAGGGAAAAGAAAAGGAAAGGGAAAGAGCTCAGTTTTAGAGTCCAAATACTGGCAGGCAATGAGTGTTTTGCCACTCTCATGGAAAGGTTTTTATGATCTTTATTACTCAATTTTTGTCTAAGAAACACAGTGCAGTGCCTTCTTCATCATCCCATTAAGTTTAAAGAGGGTTTAAGCCCAAGATGAATTGAGACCAGGATTATGTGTCACCTCTTACCAAAGCTGGAGTGTTATGTGTGAGTTTGTTTCATTTTGATTTGGTTTGTTAAGTCTCTGCAAGGCAAAAAACACATTTTTTTCCTCATGTAAGCATAAGAAATGCTGAGTTTGTACCATTTTATTAGTCAATATAATGTCACTTTTCCTTTGTGCCTAAGTCTTTGTGTAGAAACTTTATCACCCATTTTTATAGATGTATCCTAAAAGAATTGAAGAAAATAGCTTTTCAGCTTGTTTTCTCATTGTTTATATTGCTTATGTTCTCTGAAATTTGAGAAGAGATACAAGGCTATAATTCAGGTGTCTTGATCATCAAATATATAAATGATATGTACAGCTTATTCAGAATTGTGGGATTAAGAGTTTTGGATGGATCAGGCATGGCGGCACATGTATAGTACCAGCTACTTGGGAGGGTGAGCCAGGAGAACTGTTGGAGGCCAGCCTAGGCAACACAGAAAGACCCTGTCTTTAAAAAAAAAAAGAGAGCTGGAGGGATATGTCTCAGTATTATTCCTATTCCTGGTCTGAGATAATAGTAAAAAATGAACGCAAAAGTGCCACAACTAGCTTTTCACAGATAATATTTGGTTAAGCACCGTATTACAGTATTTTTTAAAATTTTAAACACAATTGCATTGTACTTAATATTATAAACCTGTAAGCATTCATTTATTTCAAAGAAAAACACTGCTGGGAATGATCTAAAAGCTATAGTGTAAGATTTAAAATTTATTGAGGAATTGGGAGAATTTAATTATCTTTAATCCCAGCACTCAGACGCTGAGGCAGGAAGATTGCCATGAGTTCAAGGCCAGCCTGGGCTTCAAAGGGAGTTCAAGGCCTGGCTGAACTACATAAAAAGACCCTCTCTTAAAAAAAAATTTAAAAAAATAAAAACTGAGCTAGCAACCTAGATTTGGGTATCTGGCAGATATTTGCCAAAAAATTAACAAAAGGAATTTACCACTTTAAACACAATAATTTACACTATTTCTTCCTATACTAAAATATAAACCCTCAACCAAACAGAACTTTGGAAAATTTTTATTAGCTATTGTTGTGGTTTGGGGTTTTTGCAAGGTAAACAATATAATACAGGACACATATTTTATAAGATTATTTGTAACAGTCACCCAAAGAATTATATACAAGACAGTACAGGAAATCTGTCCACCCACTAAAGACCAAAGAATCTAGCTGAGGGCTTGGATCCCATGGAAATGTCCTACGTGAGTCTAGCTGAAGACCTAAAGCCCATAACAATGCCTCTCACAAATCCAACTGGAGGCCTACAGCCCATAACAATGTCTCATGCGGGCCTGTTTCACAGATCTATGCTGAGAAGACCCAAAGGTCAGTGATGGAGGCTAGAAAGTCTGTGCCAGCAGGATAAAAGATCTGCACTGGAGCCAGGAAGCGACGTACAAAGTAAGAATCAGAGCTCCCCTGAAAAGTATCACAGCCATCCTCAGCAACAGTGAGGTCCCAAGCTCCTCCAATGATCAGGACAGCCGAGTTTCCATCAGGAAAGCCAACACGACAAGCTTCTCCAGTAGACTGAGCAGTGCACCATCTTCCCCTCCAGGGCCAGGAAGTGATGCTCAGAGTGAGGTCCAGAGCTCCCCAAAGTGAACCGAAGCCATTCTCAACAACAACAAGGTCCCAAGCTCCTTGAAGAATGAAAATAGCCAAGTTCATCAGGAAAGCCAGCATGACAAGCTCCTCCAAGAGAACCAACAGCTCCTTCCAGCTTCTCTCAGCTTCCAACAGGCTCCCAACAGCTTCTACCAGCTCCCAACAGCCTTTACTCTTCTTCTCCAGTTCTGCCTCCTATGATGCTGGCAACAATCCTCAGGTGGGCCTCCCACACCCAGCACCACACTGGTTAAGTTCAGTTGGATGTTACAAACTGACCACCACTTGTCAATCTACCACAGCTACCTAGTGAGTATGATATCTTACAAATATTTGAAAGACTTTTCTGATGAAATAGGTGGCAACATTAATATGCTATTTTTATAATTTATCTAATGAAATGTGTCAACTTTTGAAAGTTCTGCATAATTCAATGAACCAGTATTTTCCAAAAGACCAATACACAATATAATAAATCCAGATGAAAGCATATGTATTATTTACATACACTCTCTAAATGTAAAAAATCCATCAAGGTGCAAGATAGACCAATGCATTTTAACATAACAGAACATGGAATGCTCACTGAGGTTTTGGATTTCGATTCTGTATTACAATTAACTTTAAGAAACTACCACTTACAGGTCCTGTGTTTAATCCCCAATAGAGCGTGCACACGCGTGTGCACACACACACACACACACACAGAACAACCATTTCTACCCAGTTACAAGTAAAAATGTTCAAAAACTGGATTTTTTTCTTTCAGTACTGGTGATTAAAACCATACTAGGCCAGCACTCTATCACTTAGTTAGTTCCCCAGATCCTAAAACTAAACTGTATGGCTGTATGCCTTAGTAAGTCTACTAAAAATCTACTGAATTTCACATTTAAACTTGATATATTTTATGGTATATAAATTATACCTATTAAGGTTTTCTTTCTAAAAGAGAACTTATTGAACTTAGGTATGGTTTGAAAAAGAATCTGTAGTTACCTGAACACTCCTGTCTTTTCCAACTACGTATTTATCAGGCCTATTTTCTATATACACTTCAACTAAACAAACTGTAACAGACTGAATGTAGAAACATGAAAATCAGTCTTCTATTACACCAGACATTAAAGAAATATGTGAACTATTTTTCACTTAAAAATGTTATTTATGGGGCTGGGCATGGTGGCACACACCTGTAATCCCAGCACTCGGGAGGCTGAGGCCGGAGAATCATTGTGAGTTCAAGGCCAGCCTGGACTACAAAGTAAGTTCAAGACCAGCCTGAACCGCATAGTTAGACCCTGTCTCAAAAAGAGACCAAAAAAAAAAAAAAAAAAAAAAAAAAGTTATTTATGTTAATGTATTTAATGCAACAAATAATTTTTAAAATTCTATTTTAGTACCTAAAGTAAGAGAAATGTCATCTTTTAACATATGACAAATGTTAAAAGATACCAAAAAAAAGATACAGCTGCCTGGGCTCCTTAAAAATTTTTGAGCCCAAAAAGTTTTAAAACTGCTACTACAGAGAAATATTCAAATAACTGAGGCTCATCTAACACCAGAGCAGTTATCCAAGGGTGACTTCATAGCTAAAAAGGGCCCTGCATACCACACACTCGGGAAGTATATAAGCCACCAGCCAATGTTAAGGGATAGTACAGTGTGTGCATCAGGACTGAACTATGTCCGTTCTCCCTTCATGAAATGAAACTGGACCACTATCAGTTCAATCCGGTATTCACAAACAATCAAAATACAACAGAACTCACCATGAGCCTGTAGGAAAAACTAGCAAAACAAACATGAAGAGACAGGAGTCTCGATAAGCACTGTTGGTTGTAATATGGAAAAATAAGAATAAATCTGTATTAGGAACGAACTTCCCAACTCCAGAAAGAAAAATGAATATACTTAGAGATACACATGGCAGCACAAAATCAGTTCATACAAGCATTTCTAATCTTGCCTAAAAGAGAACAGAACATTTTCAATAACAAAATTAATCATTTCCTCTGAAAGGACATTTTCTGCAATACTTCTTTTTTTTTTTTTTTTCAGAAATTCACTCTCAATTCATCATACAGAAACACATGATCTCTAATGAACTTAACTCAAATTGTGCTTTAAAAGGTAAATCATATCTCAAAAAAAAAAGTCACAAGAATAAGGAAATCAAGGAGGGAAGGAGGCCAGAAGGGATAAAAGAGTAGGGGAAGACAGCAGATGCTTCCTAAATTTCTTCACAAGTATCATTTTATCCCACTCAGGCATTCCGAAATACTGAGTGACTTAGAAAACAGAGCTACCAGAAGTATATCTGACTTCCCAAGGGACCACTTTTAGTGATAGAATAGCATTACCGTGAAACTGACTGTTCCATCAACTGGACACAACTTTTTTAGAAAATACTATACATTCTCCAGGGACCTAAAACTGAATTTATAGTAATTTTCCTAACTGGCTCTCTAAAAAATTACCAAGAAAAGGAAATCCTCTTCCTACATAGCTATCAAATACACATAATACAGGTAAAGAGTCCTAAATATTCTTATAATTCCTTCAGCCACTTCTTATAAAGTATGATTTCTAGGCACATCCAGTAATCTTCTGGGAATTCAGAGCACCCATGCATGCCATGTGGTATGATTTTAAAAAGTAAAGTGGACCTCCCTCGATCAAGATTACATCACTAAATTCATTTTCTGGTTTCTTGTACATAAAAGAAAAAATGAGTCTTCCAAACCATATTTAAATTGTAAATTAGCAAACCCCTAAAGACAACTCTATTTCACTAACATGAAATCACACACTAGAGCTGACAGTGTGTAAATCTCAGCATGTATGAGGCCCTGTGTTTCATCCCCAGGACCTCAAAAGAAAAAAAAAAAATGAGTCCCCTCCAAAAAATATATAAGGTCAAAAACACTAAAGTAATATTCAGCAGAATATACTCTCAATTTCAATGAATATGCTGTAAAATAATTATTGTTAAAATAAGCAATCAAGGACTGAAGTGTGACTCAGTGGTACAACTGGTACTTAGCATTATTGAGGCCCTGGGTTCAATGCCCAGCATTGAAGGAGGAGCTCAGCAGCACCAGCAGCCTGCCTGGCAAGTGCAAAGTCCTGAGTTCAATTCCTGGCACCAAAAAAAAAAGGAGGAGGAGGGAGAAAACAAGGGGAAGAGGGGAATAGGGAGAGGAAGGGAGAAAGGAGGAAGAAAGGAAAGGAGGAGGAAGGGTAAAAAGAAAGAAGGAGGAGGGAGGAGGAGAAGAAAACAACAAACTAAATTCAACACATAAAATTCTCACAAGGCATTATGAAAAGAGAGGGAAATATCTAGTTAGATGCTGGTTAGAATAAAATAAAAATATAATTCATCTAAAGCTTTATTAGCTCTGCAATTCCAAATCCATACAACTGGATTTCTATTCTTCTCAAACATACACCACAAACCTTCCTGAATCTCATTAAAAAAAAAAAAAAAAAGCATTTCCTATTAATACATGTATTGTTCCAATTCTCACAGCACCAGTTATTTCAAAGTTCAGTAACAAATACAGTGTAAGACATAAAAACAGCTGGGTACTTTTATTTTAGAATTAATCTTATACAAGGACTCCTACAATAATAAACCATATGTATCAGGCAATTCTAAGGAAATGAGTTTTTACATTTGATAGGATTCTAGACCTAGAGCCAATCAGTATAAACATTTAGAATGGACCCAAATACCCAGTATCAAAATGAAATAAGGAAATATATTTAACTATTATAAATCCTATTAAGCCAATTTTCTTTTTAAAGTAGAAGATGTCCGGCCTCTGAGGGCTGAAGAGCGTAAGGTTTAATTAGGGCCCACTGCCGGCTGCCTATAATCTATTAATTTGCATTCTCAATCTCTATTATCTCACTGCAGTGTTTCATTTTAGTTTAAAACTTGTACTTTTTGTTTTTTGAACCAAATTCATACAGTTTTAGGATTGTGTGCTAACTATAGCAGGGACATGAAGAATATACTTCCACCAGCGTTGATGTTTAGTTAGAGCAGAATCTAGCTAAGGTTCACCCTTTTTCAGCACCGTTTTTTTGATATGAAAATCCTATAGACTGTTTCTCTTGCAATGAAGTGATAAGCACCCACAATTGCCTTTTCAGAAGATTCAAATATTTTTATTTTGAGGGTAGTTTAATAAGTGGAAAAGATACAGCACTGATTTTTTTCCCATAACTTCTAAAGTATCCCCAGAAACAAATGCCTCAATTATTTCAAAGCTCAACACGTATGCCAATACCTTTCTTCTCAATAATAAGGACATTTTCAAGTCACTTGATAATAAAAAATGTTATTGATGGACATTTTCAGCATGATTAGAAAGCTAAATGATAACGAGCTAACACACTATAACCTATAATCCCAAATCACTGTAAATTTTATGTAGTCATATACATATATATACACACACACACAATCTTTTTTTTTTTTTTTTTTTTCATATTTTTGAGACATGGCCTCACTATGCAGTTCAAGCTGGCCTTGAGCTCACTTTGTAGCTCAGGCTGGTTTCTAATTCACAATGATCCTCCTGCCTCAGCCTCCAGAGTGCTGGGATTACAGGTGTGCGCCACCACACCAGGCTAATCTATTCTTGAAATGTACAGCTTTTAAAGAGAAATTTAATTAATGGCTAATTTTTCCACAATATTTCATGGGGCAGGGGAGTATCTTTTTGAGACAGGGTTTTGCTATACAGTTCAGGCAGGCCTTGAACTCCCTTTGTAGCCCAGGCTGGCCTCAAACTTGCAGTGATCTTCCTGCCTCAGCCTCCTGAGTGCTGAGATTACAGATGTGTACCACCACACTCAGCTTCCATGATATTTCTTATACTTGTAACAAGAAGTTGTTTCGGTCACTTTACAGTTAAATGAAATTGTGATTTTATTAAAAATACATCTCAGGGGCCAGGGATTTAGCTCAGTGGCACAGTGCCTGCCTGCAAGCATGAGGTCCTGAGTTCGATTCCCAGAAACCCCCCAAAAAATTTGAGATTGGATAATATTCAAATATGATGCATTATGATGCCTAATTAATTGCCTAAATATATATAGAGATCACCTACTTGGGCACTGACATATCAAAATTATAAAATCCAAATTTAACAAATCTTATATTTACTAAAATAATTTTAAAAGCCAATACCCAAGGAATACAAATACAGTTTCAAAGCCCCATGCTATATTGATATCTCATCATAAGACAAAAGAATACAAACTTTTTCTTCTCTTGATATTTATAATTCAATACCAAATCATTAAAACTCAAACTGTACTAGTACTTTACATTGTTTTTATTAGTATATATGTACAATACCTAATAAATACATTCATCATGGGAAGTGGAACATACACATACACCATCCTAATCCTTTTTCTTCCTCTTTTCTCTCCTTCCCATCCACATCCACTGATCCCTAGATGGGAATGAGTTGACATCTCACCGAACTCTACCTTCCTATTTACTATTATTCATCTTTTTAAAATTTTTTTGCTTTTTAAATTATTTATACTTTGGGTTTCTTATATAGGAGAAAAACTAATACTTAACATGTGTCATTTATTTCACTTAGCATTATGATTTCAAGTGCATCTATTTTCTGACAAATGACTGAAATATGTAATTCTTTATGGCTGAATAGTATTCCACTCTAGCTAAATAATACCCTTCCTTTACCCACTGATCTGCTGATGGGGAATACAGGACAATTCTAAGATTTAGCGATTATGAGCTGTGCTGTTAGAACCAGAGGTATGCATGTATCATTATAACATTATGTCTCAATTCCTTCAGGAAGATAACTACAAGAGGTATAGCCAAGTCTAATGGAATGTCTATTTTTAGTCTGAGGAATCCCCAGTTATTTTCACAAGATTGTGGTAGCTTACATTCCCACCAACAATGTATAAGGATTCCTTCTCATCAACAACCTTGCCAGCATCTGTTATTTTTTTAATTTTTGGCAATAGCCATTCTTTCTGAAGTAGGGTGAAATGTCATTTGCATTTTTCTAATGGACTAAGATGCCAAGCACTTTTTCATGTACCCACTAGCTATTTGTGCTGTTTCTTCTGATAAGGATCTACTCATTTTATCACCCCTCACACACTTTCTTTTTTGGATTGGGCCTTTTATTTTGGAGGGTCTAACTTTTTTTAATTCATTACATAATCTAAATCAGTGGTGGCAAGCCAAAGGCTCAAGCACTGTAGCAGGTTGCTTGTATCACTGAAAGCTCTAAAAGGTTTGACAACACCGTTCTAGATACTTGTTCTCTGTCTGAGGAGTACCCAGCAAAAATTTTTACCCTTTGCATGTTGTCTCTTCACTCTGTTGGTTGTTTCACTTGCTGGGCAGAAGCCTTTCAATTTTATATAAGCAGGGAATGTCTTTGCATTTTCTAATATTCTCTTCCATTGCTTTTTCTCAGAGGATTATAGTTTTCGTTGTAGAGGTCTTCCACTTCCTTGGTTCAATGAATTCCTATGTATTTCATTTTTTCTTTCAGCTACTGTGAATGGGATTATTTTTTCCAATTTCTTTCTTAGCTGATTTATTGTTGGTGTACAAGTATGCTATTTGTTGTATTTTGTGTACTAATTTTGTATCCTACTACTTTGTTGAATTTGTTTACTAGTTTTAGGAGTCTTCTGGTGGAGTTTTTGAGTCTTCTATGTAAAGCATCGTATTACCTGCAAATAAGGTTAGCTGGACTTTTTCTATTTTTTCAGGTAGTATCCTCTTTCTTTCTCCTGCCTGTTTTGACTAATGTTTTGACCATTATATTGAACAGAAGTGGTGACAGTGCATATCCTTGTCTTGTTCCTGATTTTACAGGTAATGCTTTCAGTTTTCCATTCCATATGTGGGTTAATGGGTTTGTCAAACCTCTTTATCAGTTTGAGGCAAGACCCTTGTTTGTCATGATTTTTATCATGAATGATGTTAGATTTTGTCAAAGGCTTTTCCTCTATCTATTGAGATGATCAAGTGATTTTTGTTCTTGCTTCAGTTTATCAGGTATAATATTGCAGTTATTGATTTAAATGTTAAACCATTCTTACATCCCTATATGAGGCCAACTTTGTCATAATGATTTATTGCAGTCTGTTTACCAAATCTCAATTAGGACTGAACTCACTATATAGTCCAGACTGGCCTTAAACTTGTGGTGATCCTCCTGGCTCAGCCTCCTGAGTGATAAGATTATAGGCATGCATCACTACACCCAGTAACTGAACGTTTTATTAATTAAAACTTTTATCTGTTCATTGAAATCTTCTTTAAGCTCAATAAACACATTGTGCCCATTATGTTTTTGAGTTATTTTCCTATAAACTTCATCTACGTCAGTATCGATGAAATCAGCTGTTTTGAGAGTTAAGGGTTTTTTAGAAGTACCTGTTGCCCTGCTTCCTCATGTTTCTATTGTTTTGTCCTGCAGGCTGAAAATCACTTAGGGTAGAAAAACACTCTGTCACTACTTTATAGATCTCTTTAGTTAGCTCCTGTATGCCTGTGATGGGTCCTTGCATTTATTTATATCCCTCTTCAACTACTCAGTATAAGAGTCAGTTCCAGTTGCTGCCCTGCAAAACCTGGCAAGTGGTCTTTAAGCATCTCCTGAGTGCTGCTAGGTCTAATCTGCTATCTTTACATTTAGGAATAATAGTATTTTTGGTATTGTACTTTATTTTCTGACAACTAACTGTAAACTAAACAAAAAAATATGTATTTCTTCATTCTACTCACATTATTATTTAAACATTTATCTTGTACATCAGTGATTTGCAAACCATCTAGAGGTGGTTGGAGAGATAATTTAGTGGTACAGCTCTTGCCTAGCATGTATAAGGCACAAGGTTCAATCCCAAAACTTGTATAAATAACAAACAAACAAGCAAGTAAGTTCAAAAATGATACTACAAAACTATCAAAAATTCTCTATGTCAGTCTCCCAAGAACTGGGATTACAGACATGTGCCACCATGCCTGGCAGGAATATTTTTTAAAGGACATTTTCTCTAACTTTTTAAGGCTGGATCTCTAATAGAGATGTAAGTGTATTAAAGTATTCAAATTTCCAAAAGGGATAAATTTAATTACTAGTTAAAAAGTAAAAGTCAAGTAGTTTGAGGTTATGTTCTCTGAGAAAGAATTAAACTACAATTTCTAATTACTTTGAAATCACTGACTTAAAAGAACTCAAGGCTTAATTTTCAATTTACATAAGTTATTTCAAGTAAAATTTGTAGATTTTTAACTGAAAAATTAAATTAACTAATATAAAGTGAATGAAACAGTACAAAAGCATTAAAAATGATTTAGATATACATTGAACGACTTTAACATACAGGAGAAATGTCGACTTAAGAAACGGCCACAGCATAACACCTACAATATTCCCCTTGTATAAAATTTGTTATGTATGAACACATTGATATTCATGAAGGAGATACATCAAAATGTTAACAATACAATAGTATGATTGTAGGATGTAAGGTAAATGTTGCTATCTTATTTATATCTTTATTCCATTTATGACCCCCCCACCAAAAGAGAAATTTTTATCTCTGTAAGAGTAGCTTTAAAATGCAAAACACAGTATTACTAGAGATTTTCAGTAGCCAAAACAGCAGACCTGAATACTTGAACTCAGTTTAACAATACACTCAAGACAATCAACAGATATCATAAATTAGATCTCCTTCAGAGACACAGATCATTTCCCTTTTTTTTGACACAAATCACTTCTAACTCCTTTACTTCTTAGCATCATTCAATAACACTGCAGAAATTTAGATAACTTTATTACTTTCTATGTAATTCTTAATAACCTAACCTAAAAATAAAGTATAATACCAACAATATGGTAGCTACTTTAAAATTATCCTTTAAGGATATAAAATAGTTTCCTTTTTTCTTTTTTTTTTTTCCTTTCTCTTTAAAGTACTACTAGGGATTGAACCTAGGGCCTTCTCACTGAGCCACATTCCTGGTTCTTTTTAAATTATGTTTATTTTAAGATAGGGTCTTGCTAAATCAATAAGTTGCTCAGGCTGAGCTTTAATTTGTGGTCTTCCTTTCTCAGCCTCACAAAGGGCTAGGATTACGGGAGTATGTAATTCGGTAATACTTCTGGCTGGGTACAAGATAATTTTTTTAACAAAGCAAAAAAGGCAGGTAATTCAAGCTTCCAAGTTTAAGACATGTTCTAAAAATCTTTTAAACAAAAACGATGTCTAAGAGTTTAATTGCTATAGGCTAAATATGTTTTGCTCACATCTTTGTAGTTATATATCAGTGATTGTGACATAGCTGTCACCAAGCATCAACCATCACCTGGAAGAGTAAAGAAAAGTAATGAATGCTTTGTATAACCACTAAGATACTACTTAGCTTAAACCACAATACTCTGTAATTATAACGCCTACAAATTTTACTTTCTCAAAGCAACCATCACACCTACTTGCCATTCCTCCCTCTGAAAGAACTGAAGAACATCAAAAAGTACATAAGCATCCAGAAGTAAACCTTTGATGAATGTCAACAAAAAAAGTGACTCAGTATTAGCACCTAATTAAAACTTACACCAATAATATTAGTTTTCATAAAGTAGTAACTGTTCTGGTTTGACAGCACAGTGATTTAATTTGTTATAGTTGAAGTTTCTTTGGTAAGATTGAGTTTTTTGACATTTACTGTAACAAATATTGATGGTATACCTTATACTTATTAAGGTACACAATCTAATTTTGGAGATGAATGTTAAAATTATATGGCAAAATTATAGTCATATAAGAACTGAAAAAGAAATGAAAAAGAAAAGAAAGTATATATTGAAAGATAATTCACGAATAGAAAAGAGAAGCCAGGAAAAAAAAAAAAAAACAAGAATAACAGGGAGCAAGCAGATATGGCACCCAATTTAAAAAAATCAGAGCCTCAGCAAATCTGAAAAAGGATGAGATACTGTGGAGAAAAAACACTAAAATAAATAAGGTAAGGAAAAGTAAGTGAACTAAGTATAAAAAGAAAAAGAATAATTCATTTTTGTATAAACATAAATTCAGCCAATAACATAGATGACATATAAAACTAACCTGGTTTTCTTCCTGCACAACTCTATACTGTTCTTTCCAAATGGTGATTTTGGAAGCTTCATCTTTTCTCAAGGCTCGCTCTTTCTTCAGCTCTGGGCTCCAAAAGGTCTTGATGCTATTCATTGAAGAACTCAATTTGCTCTCCTTTACTTCTACATCCTTCCGCAAGAGATCATTTTCCCTTAATACCTCCTTCAGCTGTGTCTGCAAATCCATGATGGTGTTATCTCTTGCCTGACGAAGAGAGTGAGGTACGGTGGATGCCAAACTCACAGGAGGGAGGTGATGCTCTCCAAATGCTATGGTGTCACTAGCAACTCCACTACTGGCTATATTGGGGCTACTGCCCATAGCAGTCATCCTAACACCATAAGGCAGATGTCCCCCAGAACGGCCAAGTGTCATGGTGCTTTTAGGTGTTTCTGAACCTACGTTTTCATGGTCACTTAGGTACATAGGGCCAGATGTAGCATAGGCAGCATTTAAGGATTGTATATTCTCCATTGAAAGGGTTTTGCCACTGGCACCTCCAACACTGCTTCCAGAACTCCCTCCTGTACTATTGGTCCGACGATGACCTAAGCGAGGAGAGCGTGGAAGCCTGGGTGAACGCCCAGGGCTCTGGTTGCTTGGTTCCACCTTCCCAACTGAGCGAGCACTCCCATACATGGTTGCAAGGTGAACTTAGGTGCCAAGAAAGGTGTATAGCAAAAAAAAAAAAATGGAACTCTGTGAGGTTTCTCTTTGTCTGTAAGTCAGCTTAAAGATATCAGAAATAACAGGTCACCAGGTCCAGTCTTGAAGAAATATCTTACGCCATATCTGTAATGAAAAGATCATACATTAAATCCTCCAATCATAAATATTTCCCTTCTCAGAAACATTCCATTACCCCTAATTTGTGAAAGATCTCCCTTCTGTCATCCATTTACTCATAGATTCAAGAAGGAATTATAGTACAATGTATTTCATAGTAAATACCATTATAAAAATTTAATACAAAACACCACATAAAAATTTTATATGTCGTAAAGCTGGATACTAAAAATATAGAATGCAACTGGAAAAGAAAAGCTACACGTAACATTTCAAAACAGAAAAATCATTCAATAAATGGGATCTGAACAATTTGTATTTTTGGCAAAAATACTTCAGATGACACACTAAAGTAATTTCCACGTACATTAAAGATATACTTTTTAAAAGAGGAATCAAGATATATCATGTATAGGTGCAATTTCCCTATGAGGAATGTGATCATTATGTATATCTAAATTGTACCAACTTAATAAAAATATACAATTATTTTAAATATTAAAAGTACTATGAAAAATTTAAGAGAATGTTCTTGTAAACTTGAGTTAGAATAAGGCTTCTTAACCAGAAAGCAAAAAACTAATACACTTAATCATGACAAAATAGTATACCAAAAAACTACCCTACATAAAATTTCCACATAAATCAAACTAAGTGAAAAATATGTTCAACATATATATAAAGATCTGTTAATACATATAGAAATCCAGCATGGGACACACTAAATTTGAAAAAGCAAATGCCAGAAGGCAACTCCACTTACAAAGCTTTTTCTTAAAACTACTATAAAAGTTAAAAATTTTTACACAAGAAAATATGTTCTTACTCTGTAAGAATAATTAAAATGAATTTTAAAAATACATACTATAGCTATCTACTTTTCACACTTCTCTCAAAGATAAGTCAGTACACCAATGGTTCAATTCACAAAATCAACTTTCAATGGTTTGATTTCCAAGGGGCTGGGGATTTAGCTCAGCAGCACAGCGCCTGCCTGGCAAGCACAAGGTCTTGAGTTTGATTCCTGGTACCGGAAAAAAACCGAAAAAACAAAAAAATGGTTTGATTTCCAGTTTTTACTTTTCTTTCTTTCTTCTTCTTGGGTTTTTGTTTGTTTGGGTTAGAATTTTTGTTTTACGCTTTTTGTTTGCTTGCTTGTTTACTTTTTGAGATAACATCTCACTGTAGTCCAGGCTGGCCCTGAATTTTGTGATCTTCTTGTCTCAGCTTCCTGAGTCCTGGGATTATCATGAGCCACCGGGCCTGACTCCTTTTCTTGTTTTTTAGAGACAAGGGTCTTTACCATGTTGCCCAGGCTGGCCTGGAACTCCTGGACTCAAACATTCCTGCTACCCTAGCCTCCTGAACGGGGGGATCTGAGGCATGCACCACTATGCCCAGCTAACTATCAACATTACAACAGTGAAAGTGCTATATACATTCAGTAGAAACCATATTTCCAATTTTGAATTTTGATCTTTTCCTAGGTACTAGGAGATGCTGAGCAGCAGCAATGAGGCACAGCTCCTAGTCAGCCACCTAACTGTAAAAGTAAACAATCAAAACTCTCAAGCACATTGTGTTACTAAGCTATGATGCTTAGTAGGCTAGGTGTATTCAATACACTTTTAACTTACAATATTTTCAACTTACAACAGGTTTATCAGGACATATTCCCATGAAAACTCAAGTACCATCTATGTATCTAAACTAGGTCTCTGATTTCCTGACATGATTCTTCCAAAGAATTGCCTTAAGTAACAATAGGCTTCAACCTATTAAATACTCTTTTCCCCAAATGTATTACTATATAGAATTTATCTTATAAATGTTACTTCACACAAATGGCACCCAAGTAAACCATAAGGTCAAAAACAGAATTTCAAAGTGACTGTATACTTTGGTCAAACTCAGATTAAAAATCTTTAAAAGCATGAACACACTGGCAATCTCATCTCTGCATTAGTAAACCAGTAAAGAAAGCCCTAAGGTACACAAGGAACAGGACAGAAAATAGATCCTGCACCTTTAAAAAAAAATCCCAACCTTTCCTCCAAATTAGAAATAGCAGTGGTTCACTAAGCTCAGAAACTGCAATGTTTTCCTAGCAATATTAAGAAATTTCTTTCCAGGACTGCTGAGCATAGTGGGGCACACCTATAATCCCAGCACCCGGAAGGCTGAGGCAAGAGGAATGCTGTGTATTTGAGGCCAGCCTGGGACTCAAAGTGATTTCAAGGCCAGCCTGAACTACAGAGCGAGACCCTGTCTCAAAAAAAAAAAATTTATTTCCAGAACTAATGTAGTTCATGAAGTAAAAATTCCTTTTCCTAGTTAATCTGGACTATCTGGCAATATATTATATACTACTGTTGGAGATTAACTGTATTTTAAGGTCAAAGAAGCATAGAAAACCTTTTCAGTAATCTGAATTTTACTTAAAATAATGAGCTATTGTTACTTGAAATCCTTTGAATGATAACAAAAGCTAATATATAGTAAATGTTCACCATTTCAGGACACATCTTTGGTTTTCCGAAGTGTAAAATTTAATCACATTTATTTATCTATTAAAAGAAGGTCTTTAAAAAACAGGAGGCAAAAATAAATAAATGGATAAATAAAAGCAACAAAATACAAAGTAACACAGTCATGGGCCACATAACGGCATTTCTGTCAACATATAAGGCTGTTATCATAAGATTATATTGGCTGGTGGTATCTGGGGATATCTTACCTTACATAACCACATTCTGGTTTCCTCACAACAAAATCATCTAACTGCGTTTTTCCAAATATCATGACTATTAATGGCTCTAATTCAGAAATGCAGAGTCTCAGGGGTAATCATGCCATAAGAATATTTTTCTCCCAGTGTTGG
Source organism: Chinchilla lanigera (assembly GCF_000276665.1). Classification (NCBI taxonomy): domain Eukaryota; kingdom Metazoa; phylum Chordata; class Mammalia; order Rodentia; family Chinchillidae; genus Chinchilla; species Chinchilla lanigera. Next base: position 3,630,836 of record NW_004955454.1, on the reverse strand, counting down.
GGACCAAACACATGACTTCACGCATGCCAGGCAAGCACTCCACCACTGAACTGTATCTGCAGTCCCATGCCATCAGAACTTTTAAATGCCACAATCAACTTCTCCAGATTTCCTCAGTAAGAGGCTATGAAGATGCTGGCCCCAAGAGGGCAAAGACCTGGTCCCACACTACAGGGAAGGAGAGGAAAAAGAACAGGAAGGAATGAAATAAGTATGGTGTTTTCTACTGTCTCACTGTCTTTCCTCTCCCCTTTCTTCCTTACACTGTGAAAGATCCTTGCACATCTGGACACACAGTCCGGTGGTAATCTGAGGCAATATGAGGTCCTTTCATCACCTCAGAGCTAGTTTTGAACAAAGCCTTTCTTCTTTTCACCAAAATATGACCTCCGATGTTTTTGTAGGGTGGTGAGGATATGCACCTGAGCAGCAGGTAATACTCTCACCTGATTCATTTACATCAACATCCATCCATAAAAGCTTTTTCTCCACTAAACTAAAATTGGCCCTTCCACAGGCACTTCAGTACCAATGCACTTCCTCAGAAGAACTTTATATAATGACTGTTTTTCCTCTTGAGTGTCTCTGTAACTTCCATATATAATGTACTATCTTAAGCACTCTCAACTTTTTTTATCCTCTCTTGGTTTTCTTCATTTCACTCTTTCTGTCCCCTTCCTTCTTTGTTCATTCCTCCCTTAAATGTTTCTCATCTTCAGAGTTATCTCCTCATCCCTGTATTACTTTTACATAGTACTGACATAGGATCAAAGAAATAAAAACTAAGTACAAAAAAGACAAGGAAATTGGTATTTTTAAAAATGTACTTAAATACAGCTTTAAGATGCAGAAGTTACTAAAGTCTTTTTCCCTCCCAGGAAACTCACTCAAAAAAAAAAAAATCCTAAAGGTCTTAGAAGACAATAAAGCTGTAAATCCAGGCTCTGGACCTATCCTTTTCACCTGTAAACTTCACTTTCTGTAAATTGCGCCCCCAAGGAGGCAGCAGTATTGGTGAACAGCATATCTCAACTTCAAACACAATTAAATGGCTTGCATTATAACCTTACAGACACTAAAAATACACATCCTAAATCAACCATCTTGAAGACACCCTCTGAACTATACCTAACTCAGAGTTATGATGTATCTCATTTCTCTGAGAGCCCAGTCTATTCGTGAGTACAGTATGTCCCAAGATCTCTAATAAACCCTTCTCGTGTCTCTTACTGACATATCCTAAATTTTTTTTCTGAACAAGAGTCAGTGAACCTGCAAGCTTATTCTACAAGGGTGGGATAGGTTCCTTATATCACCTCAAGAACCCTCCAACCCAGCAAAATGACAGTATCATCCTTGGGGAATTCTTCTATCCCAATTCTCCCTACCCTGACCAGCTTAAAATCATCTGTACAACGAAGATGGACAACTCTAATTACGTTTCTCACATGCACCTCAAGTTCATCATGCCCTCAAACTGAACATCTGGGTCTGCCCACTCCATAACCAAACCTGGCCTAGCTGTAGGGAAAAAAACATGGTAGTAATACAGTTAGAAACAAAGAAGCTGAGTGACTCACACCCTTCCCTCCATTCAACTCTTGACAGTTCCCAACCCTTATTCCTGCTTCTATTTTCAAGAGAGGCAGGAAATAAAGTAACAAAAGCCTAGGACAGTGATGGAGAACATTTTAGAGACCGAATGCCCAAACCACAACCAAACTGCACTTATTTACTACAAAGTACCAACACTGCAGTTAAGACTGAATACTAAGATTTTAGTTTTTTTTTAAAAAAAAAAAAAAAATTTAAAAGAAAAAACCACAATAACAGAGCTTTCAATGATACAAACAGCCCAGGGCAGCACATGTGCCACAGGTCCATCACTGCCCTAACACTGGTGCCAAGGGAGATTCAGTGGGAGGCACCAAAAGCAGAGGTGTCTGGCCGAATTATAGGCCTTTTTTCCCCTTTTTCCTATTGCTGCTGCTGCTACCGTTGACTGGCATGCAGTGCTTTTCTGCCACCCCAGGCCCTGAACACAACCTCCCATGATTTGGGGGTTATTTTTTGTTTTTTGAGACAAGGTTTCACTATGTATTTCATGTTAGCCTTGGCCTCACTATGTAGCCCAGGCTGGCCTCGAACTGTCAGCGATCCTCCTGCATTAGCCTCCCAGGTGCTGGGATTACAGCCATGCTCCGCCATAGTAAATGTAGCTACTTACTACATACTCCTGGGTGTACGCTTGGCAATTCTTTCTTGGTCGCACAGGAACCTTGACTATTACTGGCTCATCCAACTGTAACATCAGGAGGCCTCAATGGACAACAAGCCACGGGCCTTTATTGCACAGTAACCCAAGACCCTACCAAACATCAGAGGTACCAGCTGCCCACAGTCCTTTGGAGACTTCAGCAGAAGCAGACAACCAGCAACTCAAGCAAAAAAGTGAGTAACCATTTTTCCTCTAGTCTCCCTTTCACAAGTGACCAAGACACTTCTTGGGCATGCTGGGTAAGTGGCCAACTTTGTGGAAATGACTGGGTTGTGCGGCAAAAAACTTCTGTCTTTATGGGGCACAGGTGGAACCCTGCCAATCAGCTGGGCTTATATTTTGTTGCTGGTCCACACAAGGAGGATAATCTATCTTGGAGGCTGTGACACAGGCCTCAGTGGGGAAAGACCTAAGCTGAGCAGCACAGAGTAGAGAAGGCCACTGCCAGAAGCACAGCCAGCCACAGCAGGGGACCAGGAGGCATGGAGTAACTGGCCCATCTGAACTGTCTTCTCTGTGGAGTACTTGGTAACTTGCCCTAGACTTGGGTAGCTCTTGGTTTAGCAGCAAGGGTGCTTGTGTTTCCCTGTGGGCCAGGGGCTCATGACTCAGTGCGCTTGCTTTCCACAGGTTTTCGTTTCTTTCTTTTCTGATCCCCTCTCCTCCTCAGGCCTTCCGTATTACAGTGTTCCATTTGTTAAACTGTTAGTTCTGGGTACCTCAACAACAGGGTTAAGAGGTACAATGTCTTCCCCTACGGGAAGTGAAAACTTTGCCCACTTTAAAATTCCTACCACCCCCAAGCCCAACTCTACTAGCTGCAAAGCAGAAGTCTAGCCAACTCTAGCTGACTCGATCCTCTCAGCCCTAAAGCCCACCTACAGCTGTCACTGTGTGAAGAAGTTTGCTAATATTAGTTTGCTCCCCTTTTTACTCAGTTTTGTTTTTATTGTGGTAACTGTGGCTTTAAATTTATGCCTCCATCTCAAAGAATGTGTAGCCTATATTTGCAGACTTAATTACACAGTACCTGACTTGAGATTTTTGCCACCAAATCTGTATACTTTGTGGCCTGAGTCTTATTTCCAATTTTTAGAATATCAGTTAGTAGAATATCATCCGTGGAAATGCCCATTTTTCTAGCAGAGGGACAGAGAGCCGTATCTCTGTGGAACTCTTCAGAGTTTTGGGGTTCTATACAGCAAGGCAATTGCTAGCCCTTCCAAAACAGGATAATAGGTGGGGTTTTCTTAATCAGATTTTATTGGTATGTTTTAGATATACATAATCATTCATCATACAGAATTTGTACCTGTACATGATATAACTTGATTTTTTTCCCATTCCCCTACCCTCCCTTCAACCCCTCCACCCCTCTCCATTTATAAAAGCTTTGTTTCCATTTTTTTCTGCTTTTCTCATTTTTTTTTTTTACTTTTCCCTTCTTTATCCCCTCCCCCTTTGTTCCCCTCCCCATTTGAACATTTTCTTCCTATTTCACAATACCTATTATACATTTTGGTCCTTATTTACACTATTTCTCACATTAAAGAAACAATGCAATATTTACACTGTGTGTGTCCAATTACACTTAGTGTGTCCCATTTCGCTTAAGAGTATGGTCTCAAGGTGCATCCATTTACTTAGAAATGTCTCGAGCTTAACCTTCTTTATGGCAGAGTAATACTCCATGGTATAAAAAAAAAACACATCTTCTTTATCCATTCACCAGTTGATGGGTAGACACAGATGTACATATATTGCTACGGTATGCTTTTAATTCTTTCAGGAAGATACTAAGAAGTGAAATAGTTGAGTCAAATGGAACATCTAGTCCTAGTTTTTTGAGGAATCTCTATACTGCTTTCCACAGTGGTTGTACCAGTCTACACTCCCACCAACAGTGGAGAAGGTTCCTTTTTCCCCACAGCCCTACCAGCATTTGTTACTGGTTGACTTCTTAATGATAAGAGCTGGTTTTAAAACTGGTTGACAGCCAGTGAAGCATCACAGTTCTGGACTGTGAACTCTGCCAACACAGGCATGATTATAAGGTCCCAGACATCCAGCCCCAGGAAGTTCAGCTTTATCAAGAAATGCTTTGATATAAGCTGAAAAGGGTCATAGAAAATCTAGAGGATGCTCTATCAGGTTTACACATGAAACTAACCCAGGAAAAGGCTCTGTATGGTTTCTATGACCTAATCCCAAGGAATTCAGCCTAACCATGTCATACCCCTGTTACTAAAAGGCTCAGGACAAAACCTAGTTTCTACCCCATCTATCTACAGACCTATCATGAGAAATGCCTCGTCTATTTCTTCTAATTGCACCCTCAATCACTGGGAAGAGTCCCAACCTAAGATCCTTCAAAGAGATCACCTTATATTACTAATTAAAAAAAAAAAAAATAGCCCATGTATCCAACTGGGAAGATGTGGCCACTCCTCAGCAGCTTAAAATATAATGTCATATTTCAATTATATCTTTACTGTACCAAACAAGAAAAATGGTCAGAAGTGCCTTACATTCGGCCCCCTACCTGAGGCCTAATCATACCCTACAAATAATGAGTCTTCTGTTGATGCTGCAGAGGCCCTCCTCCTGTCAGTTCCTCCTCTTCAGCAACCTGCTCAGTCCATACCCTCAGGCAATAAAGACCATCTCCTGAGTCCACACCACACTAGGTATGAGCTGACCTACCATAGACTCACCCACTTAGACTCTGGGTCTAGAGGTTCTAGAAAAGGTCAGATTATCCTGAAACAGAACTTTATTAGTCAGCTCTAAATATTAGGAAAAGGCTCTGGAAACTTCAACTGGGCCCACAAACCATTTGGTGTTCAATAATGTGATGAAGTAGAGGACAAACAACTGAATAAGGAAAAGAAAAGGCTAAAGACATGCTTGCCCCTTTTGATAACATTCATGACAAAGTCCACAGCACTAGGGTACTCTAAGAGAATCCAAAGAGTGCTTCAGGACTGGGGAAATAGCTCAGTGGAATAAGCACCTGCCTGGCAAGCGCAAGGTTGTGAGTTCAATCCCCAGTACTGCAAAAAAAAAAAAAAAAAAAAAAACCGAAGAGTGCTTCAAGGGCAAACAGATGGGGCACTGGGCAAAGAAATGCCCTTGGAAACTGCCTAGCCCTTGCTGGACCTGTCAGAACAGAGAAAAAGACCGTAGGCATTGGAAGGGAGACTGTCCTTGTTCCCAGAGAGGGATGAGATGATCTCTCACCAAGATGGTCAAGAAAAATTGCAGACAGTGAATGGTGATGGTGCCTGAGGGTGCCTACAAGAGTATACAATTAATTCACAGGAGCCTTGAATAAGTCTAGATGTAACAAACAAACAAATTATACTTTCCTACAATACTGAGGCAACTTGTTCAATTCTAACTGTTTTTGGGGGTTTGTTATTTGAGACAAGGTCTTGCTATGCAGCTTAGACTGGCCTCAAACTTGCAGCAATCTTCCTGCCTCAGTCTCCTGAGCACTGGGATTACAGGCATGCACCACCACACCTGGCCTCAATTCTTGTTTCTTACTGGAGTGAGCTTTCATTCCTTTCTAAAACTGTTGTGGGCCTTGAGTGAATTAACTGGACGGCTTTCTTTACCCCTACTCTGAACTGCCATTTGGAACATTTCCTTTTCTAAGGTGCCTTTACGGTAATACTGGAGTGCCCCAAACTAATAATTAAAAGAGATACACTCTTCCTGCTTAGGACCACTCTGATACTTGAACCTTGTGTCCTAGTTGCTAGGGACCCAGCCAGTCTGACCCCCAGAAGCCCAATGTCTCTGCCAGGAGTAGATCCTTAAATATGCCATGACAGCCAGGTGTAGTGGCTCACACCTGTAATCCCAGCACTCAGGAGGCTGAAGCAGGAGGATTGCTGAGAGTTCAAAGCCAACCTGGGCCACAAAATGAGTTCAAGGCCAGCCTGAACTGCATCGTGAAACCCTGTCTCAAGAAGACAAAAAAAAAAAAAAAGCTATAATAGCACCCCAGGGAGAATTGTTAAGGCCACTCCAGTAGTGATTTAGCTAGAGGACCCTAATCTACATCCTCACAAAAGTCTATTTCCGTTTTTTAAAAAAAGCTAGATTAGGGTTAAAACAAATTATTGATAACTTTTTGGCTACAGGGTTACTGGTGCCATGCCAATCCCCACAAATAGTCAAGCTGTCAAAAGTATCGCCTAATACAAGATCTCACAACCTTATTAACCACTCCTTCTGCCACTAAGGTACAGGAAATAGATAGTTAGATCTACCTCTCCAGGTTAAAGCCCAAGCCACCTGAGAACCAGACAACAAAAAAACAGGGACCACAAACTTCATACACCTGTGAACCAGTAGATGACCTCAAGCTTCTTTTCAGGAAACACCAACTGAATATAAAATGGTTTGCACCCTCTAAGGAAATTGTGTGCGTAGTCTCGCTACTGTCTTGTTTACTACACTTCAGGTTCCTTAAATCAAGTTGTAACATGACATCTTTTGGGTGTTTTTGTTTCTTTTGGAATCACCTGGATTATTTTTAAACTGCCTCTAATAGATATAATAAACAGTAACTACTTACATGAGGCCTTAAAGTTAATCATATTTTTCTCCTGTCATCAACAGCCACCTAAGACTTGACAGCCTAGGCACAGTTGCCCACAATACTACCTTCCTTTAAAACCAGGTAAGGTGCACTCAGGAGGCTGAGGCAGAACAACTGCTGTGAGTTCAAGGCCAGCCTAGGCTACAAAGTGAGTTCAAGACCAGACTGAACTACAGAGCAAGACCCTGTCTCAAAAAAAAAAAAAAAAGACCAGATAGACTCACTAACAGCAATGGCCGTACAACATCACAAGCAACTAGATCTCCTAACAACTAAAACAAAGTGGCAATGTTTGTCCCTAAAAGAAAAATGTACATAGTGGCTGAGCATGCTCCCAAAAATCCATGAAGAACTACTTGAGTCTTGATGTCCTGGCCAAATATCTGGAACTGAAGGACTTGGTTATTGTCTTGGACACAGGCTCTATTAATGCTTCTCATAACTTTAGTATTTAGATCTTACATACTTAATCCCTTAGTCAAATGTGTTTCTTCTTGTTTGACAGCCAACTACTGGCAATGACCATAACTCAGATCAGAACCTGCTTCGATATCCACAGGCCAAGAAATCTTCAGAGAAAGAGCTTAGCTCCTTTGGACTCACGTATCAGTCAAGATGAGGGTTCCTTCATGTTCTTGTGGGTACAGCCAACACCCCTATTCAGCCTAAAGTAGCTACAGAAGATGGAACTTCCTCCTTCGACTCTGCTTAAAAAATTCTTGGGGATCAGGGCTCTCAGGGGGTAATAGTACAGTTAGAAACAAAGATGCTGAGTGAGTCACTCCCTTCCCTCCATCTAACTCTAAACAGCACCCAAAGATTATTCCTGCTTCCATTATCCTAAAAGAAGTAGAAAATAAAGTAGGCGCCGTGGCGCACACCTGTAATCCCAGCACTCGGGAGGCTGAGGCAGGAGGATTCTTGCAAGTTCAAGGCCAGCCTGAGCTACAAAGTGAGCTCAAGGTCAGCCTGAACTGCATAATGAGACCACGTCACAAAAAGACAAGAAAGAGAGAAAGAGAGAGAGAAAGAGGAAGAGAGGAAGGGAGGAAGGGAGGAAAGGAAGAAGGGAGGAAGGGAGGAAGGGAAGAAGGCTAGAAGGGAGGGAAGGAGGGAGGAAGGAAAGAAGGGAGGGAGGGAGGGAGGGAGGAAGGGAAGAAGGGAAGAAGGGAGGAAGGGAAGAAGGAAGAAAAGCCTAAGAGACCGGCAAGTGCTATAAATTGTGCTACATCCCCAACCTGAAATATCTCTATTAAATTATACAACAAATTAATATATATCCAGAGACTTACAAAGTACGTAAAATAGGTTTTAAGTACTATATTTTGAGTTGTTGAAACTATTAGCTGGATGAGATGGCATACACCAGTAGCTCAAACTGCATCAGACCAAGGTGAGAGGATCTCTTTAGCCCTGGAGTTCAAGATCAGCCTGGGTAACACAGTCCCCTCACTTATTTCTTTTTTAAATTATACTTTTTAGAGCTTTTCTAGTTTCACCAAAGAAAACAGAACAGCCTGCAAATCTCAAAATATTAGGTTTTCCTATCAAGAAAAGGCACAACTGTTTTTTAGGGGGAAAAAAAGTAAAACAAACTCAGACAAATGGAGCTTTTGTTGACAAATGTTTGTACACAGATTTTTTTTAAAGTTATACAACATGACCAATATTTTAAAGATTCAATTCATTTTAAAAAAATAATTAAAATGAAATGGGGGGGCTGGGACTATAGCTCAGTGGTAGACTGCTTGCCTAGTAGCATGTTCAAGGCCCTGGGTTTAATCCCCAATACCAAAGAAACAACAGAAAAAGTAAACTTCTCGAAATGAAGTGGAGTGATAAATGCTAAAAAGGCAATTCCAAATCAAGATGCAAAAGTGCTCAGGATATATAGTTATAATACCCTTTATATTATCCTTCTTTAATACTACTGTCTGTGTATTAAAGCCTATTAATAGCTGGATATGTTGGCACATGCCTGCAATCCTAAATATTCAGGAAACTAAGGTAGGAGAATCACACATGCAAGGGACAGCCTGAGAAGGTGATGAGACACTTACTCAACAGAAAAGGGCTAGGAATATAACTCAGTGCTCCCTAGGCTCAATTCACACAGGAAAGAAAGAGGAAAAAGGAAGGGAGGTAAGAGGGGAAGAAGAGAGGAAAGGAGAGAAAGGGAGGGAAAAGGGAGAGAAGGAGGGAAGGGGAAGGGAAGAGGGAGAGGGGAAAGTGAAGAGGGGAGAGGGAGAAAGATTGCCTGACTATTAGGAATATTTTTCTACAAAGTTAATGTTAAAATGTGCAGGAACAAGGGGCTGGGGATTTAGCTCAGCGGCAAAAGCGCCTGCCTGGCAAGCGCAAGGTCGTGAGTTCGGTTCCCGGTACCGGAGAAAAAAACCAAAAAAAAAAAAAAAAAAAATGTGCAGGAACAAACATGTGATGCATATGAGCCAAGGATATAGTTCAGTGCCACAGTGCCTGCCTGGCAAGTATGAGGTTGTGAGTTCGAGTCTCAGTACCACAAAAAAAAGTAATGCATAGATCTTCAATACACTCCATCCAAACAAGCATCTTATGACATAATCGTTTCTTACTGTGCTCCTGAGGGTCATACCTGTAGTAACTAATTGGAAAGGCCTAGGATGATTCAGTTTCAGTACTTAACTGTATAGTTTTAACAAACTTCTCCCTATCATCAGTGCCCTAATCTATGAAATGGATGTAGTATCTTCTTCCCAGGATGGCTAAGAAGATAAAAATAATTGAGTATAAAATATCTGACTACTGGTAGGCAGGGAAATACAATCTGGATGCCCAGATGGTGGCCAACTAGATTACCAAGGTTCTGTTACACATATTGCTTCCTGCCTTCATTATGACCATAATAGTGAATAACTGCAGCTTAAACAATGATGTATGTTATTGGCTATAGTGTATAAACTAAAGCAAAGCTATAAAATGGGTTACTAACCATAATGGGTTAAGTAATGCTCCCCAAAAAACTAATGTCTACCAAAACTTCAGAATATGGCCCTACTTGTCTGGCATGGTGATGCACACCTGTAATCTCAGCACTTGGAAAGGTGAGACAGGAGGATCACTGCAAATTCAAGGCTAGCCTAGACAAGTGAACTACATAGCAAGACCATATCTCAAAAAGTAAAAAAAAAAAAATATGACCTTACTTGAAAATTAGGCCAAGCATGGTGGTACACACCTGTAATGCCTGCACTTGGGAGGCTGAGGCAGGAGGACTGCTGTGAGTTTGAGGCCAGCCTGGGCTACAGAGTGAGTTCAAGGCCAGCCTGAACTGCAAAGCTAGACCCTGTCTCAAAAAAACAACAAAAAAAACCTGAAAATGTTTTAAATGGCAGAAGCTTTTTGCTAAAAACAATAAGCAGTAACGATGCTACAGCCTAAATGTTGGGCTGCCTTGATATTTTCAATGCCAAATTAATTATTCTGCCACCATTAATCTCAGTCTCCTGCAAATCTCAGAATACAAGCAAAATGTAGACAAATTTTCTGCCACAGCATAATACACATGATTACCAAATCAAATGCCATTAGAGTCCTTGTCCTATGAGGTTGGTATTTACCACATGTATTTCTATCAGCATTCTAGTCTTCTAAGCTCTAAGCAAAATACCACATCAAGCTTAGCTTATGGCATTTTAAGGATGCTTCGCCAGTTGGCATCTTCAAAACTTTCCAAAGTCCTCCCACAAACCAAGTCCAAAGGCTTCTGAACCACATGCTCAGGCACTGTCACAGCAAAGATCCAACCTCTCTAGTACCAAAATCTTAGTTACTTTCTTGTTACTGGAACAAAATACCTGACACCCACAACTTAAAAGGAGGAGAGGTTTCTTCTGGCTCATGTTTCAGTCTAGTTGGCTGGCTCCAAGGCAGAATGACACAGCATGGGAGAAGGATGGAAAAAGAGCTGCTCACTTCATGGCAGCAAGGTAGCAGAGAGTGAAGAGAGGAGCTGGGAGGGCAATATGCCCTTCCAGGTCATACCTACTATGTCCTGCTTCTTCCACCCAGACCCCAGCTCCTAACAGGAGGTCAGATATAATGTCCTTATAATCTAATCACCTTCCAGACACATGAGGTTTTGGCCATTTTAGATTTAAACTTTAACAAAGCAGAAAAAATTCTCTCTAGAGTCTTCAGAGGGATCCTGGCCTTGCCAACATCTTGACTCTGAACTTCTAACTCCAGAACTGTGAGAGAATAAATTTCACTAAGTTTGAGCTTTGTTCCAACTGCGCTAAGAAACTATACTGGCTACAATATGTTTCTACAAACAAAAACATCCACAACTTCTAGAATAAAGCCAGAACATTTTCCTTACAGCCAAATTCAATGGATGGACTCCCAACAATTCTAAATAAATGTATTTTCCCTAAAATATCCTTCTCCTCCTCTATTCCCTAGTGTAACAGAATTCATTCTGACTCAGTTTTCAGCCTCTATTTAACTCTCATTAACTAATCAATCACTATGTACATCAATTTCTTCGTGATATAATTATTTTCTAACCCTACAGCTACAACTTCCTTCCTGTCAGGATAGCAAATGCCTCTTTTACTATACAATCTTGTCTTTCCAATCTATTGATACTCAATTTTATTTTCCCAGCACAACAAATTTATAAGACATGACAGTGTAATCATTAATACAAGTTCATTCAGATAAGCTTCTCAAGTTCAAGATTTGGGGACATATTAAAAACCCCAGGGGAACATTTCTGGCTTGATAAAAGTCCCATACTCCAATACTCTCCACAACATCCTGCTGAGAAATGTAATTTTTTCTGTGTCTTTTCATTTTTGTTTCAGCATTTTTTTTTTTTTTTTGAGATATATGTCATGGTTGAAGAACTGGTTTCAGGAACTTCGGTGGGTACCACAATTCATACTGCTCAAGTCCTTTATATAAAAAGGCATACAGTGTTTGCATATAAATCTACATATATACTCCCATATACTTTAAATCATTTTTAGATTACTTATAATACCTAATACAATATAAATGTTAAATAAGTAGTTGTGATGGTGTATTACTTAGGAAATAATGACAAGGAAAAAATTTCTGTACATGTTCACCATAGATACTTTTCCTGAATAGTTTTGATCAGCAGTTGGCTGCATCTGTAAACACAAAATCCAAAGAGGGTCAACTATATTCACAAATCTGTACAGCCACCACTGCTATCTAAGCTAAGCATATCTTCATCACTGTAAAAAGAAACCCCACAAACTCATAAGCAGTCACTTACTGCTTACCAATCCTCAGACTCTGGCAACCAATAATCTATTTCCCATCTCTATAAATTTGCCTCCTTTGGACACTCTATCTAAGTAGAAGCATACAATGCATTGCTTCTAAGTAAGTAGAAGCACAACAATGCATTGCCTTTTGTGTAGAAGGTGGAAGAGGAATAGCTATAGGGGTCAATTCTCTGCACTTAGGATGTTACTTAACCCTGAATCCTGCTTTTCATATTACCAAAACTGAGTTCACACCTGGCCATTACTATTCAACCACAAAGGTTGTGAATCGGGACATGAAAAATACAAAATGAATACTCAAAATTTCCAGGATCATATGTCCCTGCAAGAAAGTACTAATATCCATAGTTAATACCATACAGACAGACAAAATGCCCCATAATCTGCCCCTACCCCACAAACAGGGAATAACTCACCCAGAATCCTGGAGTATGCTCAGAAGTCTAAAAATAAGTATTTCTCCACACAATGATTATACGTGACCTTTAATTCTCACTCTTCCCACAAATAGCTACAAGCATAGCATGTGGCAGACAGCACTCTCTCACTCTTTCCTGGTAGATTACAAGGATAATAATAGCTCTCTACAACCTCCATCTCCAAAGGAATACCAAATATCCATAAGACAAATAAAGCCAGAAAATTCTTTAACAGCAACACAATAACCTACCTTCAAATTAATTATAACTGAATAGGTTGATATGGATGTGCACTATATATATATATGTTAAGTCAGAAAACATACTACACCACTCAATACTATTTAAAGCATTATAGGTAAACATGACCTAAATCTCAAAATTAATAGTTAACCTGCTACACTTACCAGTAACTAATGTTTAATATCAGAAAAGCACTTAAGGGTTTTAAACACTGTATTTTAATATTTTTAAATTTTTTGTTCATTTTCTCAAAAGGCTGTAAATATTACTAAGGGCAAGAAATGTTGCTATCTTAAACTCTCCATGGAGAGATTAACAACAGACCAAAATTTTTAAGTTCTACCACAGTACAATCTGGCAAAATCTATCAAAATTTGAAATGTCCCTACCATCTGAACTAGACATTTCACATTAAAAAATATTCTCCATAAAACATAAAACAGAAAGCATTTTCATGGGTTCAAGGAAATATATGTAATGACATTCAGTTACTGTATTGTGTGTACTCACAAGGGAAAAAAACTTAAATTTTTTTGGCGGGGTGGGAGGTCTTTTTGAGACAAGGTCTTGCTATACAGCTCAGGCTGGCCTTGAGCTCACTTTGTAGCCATGCCTGGTCCTAAACTCGCAACACTCCTTCTGCCTCAGCCTCCTGAGTGCTGGGATTAAGGCATGTGCCACCATGCCTGGCACAAATGAAAATTTCCAACAAGGGATTGTAATAAACTATGTTATCTCCAAACTATAAAATACAATGCTGAGCCAGCATGGTGACGGCATGCCTGTAATTCCAGCACTGTGGGAGACTGAGGCAATAGGATCACAAATTGAAAACTAGCCTGAACAACTTAGTGATACCCTGTCTCCAAACAAATAAAGAGGGGTAAGGGGCTGAGTATGTAGCTCAATGTGAAGACCCTCGGCTCAAGCTTCAGCACACGGGTGGGTGGTGGGGGTGTGTACAATGCAATCATCCAATAGGATATACGCACATACATTTTGTATACACGTAAGAATGATTTGGATGTTAACAACCTATTTATGAAGGGTCAGATACAGTCACTTCTCCCCTTGCTTGTATACTTTTTCCCCTTTTCTTTTATACTAAGCAAGCTGAGCAAGTATTACTTTCATAGTTTAAAAAAAAAGTTTCATTATAAACTACACCTTTAAATAAAAACCTCCATTCAGCAATAAATTACATAGTAGTTAATGGGGTAGGCAAGGATATTGACTGCTAATATATCTGTCTGTAGTAGGTTCAAAAACCAAGCTACACATTAAAGAACAGATGTCTCTGCCCTCTTCTCCAGCATGTAATGACTTATATTAGGTTTGCTAACACTATGCATCTGGTGTATGACCTTAATCTAATTCTCCAATATTGACTAGGAACTAAAACCTACAGGAGTGGCATACTTGCCTGAAAGAGCACCTCTGCTAGGAGCAGTAAAGACATCAATTTAAAGGAGTCATCATAACACTTGACAGTTTCCATTTCATCCTTTTTTTATGGAAGCGTAACTCAGCTATACTCAGGTTAACTGCAGTTTTTATTAAGTCTTACCAGTTTATCAAATTAATTATAAGTTCTCTCAAATTTCTCACCATGACAAACATCTTGTCAAGTGGATACTTAAAAGTAAACACATGGTTGCTAATCATAGTTGTTCTCCACTTCCATCAGCAATCTGTGTCACTTAGTTCAAGAGTCAATTCTAGGGGCTGGGGATTTAGCTCAGCGGCAAAGCGCCTGCCTGGCAAGCGCAAGGTCGTGAGTTCGGTTCCCGGTACCAGAGGAAAACCAAAAACCAAAAAAAAAAAAAAAAAAAAGAGTCAATTCTAGGTTCAACAGCCTGCCCCAATGACTCCACTCTGACACACTAGTGTTTTCAAATGCTAAAATTTTAAATTGTACCTTTAGTTCTCTTGTATGTTGTACTACATCTTATCAGTTCAGCCCAAAGTTCAACAAATCCTAACAGAGTAACAAACTAAACTAAATACAAAATAAATACATGCTAAACCACACATGCTGGCATGTTCCCATAGTTCCTGCTATTAGGCTGTCTAAGGTAGATGCATCATTTGAGCTCAGGAGTTTGAGACAGGAGTTTGTGCCAGCCAGGGCAAAAGTTGTTAAAGTATTAATAAAAATATCAGAGTATTAATATCAAAATATTAACATTAATATTACACATATATTAAAATATTTAAAATACAAAAATAATTTAAGTTATTTTTAAACACAAATCCAAAAAAAATTTAAAAATCCAAAAATCATGTAACTAACATGGTAGCAAAATCAGGCCTAGGCTGTATAGAAATACCAATGCATAATTATGGAGCATTCCCCGATACTTGCTTGAAAGTTAAGTAATATATACTATGTGCATCAATCACCTTCTTAAATCTGAAACATTCTCAAATATGGCCCAAAATACCTTGGTTGTAGGCCAGTATTACTAAGATTACACATCCATATCAATGTTGGTAAATAAAAACATTCATTTAACAGTTTTTTTGTTCATTATTCTTACGCATCATTTGTTAGATTTAGGATTTAGTACTAGGTAGCTGATGATATTGTAAATGGAATTACAAAAGTTTCCTTTTCTTTTTTTTAAATAGAGACAAAGAGTCTTACTGTGTTGCCTAGGCTGGCCTTGAACTCTTAGGCTCAAGTGACCCTCCTACCTCAGCCTCCCAAGTAGCTTGGACTACAATCAGGGAGAAATCTACCAAGAGTTCTAATATTACAGTATTTTCTTTCTTAAGCTGGGTAGGAGGTACACCGATATATAATTCTCTATATTTCTTCCATATATGAAACATTTTGTAACTTTTTAAAAGTTTATGTGAAAAATTATAAATACTACATAAATATTTGTTTTCTTCCCTAAAACAGTAAAAGTATTTGGAAAGCAGTAGTCGAAAAATGGGTTATGTGAAGGGTCTTAAAAACAGTCATATCTTGGGTTCAATTCCCAGCATCCCCCTCCCCCCCCCACCGCCAAAAAATCAATCTTTTAGCTGGGTGTGGCACTGCATAACTGTAATCCTAGCACTCGGCAGGAAGATAAGATTACAACTTTGAAGCCAGTCTGGACTAGATGTTAGGATCCTGTCTCAAAAACACAAAATAAAAAGAAAAAAATCCTATCTTTGGATCTAGTAAGCCCACAAAAAGGAATGATCATCTATTTAAATGATCCAAAACAAGGGGGAAAAAGCTCATGAAGTATGATATATATAGCAGCTTTACTACTTCTCTTTAGCAAATCTTTTAAATGAAATCTTTGACTTAACATGCAACCTTCTCTCAACTCTCCCTCTCTCTATATAGACACATATTTGCTATAGATATACAATAACATTATATTTATACTTTCAGCATTTGCAAGTTTAATTCTAACAATTTTACACTTTCAATTAACTTAGCTTTTTTAATTAACTTATTTTTAATAATCATCAAAAAATATAAATTACAGTTATATCAAAAATGAAAATTGTCAGACAGCCAACCACAATGGTCCACATCTGTAGTCCCAGCTACTCAAAGGGTTGAGGTGAGAGGATCATTGGAGAAAAGGAGTTTGAGGTCAGCATAGGCAACACAGCAAGACTCTGTCTCAAAAAATAAAAAACAGGTAGGCCTATGGATCAGTAGTAAAGCACTTCACCACCAAGCATAAGGCCCTGTGTTCAATCCTCAGCACTAAAGGGGAAAAAAAGGAAAAAAGACAAAAGAATTACCAGGCCCTAAGTATCGCAGTAACATGAATCAAGTTATTTCAAAAGGGGTTCAGGAAGTTGGCACTGGCTGGGCAGAATGGTGCACACTTGTAATCCCAGCACTTGGGAGGCTGAGGAAGGAGGATCACTATGGATTTGAGGCCAGCCTGGGCTACAAAGTGAGTTCAAGGCCAGCCTGAACTACATAGTGAAACCCTGACTCAAAAAAAGTTTTTTTAAAGAAAATCATGTATCTCTTACATTTTTAATAATAACTACATACAACAAATATCTGTAGGAAAACAGCACCCCTATTATGCTCTGGAGGACTTTAGCTTTTTTGCAAGCCTCCCAGAACAGATGAGGAGAGAGGCTTCTAAGACACTAGCTACTGCCAGTTGTCCCCTGCTGCTTCCCCATCTTCTCTAGAGGTTGTCATGACGGTTTCTCATGGCTTCCTGGGTTCCAATAAGACATGGGATTTTTAGCCTACCTGCCTTAAAACAGAAGTACAGCATAAAAAATCACTTAGCAATCTAGAATAAGCTCTTCATTAATACAGTATCCCATAGCTCACACTGTAAGCGGTTTTGTTTCTGTGTTATCCTTTTTTGGTGCATGGGACAAAGATCACAGATTTGTGGTACCTGTGGTTTACCCTTCTTCCTACTGACCATGTCAATGATAAAATGCCTGAATCTAAAGGGGCTCATGTATCTTTACCAACAGAATCACCAAGGGCTAGGTTTTGATCTTGCCTTGTCTTGTGTGTATGTGTGTACATCACACTCAAGGAAAAAAGAAATGATTTCCCTTTGAGATGGGAAAACAACAAGGACCTCTCCTATCACTACTCTATCCAACCTCAAGGTAAAAATCATCCTAGCCATTGAAGTAAGGGAAGAAAAAGGTACAAGAATCACAAAAGACAAAACAGTAAGTATTTACAAATGACAATTATTTTAGCTGTAAATTCAAGAAAAGTTACAGATAAAGCTAAAGAATTCCTAAGATCTGGTAAAATTTAGCAAAATACAGGGTTAATACTCAAAATTCAATTTTATTTCCATATACTAGCAATAAACAAAAAAATAAAATTTATTTTAAAATTCTATTTATAAAAGACCAGCACGGTGGTGTATGCTTCTAGTCCAAGCTACTTAGGAGGCTAAGGTAGGAGGGTCACTTGAGCCTAAGAGTTCAAGGCCAGCCTAGGCAACACAGTAAGACTCTTTGTCTCTATTTAAAAAAAAGAAAAGGAAACTTTTGTAATTCCATTTACAATATCATCAGCTACCTAGTACTAAATCCTAAATCTAACAAATGATGTGTAAGAATAATGAACAAAAAAACTATTAAAACACTACTGAGAGATTTGAAAAGCAAGAACTGAAAATATTCAGTGACTCAAAGACTCCATGCTATAAATAATTTTCTACAAATCAATCTAAAAATCCAATTAAATTCCAGTTGAGACTTCAAAACATTTTTTAAAATGGTAAACTAATTCCAAAATTTACCAGGGAACACCAAGACAAAAATACAGGAAAAACATTCCACCTAAAACAGCTTTAAATCCCGTGTGGTGTGCACACCTATAATCCCAAGCACTCAGGAGGCCAAGGCAAGAGGACTGCTGCAAGTTTAAGGCCAGCCTGGGCTACATAGTGAGTTCAAGGCCAGACTGACCTACAAAGCCAGATGCTGTGTCAAATTAAAAAAAAAATTTTAAAATAGAAGTTTTAAGTAGCCAAGCATGGTGGCCAATAATCCCACCAATCGGGAGGCTGAGGCTGGAGGATCACTGTGGGTTCCAGGTAAGCCAGTGTTACACACAGTGAGTTCAAGGCCAGCCTGAACTGCACAGTAAGACCCTACATCAAAAAGAAAAGAGAAGAGAGACAAGAGAGAAAAGAGAAAAGAGAAGAGAAGACAAGAGAGAAGCAAGCAAACAAAATGACTAAAACTATTTTCCGTAATAGCTGCAGCATTTAACATTCCCACTAACATGAACTGGGATGCAGTTCAGAAATAAAATGTTTGTCTACCAGTTTCCATACATCTTTGCTAACACTGAGCTTATCAAGCTTCTCATTTTAGCCATTACAGGGGGTATGGAGTATTACCTCATTGTGGTATCTCATATCTAATGACCAATTGTAGTGGTTGCATGTTTTTAAGAATTTATTAGGCAGGTGTGGTCGGTCACTCTCACACACGCACACATACACAATGCCTGTAATTCTAGCATTCAGGAGGCTGAGGGAGGAGGATCTCCATGAGTTTGAGGCCAGCCTAGGTGACACAGCAAGACTCTATCTCAAAAAAAGGGAAAAAAAAAAGAATATATTACCATCATGGATAGTAGCTATTTAAATCTTTTGCCCATTTATTTTTCTGTTGTCTTATTATTCAGATACAAAAGTTTTTTACATATTCTGGACACAAGTCCTTTATCATCTATATGATGTACAAGTGTTTTCTCCTATTCTCTGGTTAGCACTTCTACTTTCTTGATCCTGTCTTTTGAAGAGGAAAACTTTAAATATGATAAAGGCCAAGTGTCTCTTTTTTCTGCTATGAATCATGATTTTGGTATCATAGGGAAGAAACTCTTTTTAAGGACCAACATGGGCAACATAACAGGACCTCAGCAGACAGAGGGAAGGGGCAGAAGAGAGGGGTGCACAGAGAAATATTCCTGACCAAAGAACTCAAAGATTATCTCCTATGTGATAAAATCTGAGATTCCTTTTGCATACAGATATCCAACTGTTCCAGAACTCTTATTGAAAAGATTATCCTTTCCTCCCACTGAATTATCTTGGCACATTTGTCAAAAATCAATTAACCAGAGGGGCTGGGGATTTAGCTCAGCGGCAAAAGCGCCTGCCTGGCAAGCGCAAGGTCATGAGTTCGGTTCCTGGTACCGGAGAAAAACCAAAAAAAAAAAAAAAAAAAGAAATCAATTAACCAGAAACGTGTGGGTTTATTTTCATACTTTCTATTCTGTTCTTCAATTCGCAAGTCTATCCTTATAACAATTCCACACTGTTCTAATTACTATGATAGTCAATGAGACACTAAATGTTAAAAAAATTACTTTTTAAAAAGGTAGGAGCACTACCTCTACAAATATTAAAACTTTCTATAAAGTTACAGTAAGTGTGGCATTAGACCAAGGAAAAAAATCAATGGAACAGAATAGAAAGCCTTTCTTCTAAGCCAGGCATGGTGGCACACGTCTGTAATCCCAGCACTTGGGAGGCTGAGGCAGGAGGACCATTGTGAGTCCAAGGCCAGCCTGGGCTACAAAGGGAGCTCAAGGCCATCCTGAACTGATAGCAAGACTCTGTTTCAAAAAAACAAAAGAAAAAAAAAAGCCTTTATTTGAAGGAGAAGGAACTGAGCTAGTGCTAAGGAAATTACTAGTCCTGAGAAAATCAGCCAATCATTCAAGAAAAAAATTAATTTCAACTCCTACCTCACAGCACATACAAAAATCAATTATGTATAAGCAGATCACAGAAAGGTATATAACAATTTCAGACATTTCCAAAAAACACAAAAGACACTAACTTCATGATCACAGGGTAGATGAATAGTTCTCTAAAGTAGTGTTGCTGTTCTTGCTCTTGTTCTTCTTGTCGTTGTTGTTCTGAGACAGACTGTACGTTGTCCAGACAGGAAAAAAACTCACAATGCTACTGCCTCAGCCTCCAGAGTAGCTGGCATTATAGGTGTGCACCACCAAGCCTAGCTGGGAAGACTTCTTAAATAGAGCATAAAAAGCACTAACCACACACAGCTGGACATAGTGGCACATGTCTGTAATTCCAGCACTCAGGGAGACTGAGGCAGGAGGATTACTGTGAGTTTGAGGCCAGCTTAGGCTAAATAGTGAGTGCAGGGCCAATCTGGACTACACAGCAAGATCTTGTCTCAAAAAACAAAAAAATAAATAAATAAAAAGCACTAACCATAAAAGTAGATACTGAATGGAGTATGCAAAATGTTAAAACTACTATTTTTCAAATATTAATACCGTGAAGAAAAAGCCAAATAGAAAGCTACAGAGGCAGAAATATGCATTAACACAAATAACCAGAGCACTCATATCAAAAATATGTAAGGAACGCCTATAAATGAAATAGAAAAATAAGCAAAATTGAGCAAGATATTTAAATAAGCGTTTCACAAAAATTCCAATGATCAAGAGATATAAAGATACTGCAATCCATTAATTAGTGATATGCAAATTAAAATGATGAGACAGCACTATTCATCTATCAGAATGACTGAAATTCATAACACTGACAATACCAAGTATTGGTCAAATATATGGGAAAAAGGAACTCCCAAGCATTGTTTTTGGGCCTATAAGTTTAAACACTACTCAGGAATACAGTTCAGTACATAAGTATGAAAATCATATGCACATGTATTTCTGAACCACAACTTTGACTTCTGACTATATATACATCAGGAAATACACACACAAAATATACCAAAACACTTGTATAACAATGGTCACAGTGATACACTTCATAAGAACCCCAAACTAGAAACAACATAACCATGAATAATATAATCATTAATGGTATATTTCTATACTGGAATACTACAGAGCAATGAAAATGAACAAACTTCAAGTACACACAACAAATATAAATACCACAAATAAAATACTGAATCAAAGATATAAGGCATAAAGGAATACATATAGTATTGAGCCCATAAACATAAAGATCGGAAACAGACAAAATTAAATTAAAACTAAAAGGTCGGTCTATCATAGTAGTCCCCCTTTTCTGTAATCTTACTTTCTATAGTTTCAATTAACAATGGTCAATCATAATACAAAACATTAAGTGGAAAATTTCAGAAATAAGCAATTTAAAAGTTTTAAATTTCAAGTTGTTTTGAGTAGAGTGATGAACTCTCAAGTCATCTACCTTGTCCTACCCAGTGAGGTGAACCATTCCTTTGTGCAGTGAAACTGTGCCATATATTCTATTCACTTAATAGTCACTTAGTAGCTAATTATCAGATCAACTGTCACAGTATCACAGTGCTATTTCAAATAACAGGTGCTATGTTCAAATAATCCTTTAATACAAGCATAATATTACAGGACAATCCCTACTGTCATTTATCTCATTTACTCTCATCACACAGACATCTGTATCAACCCACATTGTTGTAAGAACAGTAAGAACAGTTCAAGATATTTTGACAGATTCAAAATAACGGGACCTCGAATCTAGACAGCTGGAAAACAACTTAGCAAAGAGAAAAGGCTAAACTTCAAAGATTAAGAAAGCGCCCACAGGGGCTAGGGATTTAGCTCAGCGGCACAGCGCCTGCCTGGCAAGCGCAAGGTCATGAGTTTGGTTCCCAGTACCAGAAAAGAAAAAAAAAGGCACCCACAGTAAATCTATAGGCCACAGAGAAACTGAAGACAGCACAGAGAAAAGAACTAATAAGTCGGAAATACTAACTCCAGCTCCCAGGAAGAAGGTCCTGTCTCTGCAAACACAAGGTAAGCCCAAAGAAGATAAACAGCCTCCCAAGAAACAGCAGACCAGCAGCACTGCCCCAAGAAAAGGCCATGGTTATGATAAGCTACAAATACAGTAAAGGGCATTACTCTGAAACTGACTCCTTCCACATGACTCACTAGATTTAGAGAAGAAATTCACTGCAGCATCTGCCATACTTGGGAATGACACAATCAGAAGTCATTTACGAAAAGGGTTTATCATTTAACACTGAAGTACTGTGAGAATCGTAAGTCAGTGAACAACTATACTACCCGGTCACTGGGGTCACCCTACCACAGCAGGTGAGAGATGGCCATTAGAGACAGAATCAAAGAGTGACTAGCTGTAGATCACCTGAGAAGTTTAAGCAGCAGTGTTATGGTTTGTGTCCAGATGTCCCCACAAAGCCTCACGCAGTCATGGGTGCAGGCTTCTAGAATTTATGATTGAGCCATGGTCCAATGCTGGGATTATGGATGTGAGTGCTACCCCGCCCTGGGGTGGGTAGTTTGCATACAATATAAGGAAGGGAAAGAAGCTTGTTCTCCCCACCTGCTCTTCCCTTTTGTGCTTGATGCTTTTGCTGTTTTCCGCCACCATGAATTGTTGCCCTCTGCCAAGTGCCACTCTGCCTTGGAGCCAGCCAAGTATGGACTGAAACCTCCACAAACTGTGAGCTCAATAAACCTTTCCTTCCTTAATTTGGGGCACTGGGTATTTTCTCTCAGCAATGAGAGAAAACTAACAGATAAGCAGCAAGCTCAGGTTGTAAACAACATAGTGGTCCCACCCTCTGTGGTGAAAAGCCAGGCAGGTTGTGTGGTTTTCTGAGGGGGCTGGGTTTCCATCTCCCAACATGTATCAGGGATACTCCTCAACTGAGAGCCGACACAGCCTATGGTGTATGGACAGAGGTACCTCTGGAGCAAGGCAGGCACCTCACCAACCCACAGGTCATAAACCTAATGGGAGACAGAAGTGAAATGGGGAGCAAGGGCTGGAGTGAATATAGCCCTTAGGTAGACATCACAACCTATAAACCATATAAACTAGACCTAACCTCAGAATCACAAGAATAAAGGAAAAAGTAAAAGATGGCAAAGTATAAAAAGTGTATCCACTGAAATCTACAGCAGAAAAATTTCCAAATCTAGGGTAAGAATTCAATATTCAAGTACAAGAGGAATAAAGCACCCCAAATAAGTATGACCAGAAAAGAACCTCTCCATGACACATCATATAGAAATTCCAGAAATGTAATAGAATGAAAGAATACTTAAAAACTATTAGAAAGATAAGAAAGAGAAAATGACAGAGTGATGATTACTAGGAAAATTCAGCCTCTCCAAAATCTGGAATTCAGACTGGAAACTAACAATTTGTGAAAGAAAAAAGAGAAGATCACAAGGGATGGGAAGAAATGGAAAGAAAAAAATTAGATGTTACCAAGAAGCTGGAATGCAACACAGAAAAAAGAAGAAAACAATCTGGGCTCTTTCGCCAGCTCTTGCTGCTTGTGAGAGAACCAGGCTCCCCAGAAGCAAGGTAAGTTAAGTGCCCCGGGCCAGGAAATCCAGGGAGAAAGAAAGGCAGAAACTGCTTTTGTGAACTACAAAAACAGTGTGGGGCTTTGCTCCAAGGGGAATCCTTCCACACAGCAGGCAACAGCCAGAGTTCAAGCACAGGCAGTGCCGCCTTATCACCAGAGTACTTGATCAAGCACAATTTTGGGAAGGGGTCAAATATTTAAATCAGGTACTGAGAACAACTAAAAAACATCATTTCAGTGTTACCCTTCCACCATGAGTGGGTAAAAGACAGCCAAGGGAAACAGCTGTGGACAGAAAGCAGGTTACAAAGAGATCCACTAAGAAGTTTAAATACAGAACAGGAAGGACACAAGGCTCACACCCCAACGACAGAAGAGAAACCTGGCTTGAGCTATGCTCAGAAACGTCTAGGTCTGGAAGTACCTGCTGGCATTAAGTACCTGAGCCCTTGCCCTGCTGCCTACATACAGCACGGATCTGAGATCTGATTGCCTTCCTTACCCACCAAGATGAGCAAGGACACATCTCAACCCGGGCACTGCCACAACCTGGAGTAAACAGGGCGACTGGAATATGAGGCACACCTCGCAAACCCACAGGCCATAAGGCCAGGTAGAGAAAACTGAGGCTTCCTAGAATCTACACTTGATCTTAGCCAAAAAGCCAAGAAGCAATTCTAGAATCCAAAACAGTGGATCCTAGAAAAAAAAAATCACTCATTCAAAAACACAGAGGAAAAAAACATGTTTTTCTCTGTTTTAGGACTTGTTTTAATTTCTCTTTTTTTATTTTTTTCTTTCTCTCCTTTTTTTCTCTTTTCCTTTCATTTTTCCTTTTTATTTTTCATGCTCTATTCTCCATATTATTTTTTCTCCCTTCTTTTATCTTCTATTTCTCATTTTTTGTTACCTTTATCTAATTCTACAAATATCCTTCTACTCAATAATAAGATTATTTGTCTAACTTTTCTCCCCATCTCCCATTGTTCAATTTTTTGAAATTTTTTAAGCATTCTCCCATTCCCAAAGCTCTATACTGTGTAACAGTAGTAACAATTAAGCATAATCATTACGGAGTTAATTCTGTTTTACTACTACTGAATCCTTTTTATCATTAGCGGAGGTACATCACATTTAATGGGTATTTTCTATATGTCATATTTGGTTTGTCTTGAGGTTTACTATACCACAAATGCAGATTTCCATTTGAAGATTAAGAGTGATACATCATGTTATACCAATATCTACTTTGGCTTCAATGATATTACTGTATAGCTAATTTACTTGATATTGCCAGGGTCACACAGTTGTTGCTATTAATAGGTTTTCTTTGTATGCCAAGACCCAGATTACCTTTGAGACATTAACAGTACATTAACAGTCCATTCCCAGAGAACAGGGTGATGGGCCAATTACACTGCACACACCACGCATACCAGCAGAGGTGATGGATCGTGGAACAGAGGCAAAGGACTAAAGAGCCACACCTTGAGGGCAGCGCTAAAACACAGACTAAATAAAAAGGATCTCCATATTAACAAAGTCTTTCTAATAAGCAACTGCATAACCTAAGCATAAGAGAAAACAAAATGAACAAAAACCATGAAAAACATGAGAAAACAAGGCAACAAAATGCCTCCCAAAATTCCCAACTCCCCAAATGCCCATCCATGGATCATGGATCACTGAGTAGAAAGCAAAAGTCACATAGCCAAATCATCCGCAAGGATGACAGAGCAATTAAAAAACAGATCAAGGAGGTGTTCAGCAGGCTCACAGAAAATATAACTTATCAGATAATGAGGGTAATAAAAAAAATTAAAAATCAGGAAGCTTAGAAAAGACACTAATAAAAAGCTAAACAAAATGATAGAAAATATTATTCATCAGTTTAGTAAAGAACTAGAGATTAAGAATTGTATAGACATTTTTGTGAGCAGCTGTGAGGCCCACACACACAGCAGGGAAGGAGAAGCCGCCCCTTGGTCCCCACACCATGGGCCACACCAGGATGATATCACAGGCCTTGGGCTAGTACACACATGACTGTCACACTGGGCAGCTTGTACTACTTCTCAGGGGGTCTTTGATTACAATAATGCAAAGAAAGGCTTTGACTTAGCAGACTACATGTCATCATATTATAATTCTTTAAACAAAACATTAAAAGCAGGGCGTGGTGGCGCATGCCTGTAATCCCAGCATTCAGGAGGCTGAGGCAGGAGGATCATTGCAAGTTCGAGACCAGCCTAAGCTACAAAGTGAGCTCAAGGCCAGCCTGAACTGCATAGTGAGATCCTGTCTCAAAAAGCCAAAGGGGAAAAAAAAAAAAAAAAAAAGAAAACATTAAAATGGTATAAGAAAATTGTAATACATCTATTTTGTAGTACAACGGTTTTAAATGAGCCAGCAATGGGGTGTACTTGTAAAATTTTCATGGTAAAATTTAGAGAACTATTGATAAACTATTCATTAATATAAATTTCTTTTAATAAAATTAATTTACTGTAATAATTTTAATTGGTATGAATAGTGTTGCTCTTTCTATTTGTGCAGGAATTATTCAAATTCAAGCAACTACCTAGATTCAGTACTTTTTATAGATTTTTTATTAGTTTTATTAGTAAAAAGATTGATGAACGTGATTAGATCCATCTGTACCACACGCAGTACAAGCCACAAATGGGACAGCCATGCATGCTTTAAACCAATGGGAATGTGTTAGTCAGCAGCCTGAGACTTAAGGTGTCTCCAAGTGCTATGGTCCTCACCAGGCTGCCTGTGACACAGGCCTCGCAGAGCACACACACCCCTCTGCATGTAGAAGGCCTAGGGGCACAGAGATCTATGGATCACAAGTAGAGAACCAAGCTGACAGTGACAGGGGCTGAACTGTGAAGAGTTTGAGCCCCAGAACCATGTCTACACAGTAGTCCTTTAACCCGGAAAGTTATGAGTTGGACAAAAGCCTCCAGATAACCAGATTCACTAAACTTAAGGGCACAGACTGCAAAGTAGCCCAAAATGTCCTGCAGAAACTATTAAGAAAACCACTTGCAAGAAGATGAGCAGTTTCTGGGAGCTGTTATGCCAAAACTTGACACTGGAACAAATACTTGTGTCATTCCTTTAATGCACAGTACTCTTTCGTTGGTTCAAATCATGAATTACATTTATCCTACTATAGGCAACCTTTACATGATAGCCAGGATAGCATGCGCCAAGGTCCTCAGTGACCTCTACACAATGGAGACCACAGAATGTGGCAATACGCTGATATTTATTGGAGTCAGTAACAAAATGATGAACAGGGAAAAGGATAAAATGATGCCCCTAATTATACAAGGTTCCTAAGATGCAGCAGAGGAAGTGGGAACACCTGTAAGAAGTAGCCAAACAATATTAAAGCCCTGGATTGTTCTGGAAGGAGTCACTGCAACTGTCTGACAATACAATGAATTTATCATGCCAGACAATGTAGTATCAGGAGACATGCTTCTGCGGACAAAATCCAGTCAAGCTGGGCATGGTGGTGCACACCTGTAATCCCAGTACTTGGGAGGCTGAGGCAGGAGGACTGCCATGAGTTCCAGGCCAGCCTGGGCTACATAAGGTCAGACTGAACTACATAGTGAGACCCTGTCTCAAAAAAAAAAAAACCAAAACAACAAAAAACCCTATCAAGAAGGGAACACAAGAGGTGGTCACTATGCATTAGTGGTACCCCAAGAAGATATGGAATTAGTATACCAAGACCCAGTGAGAATATGATACAGTTCAACATAATAGCTACAGGACTCGTGCACAAATTCAGTGCCCACACAACCGGCAGCACAGACTTTGGGATTCGGACCAAACACAGAACCTGGCCAAGCAACACAGTTACAAAGTGTAGTTTGTGATTCACAACCTTCCCAAGATAGCAGAGATGGCTACTGTGAGCAAGGCCTATGAAAACAGGTTCGGCCTCATGCATGGGCCTTCTAATCTGTTTACCATGTGAGCAAGAAGCTTGGTTTTGTGTAGAGATAAAGTTCCCCAAATACAGTAAAGGTCACCAGGCATGGATTACTGGGATTGTACGGAAGTATAATGAACCACCGGAACCATAGACAAGCCACAGATAATAAAAGCTATACCACAAGCCAGGCGTGGTAGTCCACAACTGTAATCCCAGCACTTGGGAGGATGAGCCCAGCACTTGAGAGGCTGAGGCAGGAGGATTGCTACGAGTTCGAGGCCAGCCTGGGCTACAAAGTGAGTTCAAGATCAGCCTGAACTGCACAGCGAAACCCTGTCTCAAAAAGATAAAAAAAAAAAAAAGTTACACCACAGGAAGCCACTCAAAACAAGAATCCCAGGATAGAACAACCAACAGCTTGCAGAGCAACATGCCCAAGTTTTATTGTGACTACTGTGATACATACCTCACCCTTGACTCTCCATCTGTGAGAAAGACACACTGCAGTGATAGGTAATATAAAGAAAACATCAAAGATTACTACCAGAAATGGATGGAAGAGCAGGCTCAGAGACTGACTGACAAAACAACAACTGCATTTCAACAAGAAAAGATACCTCTTACTCCATTCTGCTCCTCCTCTAGCAGGGGTGATGACCCCACCTCCACCTAGTCTCCCAAGTCCTTCTCATCCTACCATGATGCCAGTATCCCATATGTGAGGCCCTCCCCATGATGCCAATGATGGCCCCCCCGTTCCCCTGAGATGACGCCCATGGGACCTGCTCCTGGAATGACTTTAATATGCCTGGGCCTCGAATGATGAGACCTCCGGCTAGGCCCACGATGGTGTCCACTCTGCAAGGAATGACTCAACCAGACAGATAAAGCTAAGGGGTGGCCTCTTTATATCAGCTTATTATTATTTGTTCTACTTCACCAGAAGATCATGGTGCTGTATATGGGTGTTTTCTAACAGCATGACAAAGAAGACCCGCCCCTCCTTCCTATCAAAGAGAACAGTTTTGAAAGGAGAAGTGAGATAAATGAAAGTGCAGGAAAGTATAGTTTCATATGTATTATGAAATGTGAAAATAAAGTCAGGTCTTTCAGTTAAAAGTGTGTTCCCTTTTTCCTTCCCTCTGTATTCTGTGCATTACAAAAGAGATTAAAGGTTCTAGTTGTGTTCTTCTAGCTCACTTTCTTCAGCAGGTCCTGTGGTTGAGATGTTTTTCCCTTAGCTATAAAGTCCCTTTTGACACCTGTTTTTTAATTGATAAAGTTCTCTTAAAAAAAAAAAGTTAATTCCATACCTGATGACACTTCATAATCTAGACAGAAATAACTGTTTGGTTTTGTTTTTAAATACATTTCCTTTCTCATTACTTCAATTACAGATCATAAGTATCAACAAAAATCTCATTGTGTCTACACCTCTGCTAACCTTAGGTCAGTCTGTGAGTGGATTCAATTAATAAAATGAAATCCACGGCCTTTTCCTGTTATACTAACTGAAAATGCACCTAATCCTGAGGCAGCTTCCAAACTGAGGGTTATATTGTTATCCAACACTGTTGATTCACTTTCAATCTTTAGGCACATATCTCTTGCTATACAGGCTCTTCCTCAAGGTGCTTTCAAACAGCACACATTACTAAGAGTAGAGTCACACAGCAGTTTGTTTCTTTGCATTTTACATGTATTTATCCTATCAGTCTAGTCTTTTTTTTAAAGCATCCTAGCCAGTATTCTGGAAAGACAGAATTAGTAAGTGACATGATGGTCTCCCATAGCAAGAGTGTTGCATGATTCCTTTGTATCTTTGACTTATAAAGTCAAGTCTAGGCCATACATGGTAGCACATGCTTGTAATCCCAGTGCCTGGGAGGCTGAGGCAGGAGAATTACTACAAGTTTGAGGCTAGCCTGGGCTACAAATTAAGTTCAAGCCATCCTGAAATGTATAGTGAAACCCTGCCTCAAAAGGACAAAAAAAAATTTTAAACATTAAAAAAGGCAAGTCTAATAATTCAAGAACACCTCTTTGACCCAGACAGGATATTCTCCCATAATGCATTCAGCTAAACAATGGAGGTACACTATACCTGCATCAGGTATGGAATTAACTTTTTTTTTTAAAGAGAACTTTATTAATTAAAAAAGAGGTATCAAAAGGGACTTTATAGCTAAGGGAAAAATTTTAAACATTAAAAAAATTTAAAAAGGCAAGTCTAATAATTCAAGAACACCTCTTTGACCCAGACAGGATATTCTCCCATAATGCATTCAGCTAAACAATGGAGGTACACTGTACCTCCAACTTAAAACTTGTATCTAAATAAACATTTAATTTTCAATTGCTCTTGTAAAAAAATAAAAATTATATAGAAGGTGACCAATGTGAGCCTAGATATCAGAATTAGAAGATGGGGTATTTTCAAAGACCAGTTACTCAGAGATATCTTAAAAACAAAAGAATATGAAAAATTGATTCAGTGGCTGCTAGATGATACAAAGAGTAACCTACGATTGACTGGTATAAGTAAAAAATCAGAAGGCAGAACAGGGGCATAAAACACCTTTTTACAGAAATAATAGCAGAGGGCTGGGATACAGCTCAGCGGCACAAGCATCTGCCCGGCAAGCACAAGGTCCTGAGTTCAATTCCCAGAACCAAAAAAAAAAAAAAAAAAAAGTAAAAGAAATAATAGCAGAAAACTTTCCAAATATTGGGGAAGAATAAAACATACAGATAAGTGTGGCAAATAAAGAGATCTCTCCACATCACATCATATTCAAAACAGCAGAGGTCCAAGACAGGGACAGAATCTTAAAAGCTCTTAGAAAAAAGCAACAAAACACAATGGTAAATCCATTACAATTAAAGTAGACTTCTCAATACAAACCTTAAAGGCCAAGAGAGCTAATAATGAAGTGTTTAAAACCCTAAAAGAAAACAACTCCCAACCCAGGCTGATACATCCTATAAAAATCTTCTTTCAAAACTGATGGACAAAATCAACCAATGAATGGATAAAGATGTGGCTTTTTAATAGAATGGACTACTACTCTGCCATAAAGAATAACCTGAGACATTTCTAGTTAAATGGCTACACCTTGAGACAATACTCTTAAGTAAAATAAATTGGACACACATTTAAATACCACATCCTCTGGTATGTGAAACTGAAGGTGTAAGTAAGGACCAAAATGTATAACAAAGAACCGGGCGGTACACACCTATAATCCCAGGTCTGTAATCCCAGCACTTAGGAGGCTGAGGCAGGAGGATCACTGAGTTCAAGGCCAACCTGGGTTACAAAGTGAGTTCCAAGGCCAGCCTGAACTGAATAATGAAATCCTGTCTCAAAAAGACAAAGACAATTCTGAAATTGTGGGGGTCTTTTCCTCTTCAAAATAGAAAAACTGGGGGCTGCAGATTTAGCTCAGCGGCACAGCACCTGCCTGGCAAGTGTCAGGTCGTGAGTTCGATTCCGGTGACTAGAAAAAAAAAAAAAAATAGAAAAACCACAAAAAAACAAAAAAAAAGTATAATAGTGGGAAATAGGAAGAAAATGTTCAAATGGGGAGGAGAACAAGGGCGGAAGGAAGGGGAAAGAAAGGGAGGGAGGGACAAGAGAAAAAAGAATAGAAGGAAAACTTGAAACAAAGCTTTTGTAAACAAGGAGGGGAAGAGGGGCTGAAGGAAGGGAAGGGGAATGAGTAAAAAAA
This sequence comes from Chinchilla lanigera, assembly GCF_000276665.1. Taxonomy (NCBI): domain Eukaryota; kingdom Metazoa; phylum Chordata; class Mammalia; order Rodentia; family Chinchillidae; genus Chinchilla; species Chinchilla lanigera. Next base: position 3,599,465 of record NW_004955454.1, on the reverse strand, counting down.
GAAGCAAGATATATCAGTACCAGTACAAATTCCCTATGATAAACGTCATCATTATGTACATCTAAAAATGTACCAACAAAATTTTTTTAATTGATGGACAAATAATGTGTTACCATGACAAATAACACCTTAAGAAACTCAGGATCACCAAGCCAGCATTACAAAAAACTTTTCAAGCCAAAACTGATCAGAAGAGGCACAAAACACCATATACTGGTTAAGGGAACAATTCAACAGGAAGAGATAAAAATTATAAACATATGCACCAAATGCTGGCACTCTCAATTCAATAAAACAAACATTTAAAAAAATGAGAGAAACACCAACACAATTATACTGGGACACCTCAATACTCTACTGTCACAAATCAACTAGACAAAAAATTAACCAAGAGGGGCTGGGAATTTAGCTCAGTGGCAAAGCGCCTGCCTGGCAAGTGCAAGGTCGTGAGTTCGATTCCTGGTACCAGAAGAAAAAAAAAAAAAATTAACCAAGAAATACCAGAGATGAACCAAACCTTTCAACAAATGGACTTAATAGGTATCTTTAGAGTGTTCCACTCTACAACAACACGCATTCTTCTCTGCAACAACAATATACACTCTTCTCTGCAGCACACGGCACTTTCTCCAAACTAGACTATATGACAGCCCATAAGGCATGCTTAGGTAAATGCAAAAGAACTGAAATTATTCCATGCATATTATCAGATCATAGTGTAATGAAATTAGAAATCAATGGCAAAAGCATGATAGAAATTATGCAAACACATGGAAATCAAACAATACATTCTTGAATAATCAATGGGTCAGAGACAAATCAAAAAGAGGTAAGACAGTTTCTAGAGTTAAATAATAATGCCAGTAAAACACACAGAAACTTATCATACACAATGAAAGCAGTTGTAAAAGGAAAGTTTATAGCTGTGAATGCCAACATCAGGAAAAGAGTCTAAATAATCTTATGCATGTCAAGATCCTAGAAAAGCAAGAACAATCCAAATCCAAAGCTAGTACAAAGAAGGAAATTATAAAGACTTGAATAAAAATTAAATTGGTAACAACAACAACAAAAGAATGAATCAGAGCCCTGGTTCTTTGGAACAGTAAACAAAATAGGCAAAAGTACAGCTAATCTTACCAAAAAAGAATAAGATCCAAATCAATGCAATTAAAAATGAAAAATGTGAAATCACAATGGACCTTGCCAAAAATCCCAAAAATTATTAGTAACTACTTTGAAAACCCATACTTTAATAAAATGGAGAATTCAAAAGAAATGAATAATTTCCTAGGTATATAAGATCTACCAAAACTGAAGGAACAAGACATAAAAATAATGAATGATGCAATATCAGACAATGAGACTGAAGAAGTAGTAAGAAACCCACCAACTGAAAAACACCCAGGTCCCCTCTAGACTCCTACAAGAACTTTAGGCATCATTAATACTCCTCAAACTATTTAATGAAATCAAAAGAGAAGTACTCCCATAGTAATCCCTGGAAGCTAGCATTACCCTTATTCCAAAACTGAAAAAGGAAAAAGGAAAAAAAAAGGGGGGGACCTAACCAAAAATGGGAATTACAACCTCATCTCTTTAATAAACATTGATGCAAAAATCCTAAACAAGATACTGAAAAAAGGATGGAACAAATCATCAAAAAGATCATCTATCATGACCAGATTCATCCAAAGGATGCAGGGGTGGTTTAAGATATACGGACCTATAAATGTAATATATCATATAAACAGAAGGACAAAGTTCACATGATCATCTCAATTGACACAGAAGCCAGGGACATAGCTCAGTGGCACAATGCCTGCGTGGCAAGCACAAGGTCCTGAATTTGATTCCCAGTATGTATGTATGTATGTATAAATAAATAAAGAGATAGACAGACAGACAAAGAAAAGACCTTTGACAAAATTCAACATCCACTCCTAACAAAAAGCCTTAGGAAAACAGGTATAGAAGGACCTTATCTCAACCTGAAGATACGCAGGACAAACCAACAGCCAACACCACATTAAATGGGAAGAGGCTGAACGCTTTTCCTCTAAAATCATGAACAAGACAAGGATGTCTGTTATCACTACTCCTGTTTAATACAGTCTCAAAACATTAGCTGGAGAAAGCAGGCAAGACAAAGAAAGGAAAGGGTATTGGACAGAAAAGGAAGACATTAAATTATCACTATTTGCAAATGACATGATCCTCTACAAAGACCCAAAAATTCCACCAAAACACTCCTAGAATTAACAGCCAAATTGAGTAGCTTACCAGGATACAAAGTCAACACACAAAACCCAACAGCATTCCTGCACACCAACAGTAACTCAGCAAGAAGGCAATTAAGGAAACACCTTTCACAACAGCATCAAGAGAAATTATATACCTAGGAACCAAAGAAGTGAAAGACCTCTACAGTGAAAAATCAAGTATTGTGAAAAAGAAGATGGAAAAGAATATCAGAAAATGGAGAGATATCCCCTGTTCCTGGATAGGCAAAAACAATATAGTCAAAACAGCCATATTTCCAAAACTGATTCACATATTTAATGCAAGTCCCAATCAAAACACCAATAGCATTCATTCCTCACAGAACTAGGAAAAAAACCCTAAAGTTCATATAGAACCAGAAGCAACCTAGAAGAGCATAAGCACTCCTGGGCAATAAGAGCAAGGCAGGAAGAATCACAATCCTGGATTTCAAGTAATACTAAAAAGCTACAATGATATTCATATGCAGAAGATTGAATCTAGACCTATGCAATAATCTAAAATCAAAATGGATCAAAGATCTAAATACTAAAACACAAACATTTGATCCACTTGAAGACAAAATAGGTAAAACTCCTGAAGGTCTAGGTGTAGGCAGGGACTTTCTGAACAAACCCCAACTGCACAAGAGATAACATCAAGAATTAACAAATAGGGACTAGGGATATAGCTCAGTGGCATAAGTGCCTGCCTGGCAAGTGCAAGGTCCTGAGTTCAATTCCCGGTACCACAAAAAAAAAAAAGAATTAACAAATAGGATGATACCAAGTTTTAAAAAACCAACAAAGAAAAAGAAAAAAAGAAAACCAAAGTAAAGAGGCAAGCTACAGAATGGGAAAAAAGGTTGCCAACTATTCCTTGGGCAGAGGACTAACATCTAGAATACATAAAGAATTCAAAAAAATTAGCCCCTCCTCAAATAAAGAACTCAAACAGAAAATGGGAAACTCAAAAGATACTTCTCAAAAGAAATACAAATGGTCAATAAGTAAATGAAAAAATGTTCAACATCACTGGCCAGAAAGGAAATGCAAATTAAAACAACACTGAAATTTCATCCTGTTCCAGAAAGAAAGTCTATAATCAAGAAATCAGGTAACGGGGCTGGGGATTTAGCTCAGCGGCAAAAGCGCCTGCCTGGCAAGCGCAAGGTCGTGAGTTCGGTTCCTGGTACCGGAGAAAAACCAAAAAAAAAAAAAAAAAAAAGAAATCAGGTAACAAATACGAGCAAAGCTGGGGGGGCCTTCTTCATTGTTGCTGGGAATATTAACTAGTTCAACCATTATGGAAATCAGTATGGAGATTTCTCAGAAACTCAAGCTAGTAATTTCATTTGACCCACCTATTGCCCTTTTAGATACATTCTCAAAAGAGTTGAAGACATCATATTATACTAATACATGCACACTCATGTTTATAGTTGCACAGTTCACAGTAACTGAAGCTTACAAGTGGCCTACATGCCCATCAACAGATGAATGGATAAAGAAAATATGATATATACATATACAATAGAGTACTACTCTGCCATAAGGAAAGATAAACTCAAGTTATTCATAAGCTAATAGATGTAACTTGAGACCACAATGTTAAGGGAAATAAATCAGGCATATAAGCATAAATATCATATGGTTTCTCTTATTCGAGAAACCCAAAATATAAATAAAGAGCAAACTAAAATATATAATAGGGAGGAAAGGGGGCTGGGGATTTAGCTAAGCGGCACAGTGCCTGCCTGGCAAGCACAAGGTCGTGAGTTTGATTCCTGGTACAAGGGGTGGTAATGGGGGGAAAAAAGAGATGTGGTGGATCCAAGAAAAAGAAAATGCAGCCAAGAGGGAAAGGGACTTAAAAGAATTAAGAACTGTTGTATACACGTACCAATTCCTCATGATGAACATAATCATTATATACTACAAACACACACTTGAAAGGACCTAGATAGGAACACTGCCACTTCAAATGGGCCCATCCGCCATCTTAGAGAAACATACGTTTCATTTTACTCAGGTCACAGAAGACAGGTCAGTAGGTCACAGAAGATGCATGAACAGGCCATGAGCAGTCCCCCAAGGACATGTCATTAGGTCACAGAAGACATGTCAGCAGGTTACAGAGAACACATCAGCAAGCCACAAGCCCACCATTCCTCCAACCCACTACCCTCAAAAGCCCACCAAAAAAAACACTATTATAAAAGCCTCTTATCTAAAAGAGACACCTTCCCATTCTGCTCACATAAAGAGATCCCTCTCAGGTTCAGCAAATATATCTGCTTCAACTGTTGAGTTTGCATCCCTCTTTCCCACTCATGGGGCACCAAAACCCGGAAGTAGGAGCCTAGAGCAATGGCTCTTTTTGCAATCTAGGAACCAACAGGTGGCAGCAGCTCATCCTGACCTTACTCCTACATGCGAAGAGGCTCCTGTTTCTCACTCAATTTCCCCTCCTTCCCAAAGAATTGGTTGCATGAGCTACTGCCCTCTGTGCTAAGACTGAACCCGCTTTCTTTCTTTTTTTTTTTGTTTTACTGGAACTCGAATTCTGGACCTTGTGTTTGCCAGGCAGGCACTGTGCCACTGAGCTACATCTCCAGCTCCTTGTGGCAAGACTGAGAAGGCTCTGGCCACTCACGTTGGTGAGCCCTCAAAACCCCTGGAGGAAACCTTCAAACCCCAACTGGGTAACCAAATCTCTTTTCCATCTTTCTTCAAAATCCTTCCCTTTCACAAATTCCAGTCTCAGGACAATCCTGACATATCTCAAACCAGACATTCACTACCATCTGCTAATCCATCATCACTCTAGAAGGGTAAGATTCTGGCCCAATCAACTTGGTGCTCAGAGAAAGTCAACCCACTGTCCCCCTTTTTCCTTCTCAATCCTTTTACCTTCTTCCTCCTTACTTAAGAACACTTCTTTCTCCTTATTTAAAAAGGGGGACCTCCTGCACTCTGAATGGGAGAATGCTTCCTTTCAGCATGTAGGACAATGTCTACCAGGAAGCCTACAGACCCCAGTAAGGAGGATGTTCACAGGAGAAATCCGAGTGACCCATTTCCTGACCCCACTGCCTTTCTTATCCTCCACAATGAACAATTCTTCCTCAAAAACATCAGGAGACACTCCCTCAGCTGTCTCCTGTGTAATCTTTCCAAACTGGGACTGAAAGGAGACATTAAATCAAAAAAATTAATCTTGCAGGTGTCAGGTATTTTGTTCCAGTCAGAAGAAAGTAACCACCTATAATGCCAGCACTCACGAGGCTGACACAGAAGGACTGTCGTGAGTTCAAGGCCAGCCTGAGCTACACAGTGAGTTCAAAACCAGCCTGATTACAAAGCAAGACCCTGTCTCAAAAAAAAAAAAGAAAAAGAAAAAGAAAATAACGAAGACAAACAGAAAAATACATTCTCATGGAAATTCTAAAAGTGCTCAATTTCCTCATAATGTTCTCACCATCTCTCTAACTAAAAACTGGTTTTTCTATCAGAACATCTCCTGCCATGTAGCCTTTTTGGTTTTTTTAGGTTTTGGGTTTTCTGGGGTTTTTTGTTTGTGAGACAGGGTCTCACTACGTAACCTAGGCTAGCCTCAAGCTCCTGACCCTACCTCAATCTCCCAGACTTTGGAGTTGTGTGCCACCACACCTGGCTCACATAACCCTTTCAAGGAAGCATATTCAGTCTGTCACACAGCACCCTCAATATTGGAAAATAAGGCTGGTACCTTCCTTTCTCCCAGCACCATTGTCAGACCATTATTCCTGAAACCTCCTCATGAAAAGCCTTACTCTGATTCTCATGCTACTCAGTATTTCAATCTTCTACTTCCACCTCTTTCTTCACTTAGTAACTACACCCTGCTCATGCCCCACACTCAGTAGGGGTATCCAGGCTACAGTTCAGAGCTGCCACAATTCTCTACAATACTCCTGCTACCATCCCAGTCATTTCCCACATGGATGAGTCATCTAACATCAATTCCTCAAACTCTTCATCTCCAGTAAGCAACTCTATTTACTGGACCAGCCATTTAATCACTTCTCTTTCACTTAATTGTACTATTATCCATTCATTCATCAAGTATTTAGTTAAGTACCTATTTGCTCAGTACAGAACACGACAGTCACTGTCCTCGTGAAATCTAGTACACATTTTTCCATGTTTTCCACAAAAATAACATGAAAAGATCCAGCTGAAATCTACTCACATAACAACTCCTGCATTTCCTTTCTGTGTCAGTCAAGTAATCATCTCAACTACAAAGCTGGGATCATAAGCAGGGCATGAAAGCGCATGTCTGTAATCCTAGCACTTGGGAGGCTGAGGCAGGAGGATCGCCACGAATTTGAGGCCATCCTGGACTACATAGTGAGTTCAAGGTCAGCCTGAACCACACAGTGAAACTCCGTCTCAAAAAAAAAAAAAAAAAAAAGCCTGTGGTGGTGCTCACTTGTAATCCTAGCACTTGCAAGAGACTGAGGCAGGATTGCCCAGAGTTCAAGGCCAGCCTGGCTGCTTAGTAAGTTCAAGGCCAGCCTGAACTCCATAGCAAAACCTTGTCTCAAAAAAAAAACAAAATTAAAAAAAAAACTAGAATCATTACCTGATGTGACTTATTTCCCTTTATGAGCACCTTAAAGCAATCTTTTTTGCTTGTTTGTTTCATTTTTCTCTTTTTGAGACAGTGTCTCGTTATGCAGTTCAGGCTGGCCTTGAGCTCACTTTGTAGCCCAGGCTGGCCTCCAACTTGCAAGGATCCTGCTGCCTCAGCCTCCTGAGTTCTGGGATTACAGGCGTGCGCCACAATGCCTGGCTAGCTTTTAAACAATTCTAAAATATTGCCAGAGTTCAATATTAAGATTAGAAAATAAAATATTTCTTGCATTTATATAATAATTTAGAATAGCTAACCCCCACATTATTGAACAGAATTTCACTAGTAGGAAAAACAGAAACTGGAAACAGTGATTACCTTCAGGAAAAATGAGATGGAACAGAAGAGACGTGCTTTTCACTACTTTTGTGACTTCTGATTTTGTACATATATTATTTATTTTTCAAATACTTAAGTTTACTTAGGATTAACAACAGTAAAAAAAATAAAATAAAAAAACTCACTCATACTAGTACACATTCACAGGCTACTTTGTTCTGAAACAAATATTTTTTTAAAACTAAACCATGGAAGTAAAAAGCTAAAGATTCTCACATTTATCCCATCCACCTCATCTCTCTGTTGCTATATATTACAGTCAAGCAGACTATATCTATTACCCAACACTCTAGACACATCTTTAAACAGTGACACAGCTCATCACTCCCTCCTTGAAAACTTCCTTTCCTCCACTTTTAGAACATCACACTCCCCTGATTTTCCTCTTTAGTCTGTGACCTCTCACCAGTCTAAGTTCCTCTTCATTTTACAAAACAGAGATTCTTGTAAGCTCTGTTCATTGCTGTATCCTCTAGGGCTAAAAAAACAGGTAACACCACACTCAGTAACAACTGCTAGGTAAATAAATGAATTAATCACTCCTGTTATTATTTGTATCTAGATGTTCCTCCAAAGTCTCATGCACTCATAGGGGAGACTTATGGGAGGTGACTGGAAAATGGAGTCACACTCCTCATCAGTGGATTAGTTCAATCCTGAGTATATAACTAAATGTGATATGAGGTGAAGCTTAGTCAGAAATGAGTCACTGAGGCATGGCCTTGGAAGGGTATGCCCCTCTCCCTCATCCCTTGATCTCTCTGCTTCCTGTGTGCTGCGCTCTGCACAACCCTCTTCTGCCATGCCCCTCTGCCATACCATCCTTCCCTGGAGCCAGTCAACTATAGACTGAAACCTCTACAAACTGTGAGTCAAAATAAACCTGTCCTCCTTTAACTTTCAGTGTCAGATATTTCATCCCAGGAGTGAGAGAAGTAAGATATGCTCCAAGACTCAGATATTCCAGTCTTTTGTCTACCTAAATTCACTCCCCTGATGATCTCACTCCCCTCATAATTTTACATGCCAGTGAAAATAAACCAAATTTCTCACTCTCCCTAGACATACTGCTTGAATGTCTGGTTTTTCCCCAAACATGCCCCACCAACTCCCATTTCCATCTGTTACTAGCAATTTCATTCTTTGATTCTTCAGGCGAAAAACTTTATTCTTTATTGTTCTATGTTGTTCACAATGAATAGCCAGCCAACACGTCTATCCTGAAAAGAGATCCAGGAGCCAGGCATGGTGGCGAACTCGTGTAATCCCAGCAAGTCAGAGGCTGAGGCAGGAGGATCACTGAGAGTTCAAGGCCAGCCTAGGCTATAAAGTAAGTTCAAGGCCAGTGTGAACTGCATACTAAAACCCTGTCTCAAACAGACAAAAAGGGCTGGGGATTTAGCTCAGCGGCAAAAGCGCCTGCCCAGCAAGCTCAAGGTCGTGAGTTTGATTCCTGGTACCGGAAGAAAAACAAAAAACAAACAAACAAACAAAAAAATCAACAGACCAAAAAAAGGAGAGAGAGAGGGATCCAAACTCCAACCAATTCTGTGAAGTTAGGGCAGAACTTCAATATCCACTCAGGGGATTGGTGAAGCACACTTCTAAGTGTGTCTGGATCAGTCAGAAGAATGGTCTTGGGGCTGATGTCTGATCCCTTCCTCTGGTTCTCTGCCCCAGCTTTCTGCCATGATGTCTCTGCCTTGGAGCCAGGCGATCAGAGGCTGAAACTGTATGCAAATGAAACTTGTCCTCCTTTAACATGCATGTGTCAGGTATTGTGTCCAGCAACAGGAATACTAACAGAACTTCTCACCATTTCACCTTGCTATATCCTTGCTCAAAGCCACTCTCATCTGAACACTGCAACAGAACCACCTCACTAAGGATCCCTATCTCTATCTTACTTTTAGCTTGCACCTCTGGTCTAAGGCCCCACAAAGTAGTCAGAGCCATTGTTTTAAAACATCAATCAGATTGTCATTCCTCTGCTACAAACTCCAAAATGGCTCCCTAACCATAATCAAACAGATACCCTCCAACGATCTACAAGCCCTCTACACCCCTATCCCTATATTCATCCTCTTGTTTCATTTGTCTTCATGGCATTTATCAACTCCTAAAATATGCACACAATTTATTCCTTTAGTTATTTTATCATCTGTCTCCTCAACTGGAATAAAAGCTCCATCAAGATCCAGATTTTTTTTAAAAATTCAGATTTTTGTTAGCTTTGTTCATTGTTATATTGCCAATATCTAGAAATCTGGTACATAATACTTGCTCAATATGTATTCATTGAGTGAATGAACATTTAGTATTTATAACAGAAAATCCAACAGATGTTAGCAAACCCACTAACTGTCCTAACTATATGAGTTAACTCACTTAAACATCCTAAGAAGTTAGGTGCTACTGTTTTTATTCCCATTCTGGAAATGAAGAAATTAAGGCACAGGTTAAGGTTAGGAAATTAAGGTTGAGCAGTTTGCCTAGGTTGTATAATGCATAGACAGGGTGGGAACTCAGGCACTAATGCCAGAGCCCACACTCAAAGACTCTGGAAAACTGGAGTAACATAATCATTATGCTTTAATTTATTTTATTGAACCACACTGTTCTGAAAATTGATAATCAAGGCACTGAACATTAAGTTCCCGAGTCTTGCCCCATCAATGTTCCTGGTAAAGTATGTTTAAAATGCACATTTAACAGCTCTCATACTACTTCTAAAAGCACAAACATGGAGTAAAACAGAGCAGCTATAGTGCTATGAGAACTTTCACTAAGTTTCCAGTATTCATGCTGAATTAATCAACTGACATATTTATGGCTTTAGCAAAGAAGAAAATAAGAACATCTCAGTAATTCAACAAGGATATCACAGAAACAAATGACAAGCAACATTTCCTCAAAACTAAAAAGCAGGATTTTTGGTACAAGAACTTTTAACCAGGTCTCTAAATACCTTAGACTTCTCCTTAAATTATATGATTTCATTCCTATAAGGAGAAGAATCACATCTCACTGCCAACCATGCAAATATTTTAGGAGTACACATTCACAAGTTTCACCCAGTATCTGTTCCTATTTATCCCAATTAATTAAATTAAAGTATAATTTAAAAATCAAAACTAAATATGTAGATTTTTAAGTTGTCCTTTGGAACAATCCAAAATCAAAATTACTATACCAACCTATTACTCAATCTGTCTGAATAGGGGCTGGGGATTTAGCTCAGCGGCAAAAGCGCTTGCCTGGCAAGCTCAAGGTCGTGAGTTCGGTTCCTGGTACCGGAGAAAAACCAAAAAAAAAAAAAAAAAAAAAGAAATGTCAATCTGTCTGAATATACCTAATTTAATCTTTTATTCATAATTACAACTTGGACCACATACTTTCTCACTTAGTAGCTATTACATCCTCTGCTTCCTGTAAGTCTCTAAAAGCAGAAGTATTTGGAGAAGCTAATAGTCTACTCATTAAGTAAGTATGTAAAAAAGGCAATAATCTGCAGCTATGGAAACTAATCTGTATATTTCTCTCTTGGGTTACAGGAAAGTACTTCCCTGACAATTCCCCCAAATAAATTGAGTAAGCCTTTGGAAAGTCACTACTTAAATTCCACTTCATGACAGTCTCTCTTCCTCCATAAATGAATTAAAAGCCATTCATCACATAATACATGTCCATGATAGGACCTGTTTTCTGAACAAGAAACAGCTTATATGACACTAACAGGTAGAGCTTGTGAATACTCTGTGTAGGAAATAAGAATTCAGAAAAGAAAATTCAGACTTACTGTACTAAGTTCTAAAATACTGATACAAAGAACAGTGAACACTCTTTACTCTCAGTAACATCTCCCAACAAAGACACATGCTCCCAAATGTTATTAAAGAGTATTTTTAAAGTACTCTACTTGATTTCGAGAATGTTTCTGGGAAACTGAGGGTCCGACTTACAAAAAAATATCAATTTTAAAGATTTAACAGAAACTGCAATAAATAAACCTGTAGCTTGGAAAATAATCTCCAAGAATTCAGTGTTAGCTGGGGATTTAGCTCAGCGGCAAAGCGCCTGCCTGGCAAGCGCAAGGTCGTGAGTTCGGTTCCTGGTACCGGAGAAAAACAAAAAAAAAAAAAAAAAAGAATTCAGTGTTAAACACAAAATGTCCAGATATCAAGGTCTACTGAAAAGCTGTAAAAGACAGCTAGGAAAATATTCAAACACTTGCCATGTAATTAGCTCCAACAGAAATGTTCGAACTGTTCACTTTACCCACCCAAAACAGTCAACTACAACCACCTGAAACGATCACTCAGAAATGTATTCATCGGAAGAAAGCAACCACCTGAATCTCAAGCTGTCTCTTAAGGGGCCCAAATGAAGCCTTTTTTTAAGGTGGTATAAAGAGACCTTATATGCACAGAGAAAAAAAAAAAGGAAGAAAGTAAAGACGGGGGGCAGAGGGAGAGAAGGGAAATTTAAAATCCTAAAAAACACCTTTAAAGTGCTAATTGTTACGAGACCTATTCCCTACCGATTGCTGCCAGAATGAAGTTTAAACCTGAGATTTCCCTCTTCTTGGGTATAAAACTTTAGATCCATCCCCGCTCATAATTCATCTAACCAGTCAAAGCAAAAAGATTATCGGCCCTCCCAGAACCCCTACTCACCCCAGAAGAAAAAGAAACAGGATCAAACCCTAAAGCAGAAATGTGGGATCTATGCAATAGCTTCTTCAACCACCTCGAAGGCAACATCCACAGATCATCTTTCTTTTGAAATAAAACCCTACACCGCCTGTCCCATTTCCAAAAAAAAAAAAAAAAAAAAAAGAGTATCATCTTCAACATTTTACACTAGCCATATAGGAACCCACAGATCCACCCTGACCGCACCCCAATCTCGGGGTCTCCTCAGTTTGTCTTCCCACTACCTTTGCCCGCAACATCACGCCTCACAACCTCCAGCACGCCTTCCTCCCAGCGCCCGGAGCCGCCACCTCCTCCAGCCCGGGGTCCCCGCGGCCGCCGCCTCTGCCACCGCCCCTGCCGCCACCTCAGATCCCGCCCCACCCCAGAGCCTGCAGGGTGGAGCCCGCCGGTGGGCTGCCGGGTCCCGTCAGGGTGACCCCACCCCACCTCAACCTATCCCACCCTTGGGACCACCCCAGTCCCCAGCCAGCAGCGGAGGGGGAGGGGTCCCGAGCCTCACCTACAGCTCCGCCCCTCCCCGGGGGCGCGCTGCCCTGCCCAGCCAGGGCCGGAGCGAGGAGCCGGTGAGAACAGGCGAACGCCCCAGTGCCAGCGGCAGACGAAAAGCGACAGGTCCCTCCCGGCTCCTAGCACCGTAGCCTCTTCGTCCGCTTCTGGGCGACCGCTGCTGCTGCTACTGTTGCTGCTGCTGCTACCGCTGCCGCCGCCGCCGCTGCCACCCCTCCACCGCCTCTACCACAGACGCCGCCACAGCCACAGCACGGTCCGGCGCCCCCGACGTCACCGCGTCCCGCCCCCTGCGCGAGACACCTAGCCCCGCCCCCGCCAGGCGTGCGACGCCGGGCTCCTCCTCCGGCTCGCGCGCGGCAGCCTTTCCTTCCTCCGCTCCCAGAGGGTGGCGCAGGGGCCTGCAGGCCAGCCCTTTCCAGAGCGGGGAGAAAGGAGGCCGCCGGGCGACAAGTAGTAACTGGGCCTCCAAACTAGTCGCGGCGCGACGAGTAGGCACGAACGCTGAGCCCTTCGCACGCACCCACACGGCCCCTGCCGCTTCCGGAGGGGTACGTCGGGCCGTTTCTGGCGAGAGGCAGTAGGTGGAAGCGAAGAGCGGCGGCGTTTGGCTCCTGCTGCTTGCCGTAGGAAGTGGATTGCTAGACGCCAAGAAGTGGACTCGCCCATTGCCCAAACCTCCAAGCCGCTCCACCCCCACCCCACTCCACCCCCGCTGCCCGGAACCGCAGCTGCCCTAGGGAGTTGGGCTGGGATTGACGCTGGAGTCACGGCCGCAGTGGGCGCCGTTTTTCCGAAGGAAGTTGGATTTTTCCGCTCACCCCACAGCATTTGCGAAATGTGGCCCCTGCAGAAGGTAGTACTCTTATCTGAGACCCTGGGACTGTACCCGTAGACGTTGCAGAAGACACTACCGCAGATCGCTTTTCTGTAGTGATTGTGCCGGCCAGCGAGCGTGGGCGGAAATGAAGATCCACATGCAGTCCCTGCTCCTTGCCAAACGTTACCTGTTTTATTTAGCCTTTACGACACCAAGGCGAATCGACCCACCAGCTGGTGCCTTATTTTTCAAGCAACCCAATTTTCCTGTACTAAATCTGTTAGTATTCTTTTATCAGAGTCATGCAAAGAGGATGACAAAAGGCATTAATTTAAGTATATAGATAAGCTATTCCTGAACCTAGAAGTGGTGTGAATTATACTTATTCCCAGACTACTGTTGTTTATTAAGATAATTTAGAATGCCTTTGAGATGAGAGAAGTCGTCACTTTACTCAGACTTACCTCCCACCACCATAATCAACCGGTTTACCGTCTCATAATCTAATTAACATTTTCCCCTCTCTCCTCAATAGTCACAAAATTCTGTTTTATCCTGCCCAGGTTCTCCAATTGCTCTCTCCCAGCATCCTCTTAGATCATTGCAGCTCCTCACCAGCCCCCTCCTCCCATGCTTCCAACATGGGACTAGCAATTATTAAAGGTTATGCTTGCTCCAAACAGGCTGACCATATAGTTGCCAGTCAAGCATTCTAAAATGAAATAGCTCGTGGATATCTAAATCCGCCCAGGAAAAGCCTTTCTTAAAATTGACTCTCTCTTTTTGAGACAGGGTTTCACTATGCAGTCCAGACTGGCCTCTAAATCACTGCAATCCTCTTGCCTCAGCTTCCTCAGTGCTGGGATTACAGGTGTGCACTACTACACCTGGCTAAAAAATTGACTGTTTTCAAGATCTTTCTCATCCAACCCTTAAAGTCTGTTGTAGTCAGGGTTTGCAAGGGAATAGATTTAGTACAGGACACATAATTTATGGGATTATTTTAAAATATTCACCCAAAAAGTCAAATGCAGAGGAGTGAAGGATCTATCCACGTGCTACAGACCCAAACAATCCAGCTGAGGGCCTGGATTGTATGACAATGTCCTGCATGAGTCCAGCTGAAGCCCTAGAGCCTATGGCAATGTTCTCCATTAGTCCAGCTGGAGGCCTAGAGCCCACAGCAATGTCTCATGCAAGTCTGTATCAAGGATCTACACTGGGAAGGCTCAGACGGTGGTGGATGCAAGAAAGTCTGCACCAGCAAGATGAAGGATCTGTGCCAGCAGGCTGAGGGTTCTGCACTGGAGATAGGAAGCAATGCTCAAGGTAAGGACCAGAGCTCCCTCATAGAGTATTGCAGCCACCCTCAGCAACATCGAAGACCCAAACTCCTCAGATGATGAGAACAGCTGAATTCATATCAGGAAAATCAACCCATCAAGCTCTCCAGGAAAATGAACAGCACACCATCTTACCCTCCAGTTCTCCATTTGTGCTGTTGGCAACAATCCTCAGTTGGGTCTTCCACACTCAGAACCATGCTCAGTTCAGCAGTTCACCACAACGTCTAATGGAATTTGCCTTGCTACGATTTAGACATGCTTGGGTCCTTTCTAGTTTCTCTTTTGGAATGGAACTATACTATCTATCCAGTGCTGGTTCCACCATTGTATGAATTGGAAAGGAATTTTTCCTGAATGTGATTCATCTCATGTCCCTAACTGATATAGATAATACAGGTGGAGTAACCTATACCTAAACTACAGGATCAGAAGTGTTCAGATTTTGAGTATTTTTGGATTTTGGAATACTTGCATATACGTATTTCTTGGGAATAGGATCAAAGTTTGTTTCATATACACCATATACAAATATCCTTGAAGATCACCATATACAATATTTGTAATAATCTTGTAGATAACACAATTTCATGGTGGGGAACTTGTGGCATCATGTCAGCACTCAAAAAGCTTCCGATTTTCTAGCATTCCAGATTTTCAGATTAGAAATGCTTAACTTGTATTTAGGGTTTTTTTCTTTGTTTTCATTTTGTTTTGTTTCTGAGGCAGGCTCTTACTATGTTGCCCAGGCTGATCTCATATTTGGGGGTCAAGGGATGCTCCTTCCTCAGTGTCTTAGTTAATTTTCTCATTGCTGGGACAAAATACCCAACACTCACAAGTTAAAGGAGGACAGCTTTATTTCAGCTCACAGTCTGTGGAGGTTTCAGTCCATAGCTGGCTGGCTCCAAGGCAGGGTGGCATGACAGAGGGACATCACAAGGAGGAATAGTCCATAGCAAGCAGCAGCAGCAAACCTGCCTTTCTTTTGTCCTTTGTATTCCATTCAGGTTGCAAGATTATTGATTAGTACCACCCACACCCAGAACTATGCTAATTCCAATGAGTGGATTAATTTAGTACCCTACACCCTTAATCCCAGTATGCCATACTCTACGTCTGGCCAGCTCTGAAAATCCCCACCTATGAGCGCATGAGGCTTTGTGGGGGACATCTAAATACAAGGCATAACACTCAGCCTTTCAAGTGCAGGGACAATAGCTGTGTTCTGTTATGCCCTACCTAACCTTTATTTAGATAAGATTTTATAGAGTTAATGCTGAAATGGGTTGAGACTGTAGGGGCTGATGGGATGGAGTAAATGTATTTTTCATGTGAGGATTTAAACTTGGGGGATCCAGAGGCCAGAGTGTTGTGGATTGAATTGGGTTCCTTTGAAATCCATATGTTGACATTTAATGCGCAGTGAGGTCATACCCAGTCTGGTATTTTGGCATTCACAGCCCTAGGAGACTAATGTCGACACAAAGTGAAAACACAATCAGGTGTGGCGGTACACACTTCTAATCCCGCTAATGGAGAACCTGAAGCAGGAAGATTGCAAATTTGAGGCTTGCCTGGGCAACTTTGAGGTCTTGTCTCAAAATACAATAATGTTAAATGAAATAAATCAGACACACAAGTTTAAATATCACATGGTTTCTCTTATATGAGAAACCCAAAATATAAATAAAGAGCAAAATAAAAGATAATAGGAAGTAGGGAGATT
Organism: Chinchilla lanigera; assembly: GCF_000276665.1. Classification (NCBI taxonomy): domain Eukaryota; kingdom Metazoa; phylum Chordata; class Mammalia; order Rodentia; family Chinchillidae; genus Chinchilla; species Chinchilla lanigera. The sequence goes on along the minus strand of NW_004955454.1, from coordinate 3,583,067 downwards.
TTTTTAAAAGGGAAGGGGAACAAAAGATGGAAGGAAGGAAGAGGGATAAAAGGGAAAAGGAATAGAATAAAATAGAATTGAAGAAAAAATGGAAATAGAGATTTTGCAAACAGGAAGGGGAACAACAGTTGGAGGAAACATGGAAGAATGGAAGGGAAGGGGGACAAAAGACAATTAAGATGGGTTATGTACATGTATAAACACTTTAAATGTATTGCAAATGTACTAATAAAAATATTTAAATTTTAAAAAACAAAATAAATAAGCTAAGTATGTAGCTCAGTGGTCACATATTCAAGGTCCTGGGTTCAGTGCAGAAAAGGAAGAAAGTAAAAAGACAATAGAATGGGCAAAAATTACAGACATGTATCTGATACTCTGTTTTGAATATATAAATAACTCAAAACTCAACCATGAAAAGACAAGTCATTTAAGAAGGAGTAAAGGATCTGGAGAAGTCTCGAAAGATGCGCAAATAGCCAATTAAGGCAAAAAGTTGCCCAACTTCATTATTCATTAATAAAATGCTCTTTGATTGTTTCTTAATTAAAACTTCATTGAGATATCATATAAAACCCTGAAGGATGGTTAAATTTGAAAAAAAAAAAAAAAAAAAGACAAACGTTTAATAGCAAGTATTAGTGAGAATGTGGAGAATCAGGACCCTCATATATTGCTACTGGAAAGATAAAATGATGTAACCACTTTGTAGAACGGTCTGGCAGTCCCTTGAGCAGCAATTCCACTCCCAGATGTATAGCCAAGAGAATAAAAAATATCCACACAAAAATTTTTTGCGAGCAACATTATTCATAATAAACATTTGAAAATAAATCATGAGTAATTCCTCCCAAAAAAACAGTTTGTAATTAATTCCTAACTTGCAAGAAAATAAAGTTTTGCACAGAGATTTATTGGCTTAACTGGATATGATGGCATATGCCTGTAACCGTAGCTATGTGTGTGGTTGAGGCAGAAAGATCACAAGTTTAAGACCCGCCTAAGGAAAATATTAGTCCTTGCATTCAATCCCCAGTGCTGCCAAAAGGGAAAAAAAGAAAACAACTCAGTGGCTTATAAACAACAAATACTATTTTTTTTCTCATTAAATTATAAATTGGCAGGAGTTGGAGGGTAGGTGGCTGCCCTGGCTATACTTTAGTTACAAATTAAATTCAAGTCACTTCCACATGTCTCCTATTCATAGACCCAGAATAAAGGAGCAGTGGTCACTGGGTTATATATCTGTCATGGTGGTAAGCTCATAAGAGACCAAGCTATAAAAACTCATGCAAAGCCTCTGACCAGATATGTCATATTCCTGTGTATTCATATTTCATTAACCAGAGAAAGTACTTCCTCACATCATTCTGTGGTCATGATGTGAGGAAGTATTTGCTTCCTGCGGAATCAGGAGAGAGAAGAAAAAAGACATGGCCCTACCTTTAGGAAAACTTCCTACAATTATGTACATTAATGTGGGGGATCTGGCAAGGAGTGAATGATTAAACCGTGGGACAAAAGCACATAGGCTCTATAAGGAGTGAATGGTTAAAATGCAGGGCAAAAGCATACAGACAATTACACTGCAAGCAAAAAGCACACAGGCTCTGTGAGAAATAAATAAACTGCAGCAAAAAGCACACGGGCTCTGTGGAGAATGAATGGTTAAACATGAGGCGAAAGCACCCAGGCTGTGTGAGAATCAAATGGTTAAACAAGTTTAGTACACTGTGTTGTGTCTAGCCATCTGTCCTTCTCCTTTCCCCAAGAAAAACTACCTTGCTTTGAGACAACTCCTAGCCCAAACTGCTTTTTCTCCTGCTTTTTTCTCTTACACCGATATTCTAAATAAAAGCCAGAGTTCTAGGCTTGATGGCTTTTTTTTTTTCTTCTGCTGGAGCCTCCCTGGTGGTTGGGCACTCTCAATTGAGGAAATAGCCGCCTCTGGACCTCTTGGTGACTGAATTAAGTCTTGTCTCCAGGTAATCTTTTTCATCTTCTAGGGCCACCTGCAGTCACTCATTTCAGCACACTGAGGTATGTAACTCATGATAAAAACTTAATACATGGTTATCCGTTGCCTGAGAGCAGACTGGAAATGCAGTTGTCAAATGGCTCCAAACTTGATGTTTCCCTTATCCCAAAAGCAAAGTTTGAAAAAGTTCTCCTCGGTGTTCGTTACTTTGCTCAATAGTCAATTGAAAATCCAGCTGGAGAAAAATGAATCGTGTCATGTCTCACTGTGGACACAAAGAAGTGATGACACTTCAATCTAACCCCCGCTCTCACCCAGACAACCTATAGTGCTTGTGTTAGTGCATTAAAATGTTTGTCATTGTGTTTTTGTGGATGTGTGCTTTATTTGTGTAAAATGTCGTAACCATGGCTCCAAAGAAAGTTAGTGATACCAGCAGTAAAGCTAAGAAGAAAACTGAGAACCAGGATAGAGTTAAAGAAAGGAATCATTGTGAAATTTGTTAAAGTGCTGGAAAAATGAATTTATAAGTATAATTTTGAGGCGTCAGGACCAATTATTTCCATTATTTCTTATAGGGAAAATTATATTCAGTTCTTGAGCTTTTTGAATTTGGAATGCATCAAGTTCAGCAACTGAGATATCACTGTATAGTCTTTATTCTGAGTAACTGCATACACAGTTAAGAAGGTCTATTACAGAAATAAAAAAATGACTTTTGAGAGAACAAACCAGCAATCTCTACCACAAATAAAAAATATAGGAATTTTGAAACTTGATAGACATGTTAGGTACATTTGAAGAACAAATAAAGTGGAAGCGTCAACTAAAGAAAGTATCAAATCCACAGAGAAATAGGAATGTAAAAAAATGTGATGGGTTAAATTAAAAACATGGAGGATAGGAAAACAGTTTTCTAGTTTAAATCTGTCTAGAACCCCAGGCAAATCAAGAGAATAGAGGTAAGGTTTTTTGTTCTCAAAAAAATCATGAATTCTTTCCAAATTGATAAAAGACATAAACCTACAGATTACTATGAATACTAAGAAAAATAAATGAAAAGAAACCTATACACTGTATTAAAACAGAAGTTAAAAGACAACACTTCTTAAAATCGGTTGCGTTAGTTTTATGGGACTGCTATAACAAGGTGCCACAAACTGGATGGTAAAATAACAGAAATTATGGTCTGACAGTTCTAGGACTTGAGATGTAGCTCAGTGCTTAGCATGTATGAGGCCCTAGATTTGATCCCCAGCACCTCTCACTAAAAAAAAAAAAAAAAAAAAAAAATTCCTATATGCTAGATGTCAAAAAAAAACTTTTTGAAAGGTTTAGATACTACAGATTAGTTCTACAAAAATTCAAGGAATAATTAAGCTTATTTCAATTCTTACAGAGAATTTTTAAAAAGGGTGAGAAAGAATGTTCCATTCTAACTCATTTAATGACATTTAATGAAATATTGATGCCAGAACCATACTAGGGTAGTGTAAGAACGTTAAATTGTAGAGCAAGCATACTTATGACAAAAGATGCAAAAATATGAAGTGAGTAAATTCAACAGTATACTTAAAAGATAGCGTATCCCACATGTGATCCCAGCTACTCAGGGCTGAGTAGGAGGATCATGAGCTTAAGGCCAGCCTAGACTTGGTGAGACCCTGGAAGAAGAAAGAAGAAAGGAGGAGAAGGAAAAAGGATGAGGAGAAATGGGGTTGGGGATGGAGTTCAGTGATAAGAAAACTTGCCTCCCATGCCACACCCTGAGTTTAATCACTAGCACCATGGGGGTGGACAAATTGTTATTATTCACAAAAGTGATATGATTGTCATCCTTAAGGTTTTCTTTCATTGTTTTCTTTTTTTGTGGCACTGGGGATGGAACCCAGTTTCATGCATGTTAGGTAGATGTTACAACCCTAAACAACATCCCCAGCCCTTTTTTAAATTGATGCAAGGACTCAGTATGTTGCCCAGGCTGTCCTCAATCTCTCAATCTTCCTGCCTCCATCTGTGGAGTAGGTGGTGTCACAGGCACGCCCCACCATGTCCTGCTTCCTTTAGGGTTTTCCACATAATATAGATGGGTTAAAAAAAAACTAGCTAAATACTAAACAATCAGACAATTTAGTGAAGTATCTAGATACAAGATAAATATATTTTTAAAAATAAAAATATGCTATATCTTATTAGAAAATGTAATCATTGAAAAAATACTCAGAGAAAAAGATGTCCTAATGGCTCATAAATATATACAAGCCAGGTATGTGGCTGCATGCCTTAATCCCAGCACCCAGAAGGCTTAGGCAGGAAAATCATGAGTTTGAGACCAGAAGCTACATGATAAATTCAAGGCCAACCTGGAATACATAGTAAGATCTTATAGTCTCAGCACAAAGCCAAATGAACAAAAACATGCAAGATGCTCACTTTAAGATAAACAATGCAAACTGAAACTACACAAAGCCAGGCATGATTGTGCATGCCTGTAATCTCCACACTCAGGAGGCTGAGGCAGGAGGATTGCCCTGAGTTTGAGGCAAGCCTGGGCTATATAAGTGAGTTCAAAGCCAGCCTGAACTTTTGAGACCCTGTCTCAAAAGAAAAAAGAAAAAAAAAAATTTCTCATCAAATAGGCAAAAATACAAAAAATTGACAATAGACTGTTAGGCCTGAAGAAATAGACATTCACATTGCTGGGAGATTATGGAATAGCACAGTTTCTCTGAAGGTTTTTTAAGCAGTATCTAACAAAACTACATATGCATGTACCCTAGTGTTATCAGGTAGCTTGTTTCTAAAAAGTAGCTCACCAACTGTTACTGGGTTCTGGATTGCTCGGCTCTCCTTGAGCCGGTTCTTGCCTGGTACAAAGAATTGAACAAAACAAGCAAACAGCAGTGGCAAAGTTTATCCAAGAAAGTAGAAGTGAAGAATGGGAGAGAAACTGGCTTTGGTTGAGTAAAGAGAAAAAAAGGGCAAGAGCAAGGACAACAGTACACCCTGTGATTAGGAAACAAACGTGGGCTATCATAAAAAGTTACAGCACTGGCTCCTCATGCTGCCTTGATTTTGTGTTTTTCAAATCTTGAGGAAACCCGTGAGATCCTATATCTCAGGTTGACGTCAGGGGCAGGCCATCCTATTGAATACCTGCTCCATTTCTTGAGAGAAGTCCACATGCAGGGCTTTGGGAACTGTTCTGTGCATATGTCTGGGATATTGTAATTAACAGGTCATGCCTGATTTCCTAGACAGTTTTTGCCAGGCCATAATCTCCTGTCTCACTAGAACTGAGTTATCCCATTTCTGTGGCTGTTTGTTAGCTCTCCATCACTGTAACAAAAGACCTGAAATAATAGCTTAGAAAAGGTTTATTAGCTGAGCATGGTAGCACACGCCTGTAATCCCAGCACTCAGGAGGCTGAGGCAGGAGGATCTTTGTGAGTTTGAGACTAGCTTGGGCTACAATGTGAGCTAAAGGCCAGCCTGAACTGTATAGCAAGACCCTGTCTCAAAAAGACCAAAAAAAAAAAAAAAAAAGAAGGAAAGAAAAGGTTTATTTTGCTTCATGTTTTTACAGATTCCAAACCATGATTGAATGGACTCATTGCTTTTAGGCCTCTGGTCTGGGTGTTAGATGACAATGTCGCAGACCATGAGGCAGAGCACAATGGCTCACCTGATGCCCAAGAAGCAAAAGGAGAAAGAAGCAAGGGTCCCACTATCCCCTTTGAGGATACACCCTCAGTGACCTAAAGACCTCCCGCCAGGTCCACCTCTTAAAAGTTCCCCCATTGCATAGTAGTGCCACCCTGGGGAACAAGCCATTGACACATGGACAGTTAGACATGAATCTAGATTCAGAAGGCAATTTGTGAATCATCAGCAGAATGATGACATTTGTTCTTTACTATTGCAGCAAGAAAGATTAGCCTAACGCTTAGTGACTCAAAACAACTTGTAGTTTATAATTTTTGTGGATTGGGATTTTGAGCCTGTCACATCTGTGCAATTCTTCTGTTCTACATGCTTCACCTACAGTCTCTCCATGGTATTCAGCTGCCAGATGAGCTGATCTGCAGGACCCCAGGTCTCTTTATTTTCAGTTCTGGCAGCAGGAATAGTTGGAAGTCTGAGCTCAACTGCAACTGTTGACCAGTGTGCCTACACATGGCTTCTATACCAAAGCTTCTTAAATGGCTGGTCAGGGTTCTTAGTATATTCAAGAAACAGGAAGTAGGAACTTATAATTTCTTAAGATTCAATATCTGCTACCTTTTCATTTCTTCCCACAGGGAACACAGACTCCCATTTCTCAAAGGGAAGTATGTCAAATAATTGCAAAGCTATGAGCAAGGATGAGAGGATCAAAGGTATGAATGTAGATAAAGAAATTAATTGCTATGCTTGCTTCACTCTCCTATGATCCCAGCTTCTTAGGAGGCTGAAACAGGAGGACCACAAGTTCAAAGCCAATCTGGGGAATTTAGCAAGAATCTGTCAAGAAATAAAGATGCCTGGAGGTATAGCTCAGCCTTGGGTTTGAGCCTTAGTAGATAAAGATCCTTAGTCAGATAAGTCGCTGGGTATGGTAGTCCTTGCCTGTAATTTCAGCACTCAGAGAGTTGAGGCAAGAGGATCACTGTCAGTTCAAGGTCATGCTGCATAGTGAGTTCAAAGCCAGCCTCTCAGCTACATAGGGATATCTTCTCTCAGAAAACAAAAAAAAAAAGGAAGAAGATCCAGCAACAGAGACTGAGGACAATGTATCATATGCTGCTGATAAGCCAATACGATAAAGACAGAATTTACATTGGACTTAGTGATATAGATATCACTTGGGATGCCAAGGACAGTTTAAGTGGTTGGGTTAAAATTTTGATTGGATCAAAAGACAATGGGTTGGGTGGAAATATAGAGTGTGGGTTTTAGCAATTATTTAGAGAATTTTGCTATAAATAGGAATAGGGGGCAAGAGCCATAGCTCAGGGGTACAGCATTGCCTAACGTGTGAAGCTATGGGTTCAATTCGCAGACATACACACACATTTAAAGGAGCAGGGAAATGTATGAGGAGCTCCGGAGAGAAATGAGATCAACAAGGTCCCATGTTGTACTTTTTCTTTTTTCTTTTTCTTTTT
>NW_004955454.1:3572265-3574190 GCF_000276665.1 Chinchilla lanigera | reverse complement strand
TATATGTAAAGGGCTTAAAATAGTAATCATTTGCCTGGCATGGTGGCACATGCTTGTAATTCTAGGACAGTGGTGGCACACCTACAGCACGTGTGCTGCAGCAGGCTGTTTGTATCACTGAAAGTTCTAAGAGGGTCACCACCACTGTTCCAGGACTTTGGAGGCTGAGACTGGAGGATCATAAATTCAAGGACAGCCTGAACCACACAGCAAGACCCTGTCTCAAGAAAACAAACAAATAGTAATCACTTAGTATGTAGTAAATACTTGGTAAGGTTAACTGCTAGTATTGAGCAGTGAATCAGTTCGAAATACTTTCAATGGCAAGTGGCAAAATACCTGTGACTATAATAGAAACAATTGTTTTTCTCACAGAGCAGGCATCCCAGAGGTAAGTGATTGCTGAAACCAATTCATTTCCGCAATGCCAGTGTCCTGGGTTAGCCACTGTTCAGTCTGCTTGGACTTTGTCTGATGGTTGCAACACCATCCGTCATCACATTCTCAAAGGCAGAAAACAGCCAAGCACAGTGGAATGTGCCTGCAGTCCCACATACTTGGGAGACTGAGGCAGGAAGATTACAAGAGGCCAGGAGTTGAAGGCCAGCCAGACAACATAGCAAGACCCAGAATCAAAAGAAAAAAGCAGAAAATAGGGCAAGAAAGGGCAAAGTTTCTCTTTTTGTGCTTTTCTTTTATGTGTCTTCCTTGCCTTTTTGTTTTGCTTTAGTTTGAAAAAATTGCCAGGCCAAACAACGGAGGTACCAGCAGTTGGAGGTCAGGCTGTCTGCTCTGCACTGATGTAGGTTAGGTAGGGAGTATTTCTGAGGCACCAGTTTGCTGTTGCAGCTGCTTAGCAGGCATCTGAAATCTCATATGTTCAAAAATAAAGTTCTGGGGACTGGGGATTTAGCTCAGTGGCACAGCGCCTGCCTGGCAAGCGCAAGGTCATGTGTTCAATTCCCGGTATCAGAAAAAACAAAACAAAAAATAAAGTTCTGATTTTTACCCCCAAACCTGCCTCTTCCCATATTTTCTTTCAATCTTAGTAAACTGCAACTTTATCTTTACAATTATGTACAACAAAACTGGAATCTGTCTCAATTCCTCTCTCTCTCCTCACAATCAATTTACTAATCTTGTTGGATATACATTCAGATTATGTACAGACTCCAACTACTTTCATCAGCTCTATCATTACCAGGCTAATACAAACTACCATTATCTCTTGCCAGGATTATTTCAACAGATTTAGTTGTTCTCTATGATTCTTCTTTGGCCCTAGCCATTGAAAAGTTATGTCATATTAAGTCACTTTCTTGTCCAAAACATTCTAATGGCCTGGGATAAGTGAAGACACTCCAACCTGGAGGCTGAGGAAGGAGAATTAAAAGTTCTAGGACAACTAGACTGCATAACAAGACTCTGTCTCCAAAAAAAAAAAAAAAGTAGCAAATCCAAACCAACACTCCACTGGCTTCCAGTCAGTCTCATTCAGAATCAAATCAAAATCCAAATTCAAATAATGTCCTACAAGATGTAGTCATCTCATTAACTCTGACTCTCTGCTCTTTCCTGGCTCATCCAGTTTTAATTGGATTGAGAGCTTTTTTTCCTTCTTCTTCAAAAGAGGGTCTTTCTTTGTAGTCCAGGTCCATCTCGAAACTCAGGATCCTCCTGCCTTAGCCTCCTGGCTGCGAGGATTTCAGATGTGCACCACAGAGTTTTGCTCCATAACCACACAAGGAATCTCCCTGCCTCCAGAATGCTCCTTTTGAAGAACGTAGCCTTCTGCCAGGAAGTTTCAAGGCTTCTTTTGTTGGGGACCAGGCTATGTAAGGATTGGGGGTGGGGGACAAGATGCTGACCTAGGCACCACAGTCCCAAGGCCTGTGTTGATTTGCCTTGGGAACAGAGAAGTATGC
>NW_004955454.1:3565583-3570880 GCF_000276665.1 Chinchilla lanigera | reverse complement strand
CACATTTTTTTGGTTATAAATGTCTTGTTTTTAATTTCAAATGGTAGAGAGCTTCCTGACCACCTAATCTTATTCATAAGAATCCAGTGACTACAATGGCAGCAAAATGAAATGATAAAACAACTTCAAAAATAATATGACCCCTGGAAAACAAGACAGACTTGCAGTTATATTACTGGGAGCAAAGGTGGGGTATATTAGAAGGATATTTCTCAGTTCATAGCGATTTGAAGTTTAAGTTGACAGAATGGAAGCAAGAGTTCCTGAATTGTTATCACTGATATATATAGCAATAATGTCTTGCCGGGTGTGGTGGCGCACACTTGTAATCCCAGCACTTGGGAGGTTGAAGCAGGAGGATCGTTGTGAGTTCAAGGCCAGCCTGGGCTACAAAGTGAGTTCAAGGCTAGCCTGAACAAAAAAAAAAAAAAAATGTCTAGTAATGGGCTGGGGATTTAGCTCAGCAGCACAACACCTGCCTGGCAAGCACAAGGTCGTGAGTTCGATTCCCAGTACCGGAAAACAAAACAAAACAAAACAAAGTCTAGTAAACTTCTTTATATAGTTTCTTCATCTTACTTTTCCCAGAGTTTGCACTTCTTGCTTAATATTGTACACACATACTAAATTTCTTGTGATAACAATTATGAACAAATGTCATGAATTCTAAATACATAATATTATGGCACAAGTAAAAAGTTTAACATATAAATACATGATAAACATAATACAATTAGTACAACCCCACCAAATTCTCATCTCAGTAAAATTATTGACCATGTCTTTGATATGAATGAATTACTGTAAGATCAATGTTAAATAATTCCTTCATTGGTGTCTGCAGGATGCAAATGTACATATACATGTGTGTGTGTCTATTCCATAAGACTCACTAATTCTACATTTACTGAACAAGTATTTATTGAATTTCTGTTATATGCAAAATGTGTCTCTTGAGCTTATATTCCTATAGAGAAAGACAGGGTTAGGACCTTGAGCTCTCCTGAGCCCACAGTCCACTGCATATGCTACTTTCTAGATTCTCAGGATGTGGATATAGCTCAGTGGCAGAGCACTTGTGTGGTATACACAAAGCCCTGGGTTTGATTCCCAGTACTGAAAAAATTAATAATAATAGATTTCCAGAAAGTGTTGGAGCTTTTCAAAGCTCCTATAAGCATACTGTCTAGCGTTTCATTTAAGCTTTACATTAGCCTATTGTGTGCTCTGTGTGTCTGTGTGATGGTGCTGGGGATTGAACCCAGAGCTTCACGCATGCTTCACACTACTGAGCTTCATCACCAACACCTGTTGCTTTCTGTCTACAAATAGCAAGGAACTTCAGCAATTATCTCTATTTTTATTTATTTATTTATCTATCTATTTATTTATTTATTTATTTATTTTTGTCCTTTTTGAGACAGGGTCTCACTATGCAGTTCAGGCTGGCCTCGAACTCACTTTGTAGCCCAGGCTGGCCTCAAACTCACTTCGATCCTCCTGCCTCAGCCTAAAAGTGCTGGGATTACAGGTGTGCACCACCATACCTGGCAGCAATTATCTCTATTTTCAACAAACACCCAGAAGCCAGGAAAAGATCCTAGTAAGATCAAGTAAAAGCAGCTTTCCCACTGAGGTCTTCCAGGGAAGCACCAGAGAGATCAAACAATGACAATTCTATAACAAGTAAGCTTTGAAGGAGCTCCAGCTGAGTTCTTCCTTGCCCAGTGATTTCCAGGTTCCTATGTTTCTTCGGGATTGTGAACTATTGGTTTTCAAGGCTACCAGGAAGCTAGAGAGAGGTTGATGGGAATTGGGCAAGTTAAAAAATCATAAAGTTCTTGTTTTTATTGAGATTCAATACTTTTTCTTGAATAAATGCTTTCTAGCTTGCCACAAACCTTTAGCTAATTTCTAGACTTCTGAAAAAATTGACCATGACAGTCTTGGCCAGTTTGCTAACTACTTTTATAAAGAATTATGGTCTTTCCCCTGTCTCTCTGTCGTTCTCTGTCTCTGTCTCTCTGTCTCTCTCTGTGTCTGTGTCTGTGTCTCTGTCTCTCTCTCTGTCTGTCTCTCTCTCTCTCTCTGTCTCCCTGTCTCCAATCAAACTTACTATGCAGCCCAGGTCAGCCTCAAATTCACAATTATCATCTTGCCTTAGCCTCCCAGGGTTTAAGACATGCACCACCACACCTGGCTAGAACTATGGGAGTTTCTTACTCCATCATTTTCACTAATGGTATGCATATAGCTGAACCTTACACATGCAATGTCATGTTAAACATACAGAAGAATACACACATGCATATGTAGTTCAAAAATGGCTAAACTATATGTACAGAGATGAACATACAGCTGGTAAAACACTAAAAGAAAATGAATAACTCTTACTGTAAAGTGGAGCTGGGCTTGTTGGCATGTCCCTGTAGGTACCTTTCTTTATGCATATTATTTTTCACAATAAAAATATTCTTAAAAAAATAGAAAATAGATACTTCATTTATAATGTGCACCAACCATGAAAGGAAGTCTAGATAGCCAAAATATGTCACAATGTCCATGTATTCAAAGAAGGGCATTTCCAGCCTTATTTAATGGCTATTTGTTTTTATTAACAACTTAGTGATTTGTTTCTCCACTAGATAGTGAGGTCCTCAATTTATTTTAGCTCCTAGGATATATACATGTTTATTTTGCTTACAGCAGTATCTAGAATTTAACACATAGTAAGTCCTTTATAATCATTAAAATAAATAGACAGCAAATTAGAAAAAAAAAAAAAAAAAAGAACCAAGAAGGAGAAAGAGAAGAAGGAGGAGGAGAAGATCATGTAAGTAAGCACACTGACTCCAGGTCAGTAATGACATGGTTTTTTTTTTCAGAAAGTCAACAGAAGGCAAAAAAAAAAAAAAAAAAGACCATGAGAATTAGTTAGGATGAAACTGAATGCACATAACCGAAAACTTCAAAACGGCAATGGTTAAATAATATATTTTTCTCTTGTACAAAAGAATAAAGGAGGTATGCAATGTAGAGGTAGTGTGGCAGCTTTATGTACCATCAAGAGTCCCAGCTTTCATCTTTCTGCTTTGCAGTCCTCAGATCATGTGTTCTAGTCTCAAGGTTCCCTCAAGGGGCCAAGATGGCCTTTAGTACCCCTGTTATCATATGCAGGAGAATGGATATAGAAAAAAAGACTAAACCACTCCATATAAGGAGATTTCCAGAAGTTTCATCTAACAGTCTTTTTTACATCTTACTGGCCAAAACTTAGGGAAGTACAGTCTCTATCTGAGTGGCTGAAACATAGGAGTCCATTAATGAACAAGAGAGGAGAGAATAGATTTGATTTGGTAGGTAATGGCAGTCTCTTCAACAGGGACAATTTGGCATCATACTAATAAAATCTTGGAAGCAGCCTATATATCTATCAAAAGATGAATAGACAAATAAAAGATGGTATTTATACACAATAAAGTACTGTTGTGCCACAAGGAAGAATAAACTTGGGTCATTTGTAGAAAAATGGATGCAACTTGAGACCATAACGTTAAGTGAAATGAATTAGACACAAGTTTAAATGTCACATGATTCCTTTTATATGAAAAATACAAAATGTAAGTAAACAGCAAAATAAAAGATAAATAACAGGAAGTAAAGAGAGATATCTTTTTCAAACACAAAGGGGATCAATAAGTGAGAGAGTAGAAAGGGAGGGAGGGAAGAGAAAGGGGGCAAAAAAAGAATTGAAATGTGTTATGTACATGTACCAATGCCACAAGGAATGTAATTACTATGTACTGCAAACATGTACTCATAAAATAATTTTAAAAACACATTTGTCACGTGTGATGGTGCACACTTGCAATTCCAGCACTTGGGAGGCTGAGACAGGATTGCCTTGAGTTTGAAGCCAAGTGAATTTAAGGCCAGCCTTAACTACATAGCAAAACCTTGTCTCCAAATAAAATACACACTTAACACAAAATGTGTATTTCATTGATTGAAAATCAAATAATAAAAAACAGTATTCCATGCAGTGGGAACCCCAAAGCAAGCACAAGTAGCTATCTCATTTTCAGAAAAAGTGGATTTTTTTTTTTTTTTTTTGGTTTTTTGGTTTTTCTCCGGTACCGGGAACCAAACTCACAACCTTGCACTTGCCAGGCAGGCACTCTGCCACTGAGCTAAATCCCCAGCCCCTAGAAAAAGTGGATTTTAAGTCAAAACTGATCAGAAGAAGATCACTACATATTAGTTAAGGGAACAATTCAACAAGGAGAGATAGCAATCATAGACATATATGCACCAAACACCAGTGTACCTAACTTCGTAAAAAAAAAAAAAAACCACTACTGGACATAAAAGATCATATAAATATCAATACAGTTATAATGGGGGAACTCAGTACCCCACTACCATAAATAGACAGACCAACTAGACAAGAACTCAACAAAGAAATATCAAAATTGAATGAAACCTTACAAAATGGGCTTAATATGTAGAAAATGCTCCATCCAACAACAGAACGCACATTCTTCTCATCAGCTGATGAAAATATCTCCAAAATAGACCATGTGCATATTATATATATTGTACATAAAGTATGCATATTATGAAATTCTACTGCAATGAAATGAAATTTAATGGCAAAATCACAGAAATTATGCAAACATAAAAAGTAAACATACAGTCTTTCATAATCAATGGGTCACAGAGGAAATCAAGGAATAAGACATTTCCTAGAATTAAAGCCAGTACAATATACCAGAACTTATGAGACAGAATGGAAGTAGTTCTGAAAGGGAAGTTTATAGCTGTGAATGCCCACATCAAAAAAAAAAAAAAAAAAAAAAAACCACACACAAAAAAAACAGTGACCCCAACTGAATAACCTCATGATGCACCTCAGTGTCCTTGAAAAACAAAAATAATACAAATCCAAAGCTAGTACAAGGAAGGAAAGCACAAAGATCTAAGTAGATATCAATGAAATGGAGGCTAAAAAAACAATAAAATAAATCAGTGAATTGAAGAGCTGGTTCTTAAAAGAATACATTAAATAGACAAACCCAGCCCCACTTGCAGCACCACTCACTCTCCTTGGCCCTTGCCGACCAACATAACAGGAAGCCCTCTAGATTTTGTTTGTTGACTCTTTCTGCCAATTTGTGTATTTTCGTTAGGGAATTGAGGCCATTCACATGAAGAGTTATTATTAAAAGATATTGATTTATTTTGTCATTGCATTACTTTTCTGTTGCTCATTCCTTTTCTTCTCCTCCCCCTCCCCC
>NW_004955454.1:3556807-3564869 GCF_000276665.1 Chinchilla lanigera | reverse complement strand
ATTTAAAGACCTAATCTAAAAAAGGGCATCTGAGATGAATACACACTTCTCAGATGAAGAAATAGAAGCAACAAATAAATATATGAAAAAATGATCAACATTACTGGTCATGCCAGGTGTGGTGGCACACACCTGTAATCCCAGCACTCGGGAGGCTGAGGCAGGAGGATTGTTGCAAGTTCGAGACAAGCCTGGGCTACACAGTGAGCTCAAGGTCAGCCTGAACTGCATAGTGAGACCTTGTCTTAAAAAGACAAAAAACAAAAACAAAAAAACATTCCTGGTCATTTGAGAGATGCAAAGTCCTGTAAGGAAACCACTCATTTGGAAATGCAAAAGGATTTTCAGGGCCCATTTTTCCTCTCTCTATTGGTTTTTTGGTATTTGAAGATTTTCTTTTTCTGATTTTGTTTCTCTCTCCTTTATTTTTCCTTTATTCTTTTTTCCTTTAGTTTACACTTTTTTTTCCCTTTTTTCTCCTTTTTTGCTACTTTTTTTTGAGACTGGGTCTCATTCTATAATTCAGGCTGGCCTTCAATTCACAAAGCAGAGGTTGCCCTTGAATTTGTGATAACCCTCCTGCCTTGGCCTCTTGAGTGCTGAGATTACAAGCATATGCAACCACACTCATGTCTCTGTTACTTTTATCTAATACTAATAATTTCCTTTTGCTCCTTAATAAGGTCTTTTACTTCACTTTTTCACTTCCTTCTTATCGTCCATTACCTAATTTTTAAAATTTTACTTTTTTTATGCTTTTGTTCCTCACTCTATCTTTACTAGTTTAACCATTAAGCTTTATGAAATATTTAGATAATTAATTATGTGCCATTACTGTTGAATACTGTTCTATTGTTAGAGAAGTTAAAGTTGAATTTAGTAGAAATTTAGTGTGGCTCAATATTTGGCTTGTGTTGCTGTTTATACTAGAATCAGATCTCTTTGCTATGGTTGGGGTATATTACTGATTATTAGAGCATTTCAGTATCATTTATCTTTGGTGGTATTATTATTGCTGAATTTATTACTATAGCCAAGGTAACATAGTTATTGTTACCAATTGGTTTTCTCCATATGCCAATATCTGGAATGCCTTGTGGTCATTGGCTAGTTCCCAGAGAACTAGGTAATAAGCTAATATACTGCAGCCTTCCCTTTCAAATAAGCAGAGGTGAGGGTATTCTGGGACAGAGGCAAACCTTAGAGTCAGAGTAATGGTTTTGAGGATATTTTGCAAGGGGAGCAATATAGTAGAGGGCACATATTTTATAAGATTATTTATAATAGTTACCCAAAGAATGATGTACAAGAGAGTGCAGGAAATCTGTCCACACACTATAGACCAGGAATCCAGCTAAGGGCCTGAATCCTGTGATAATGTCCTACATGAGTCCAGCTGACTACCTAGAACATATAACAATGCCTCCCACAAATCCAACTGGAGGCCCAGAGCCCATAACAATATCTCATGCAGGCCTGTTTCACAGATCTGTGCTGGGAAGGCCCAAAGGTCAGGGGTGGAATCTTGAAAGTCTGTGCCAGCAGGCTGAAGGATCTGTATTAGCAGGCTGAGGGATCTGCACTGGAGCCAGGAAGCAATGCTCAGAAGAACCAGAGCTCCCCCCAAAAGTATCACAGCCATCTTCAGCAACAGTGAGTTTCTGAGCTCCTCTGATGATCAAGATGGCCGAGTTCCCATCAGCCAACGCAGCAAGCTTCTCCAGGAGACTGGCAGTGCACCATCTTCCCCTCTGGAGCCAGAAAGTGATGCTCAGAGTGAGAACCAGAGCTCCCCCAAAGTGAACCGAAGCTATTCTCGATGCCAACAGGTCCCGATCTCCTCGAAGGATGAAAACAGCCAAGTTCATCAGGAAAGCCAGCATGACAAGCTCCTCCAAGAGACCCAACAGCTCTTTACAGCTTCTTTCAGCTTCCAACAGGCTCCCAACAGCTTCTACCAGCTCCCAACAGCCTTTCCTCTTCTTCTCCAGTTTTGCCTCTTATGCTGCTGGCAACAATCTTCAGGTGGGCCTCCCACACCCAGCACCATGCTTACTCAGTTCCACTGGGGGTTATAAATTTACCACCAGTTGTCAATCCACTGCAGTTAGCCATTCTCAGAGTGCATCACTGAAAAGAAGACACTAACTAAAGAGATCACCATACTAGCAGCAAAATCTTTTGTATAATCAACCTGCAAACCTCCACATAGAAAAGAAACAAACAACACAGAACAACAACAAAAAGAAACACAAGAAGTCAAAGCAACAAAATGTATATAAAATCTCCCAACTCTCCCAAAGCTGAGCTGTGAGTCATCAAGGAGGAGGAAATCAAAAGGCACTCAGCTGAATTGTTTGAAAGGTTATTTTTTAAAACTAGATCAAGAAGGTGCTTGGCAAGTTCAAAGAAGATATATAACTAAACAAATAATGACACAAGTAAATAGAAAGATCAGATACTCTACAGAAGACACTAATAAAAAGCTAGTTGAGTGACACTAATAAAAAGCTAAGCAAAGTGATATAAAATAGAAATGTCCAGCATAGAAAAAATTAGATCCCATGAAAAATACCAAGGAGAAATTAAGGAGATTAAAACTTACATTAAAAATATGAGCACCAAAGCAATTAATGTGAGAAAGAGTGTCAGAACTAAAAGACAGGTCTGCTGTTGGTGATCAATTATAGAGTGATATTTTAAAAACAGGAAACTATGAGATATGGATCCAACAGCTGCTAAATGATGCAAATAAGGCTAATCTATGATTAATCACAATTAGTGAAAAGTCAGAAGACAGATTAATGGCATTAAAAACCTGTTTATAGAAATAATAGCAGAAGACTCTAAATATGGGAAAATAATTTAATGTACACATAAGTGAGGCATATGGAACCCCAAACAGCTATGATCAGAGAAGAACCTCTCCATATCACACTGTAGTCAAAATCTAAGAATCCACACAAGAATGGAATGTTAAAATCTGGTAGAGAAATAAAGGAAATCATATTAGAAATACAGTAGACTTCTCAACACAAACCTTAAAGGCCAGAAGAGATTGAAATGAAGTGTTTCAGGCCCTAATATAAAAAACTTACCCCCTAGACTGCTATATTCTGTAAAACTCTTTCAAAGTTGATGGAGACATAAGACATTTCCATAATAAAGAGTATTTAAAGAAATTCATGGCCATCATACCTACACTACAAAAAAAATTCTCAACCATATCCTAGAAAGAGACAATGAAGCTAATAATGCCAAAATGTCCAACAGTAGAAATCTACCAGGTAGTGTGAGTAGTTAGGTAGAAAGAAGGAGGAGGAAGAGGAGGAGGGGGAGGGGAGGGGGAGGGGAGGGGGGAGGAGGGGATTGTGATGCTTCATGCCTTGCCTCTGTTGCCCAGAATTCCCTTTGCTGCAAATGAATTTTAGAATTGTTTTCTGTAATTCTGTGAGATGTACTGTTGGAAGTTTGATTGGGATTGCATTAAATCTGTATAACAGTTTTGAACATATGGCCATTTTCACTATATTGGTTATTCCTACCCAAGGGTAAGGGATATCTTTCCATTTTCTGATATCCTCCTCAACCTCTTTTCAGATTAGTTTTCAATGTAGAGGTTTTCATACCCTTCTTTAGACTGATTCCAAGGTATTTCTTTTTTCTTTTTTTTTTTTTTGTTGGGGGGATGCTATTGTGAAAGCTGTTTCCCAAATTTCTTTCTCAGTGAGTTTTTTACTCATGTCCAGGAAGGTTATTGATTTTTGAGTGTTGAATTTATATCCAGCTATGCTACTGAATTTGCTTATTAAATCTAGCAGTTTTTTAGTGGAGTTTTGGGGATCTTCTATGTAGAGAGTATCATGTCATCTGCAAATAATGGTAGTTTAACTTCTTCCTCTCCTATCATTATTCCTTTTATTTCTTTCTCTTGTCCAATTGCTCTGGCTGAGGTTTCCTGGACTACGTTGAATAAGAGTGGAGACAGTGAGCATCCTTGTCTTGTTCCTGATTTTAGAGTGAAAGCTTTTAGTATTTGTCCATTTAGTCTGATGTTGGTTGCTGGTTTGTCATAGATGGCTTTTATCAGATTGAGATAAAGACCTTCTATTCCAATTTTCTGTAGAGTTTTTATCATGAAGGACCTGCAATCTTGAAACCCAGCAAGTCATAGCCCTCTCCAACCAGCTCTCTAGCCTGTGGATTTGTGAGGTGCCCCAAGAGCCCCTCCCCTCTGTCCATAATCCCCAGACAGTGGCTACAATCCAAGACAAGGCCTGTTCCTGCTCACATTGATAAATGAGAAAGCACACAGACCACTGGTCTCTGCTGGATGTAGGCAGTGGGTAGGGGCTCAAACAGACCACTGGATTCAACGCCAGCACCTTCAGATCCAACCACCTCTAAAAGCTGTAACTGCTAGGCCTAATTCTCATCATAGAGTGTGGGGCCTTATAGTCTTCCTGACCTGAGTTAAACTTCTAGGGGAAATCCACTTTTCTACTTCTCAGGGGAATCTTCTCCACATCTGTCCTCCATGGCTGTCTTTCACCCATTATTATAGGGTAACACTGGAAATGCCAGGGTGAAGATGTACTGTACTTCTGTGCTTAGTCCTACACAATCAAACTTTTCCTCAAAGCGGCCTGATCAAACTTTCTTGCAATATAGCAGGTGTTGCCTGGATTTCATTTTTAGCTCTGTCCCACTGTGAACAAGTCAGTCTCAGAGTATAACCTCACAGTGTTTTCAGTTTACAGTAGTTGGGGCTTTTGGGGGCTAGCATGACTCTGCCTGTTATTTCTCCCCAAAGCTGCAAACTCATCAGGGATTACCCTCTCTCCTGGGCTGTTGGGCTCATCCATAGTCAGGTTGGTTTGTTGGTTGGGGCTTCTGCAATGTATGCTGAGGAGAAACAAAATGCAAAGCCAGCCAGGAGTTAGCAATTAAACATAGTCAGGGTGCAGAAACCAAAGCATAGCTGCTCTCCCCTTGTATAACATGGTGTGGCTCTTGATTTCTTTCTTTACCCCCATGATCAAAACTAAAATCGAGACCCACAATTTGAATTCTCTATAGATTGGTTTTTAACACACTTCCCAAATCTGTTATCTTCTTTCCAAGCTCACTAAGTCACCATCGCCTAGCACCTGTGTCCACACTTGCTTCCCTATAATTCATTGTCTGCACAACAGCCAGAGTGATGTTTCTATTCAGCTTCAGTCATCTCCCTGCTTAAAATTGCCAAAGGGCCCATGGTCATTTATGGGTGATCTATCTTATGGGTGTTCATAGAGCACTTGGAATTAAACCCTCAAAATTTACTCTGACATATAAGCTACTTGTGAACCAGGCAGTACCCAGCTGTACAGAGTCAGTGTTCCACTAGGGTAAGGAGGTATGAGAAGAAAACTTTTATAAAGTGTTTGCAGAAGCAAGACAAAATATATTTGATTGTTTAAAGTGGAAGGGTCCTAGTTAGAAGCTACTGGCAAATTGCCCATGGGTAAAGTCTCTTGTTAGAACTACTGTCTATGCGCTGGGGATTTAGATCAGTCATGCAGTACCTCCCGGGCAAGTATGAGTTCCTGAGTTCAATTCTCAGTATCCCCTGCAAACGAACTACTGTCCACTGAAATGAACTCAAGAATTTCAATGTTGCTAAATGAATGAATGAATGAATGAATAAATAAATTAATCTTACTAGAAAAAAAATCACAGTAAAATCATTTGGATTAATGTTAAGACATATATATATAAAAAGATATACTGGTACCTTGATTCACAAACTTAATTCATTCCACAATTCTGGAAAAGATGAGTACATTTGTGTTCATGTGGGAAAGGCAGCTGTGGTTGTGTTGGTCACCCAGTGCAGAGTTTGCACACAAAATCTTTGCCAAACCCTTCTGCTGGCAAACCAAATTGTTCACCAACAAAAGCATTTGTGAACTGAGATACCACTGTTTTTTATTTTATATTGCACTAAAGATGTAGCTCAGTAGTACAACACATACTCAGCATGCATGAGGACCCGTGTCCCATCCCAAGTAACACACACACACACACACACACACACACACACAATTTAATGTTCCTAAATTTATCTCAACACCAGCCTGAATTATATTTTCTACAAACTCAGCCATTACTGGGCTTTTCTTGTAACCCAGGTATGTGTCTAAAAGCATCCTGAAGCATCAGCCTTATTTATCTTTTGTTTTGTTTTGTTTGGTTTTTGTTTTTTGAGATAGGGTTTCACTGCACAGTTCAGACTGGTCTTGAACTCACTTTGTAGCCCAGGCTGGCCTCTAACTCGAAACAATCCTCCTGCCTCAGCCTCCCAAGTACTGAGATTACAGGCATGCACTATCACGCCCAGCAATCATCAGCCTCATTTAATAGCACCATAACTCTTTACCTGATACTTTATATTCACTCACTCTTTCCCTAGTAGAAATTAATAAATCTAAATTGTATCTGCTTTGTTCAAAGATATTGTTAATGCTTAGAGCAATAAAAACTCATAACAGGGGTTAATAAATATTGCTAGATGAGTAAAATAATATATTAAATATAATAGAATGGCATCACAGAATCAAAGATGCACTGGAATGAGAAATGGATTTACAAAAAAGAATCAAAGGCCAGGCATGGTGGCACAAGCCTGTAATCCCAGCACTCAGGAGGCTGAGGCAGGAGGATCATTGCAAGTTCGAGACCAGCCTGGGCTATAAAGTAAGCTCAAGGCCAGTGTGAACTACATGGTGAGATCCTGTCTCAAAAAGACAAAAAAAAAAAAAACCAAAAAGCAAAAAAGAATCAAGTTACATCATGTACAGGTACAAATTCCCTATAATGAATGTGATCCTAAATGTACTAATGATGTATACCTAAAATGTACCAATAAACTTAATTAAAAAAATAGAATTGGGTTTGATTTCCTAACTGATACACCCTAACTTTGCCAGTGACTTCACCTTTCTATAATGTAGTTTCCTTAACTGTGAAGTAGAGATGATGCAACTGCCTGGTATTGTATGTGCTACTCAGGAGGCTGGAGTGGGAGAATTGCAAGTTCAAGGTCAGCCTTGGCAACTTAGTAACAACCCTTCTGAAAGAGAAAAATATCTCATTCTTAGTTTTGATAGTTAATGGGTTAATTTGTAGTAAGCACTTACACTGCTGAATAAACAATTAATGTTAACATTGTTTTTATTTTTTTCAGAACATCTCTGTGAAAGTTTTAAGTCATATGCCTGGTGAGTAGAGTAGCAGTGACTTGACAAGCTGTCTAGCTATCATCCTACAATAGAGAAAGATAGGAAACAGAGTACTCTGTCCCCTAATTATCACAGGCAAATTCAGAGAAACACAATATTATTACTAGAATTGGTACCTGGCTGAGTTACCAATATTATTACACTGGTCCTTAAGGAAAATGTTCTCCCATCTGAAGCCAGACTCCATCCTACTCCAGAAGCACCCCACCCACATCCACTCTGTAATACCCAGACCCTTCCACTGTCAGCCCATGAGGGGTATGAAGCGTAAGGAGGCTGCCAACCACTTAATTTCCTGGCCCGAATCATCAGTCCTCTGCGGGAGGTCATACTTTCCAAAGATGTCTGCAACATCTCTCATCCCACATATTGTTCTCGACACTGTGACTCGGTACTCTCACTGAGAGGGAAGGCTATGTTTTCTTGTGACATGGCATACTAAAAGGTAGTTCAGCTTTCTTTGGTCCTGGAATGCTTAGCACATAGTATTCCAGGAAAAACACCAAGCAGGCTGTAGAGAGGCCCATATGGAGAGGAACATGGGCTTCGGTACCTCATTCCCACTGTACTCAGTGTCAGTACGTCTTGCCAGCTGTAGAGTAAGGCCCCTGGAAATGTAGATCCTGCAGCCCTAAGTCTGGCCACTGGGCTCACACCAGGGAACAAAGCAAGATTCCTGAGCCACATTTATATTTCCTTCTCCAAATGGATACCACTTCTAACAAGGGAGAAAATTAATCCCATTGTGCCAGTGTCTAAGCCAATGCCCTAATTTTTTC
>NW_004955454.1:3552018-3556027 GCF_000276665.1 Chinchilla lanigera | reverse complement strand
GGGTCATGCCTCCAGTGACCAACCTCTTCCAACAAGACTGTACCTGCTAACAGCAAATCACATATTGCTTGTATAATTCAGTCACCTATCAAAAGCCCCAACTATGAGCACATGAGGCCTTTAGGGGACATTCTTGAATCTAAACCATAACATTCTTTTGTTTTTGTTTTTGTTTTTTTGTTTGGTTTGGTTTTTGTTTTTGTTTTTTATTTTCTTCTGGTACTGGGAATCAAACTCATGACCTTGCACTTGCCAGGCAGGTGCTGTGCCGCTGAGCTAAATCCCCAGCCCTGTTTTGTTTTTTTGAGACAGGGTCTTGCTATGTACTTCAGATTGGCCGTGAGCTCACTACGTAGCTCTGGCTGCCCTCAAACTCATGGCAATCCTCCTGCCTCAGCCTCCCAAGTGCTAAGAGTATAGGCATGTGCCACCATGCTCAGCTTTATATCTGCATTTTAATCAGCATTCTGGTCGTCTGAGCTCTGACCATAATCTCCCATCAAGCTTGGTTTACTGCATTCTAAGGCTTCTCTATCTAGCACCTCCAAACCTTTCTAACTCCTCTTGTGAACTAAGTCCAAAGGCTCCTATACCACATGGTCAGCAATGACCCCACTCCCAGTACCAAAATGTGTCTTAGTCACTTCCTCATTGCTGGTGTTAACAAGTAAGTCCTTCTAAAAGTGGCTCACCAATTAAACAATACTGGGTTTTGTTTTTGTGTGTCTTTCTGGAGCTGGTTTCTCGGTTCTTTTCATCTCAAACAAAAAAAACAGTAGCAAGGTTTATTTCAAAAAGTAGAAGTGAGTAGTGAGGGAGAAACTGGCTCTGTAGAGCCAGCTTGAGTCAAGTAAGTGAGGAAAAAGCAGTAGAAAAATACACTCTGGAGGATGCAGCATAGGCTACCACAAGGAAAGCCAGGATAGTCAGCTCTCGGAGGAGTCTGTGTCCCTTTATGCTGCCCCAGTCTCAAGGAAACCTGCAAGAACTTCTACATATGGGTCCTGAGAGGCAGTGTTGGGATCCCACACCTCAGGCTGCTGTCAGGTCCAGGTCATCCTATTGAAAACCTGCTCCAGTTCCCACAAGAAGTCTCTGTGCAGGGCTTTGGGAACTATTCTGCATCTGTGTTCCAGAGTTTTGTAATTAACAGGTCCAACCTACTTCCCCAGCCAGTTCTGCCACACCCTAATCTCTTATCTCAGTGGGACACAATACTTAATACCCACAATTTAAAGAAGGAGAGGTTTATTTTGGCTCAGTTTCAGAAATTTAAATCCATGTTTGACATCCTCAAATACAGAAAATGTATGATGAAAGGGAATGGGTGATGGAAAGCTGCTCTTGTTATGGTGGCCAGGAAAAAGAGAAGGAAGGAGCCAGAAAATGAGATATACCAATCCAGATCATGTCCCTGGGGGGCTGGGGATTTAGCTCAGCGGCAAAGCACCTGCCTGGCAAGCGCAAGATCGTGAGTTCTATTCCTGGTACTGGAAGAAAAAACAAAAAACAAAACAAAACAGAGCATGTCCCTGGTGCCACACCTTTTCTAACCAAATCCTACCGCCTTAGAACAACTCAGCTATATCACTCTCATAATTCAGTCACCTCCCCAAAACCCCATCTATGGGTGCATGAGGCCTTTGAAGGACATTCTTGATCTAAATCATAGCACATACATATCACGTCTTAATCTTTGTACTTCAGTTCCCCTCTCCTCCCTCCTGTCTCTCCATCTTTAGATTATCTTATATATTCAATTTAAACAATGTTATCTTTTTCTCCTTAACCTTTGGTTTTTATTTTTTAAACAAATATTTGAAGATGGTTTTCCCCATAGGAACTATTGTCCTGTATGGGATGTATGTAGTGTATGTATGTGTGTATGTATGTATCTAGGAATTTGCACATCCCAAGCAAGTGTTGTACCACTGATCCACACGCTAGCCCCTCGGCTGACCTGATTGCAAGATGTGTAAATGAAAAAATAATGCAGCAATCATTACTGTGACATCTGTTAAACAGCAGATTTTAAGCTGTGTGCTTTATGTGTTAACTCATCTCATCCTTTCGTAACTGTGACCAGTTGGTGTTGTGTATTCCCACTTCCAGAATAAGGAACTGGGATGGGCACAGTGGTAAGCAATCCCAAGAAGATTGCAAGTTTGAGTCAGCTTGGCAACTTAGCAAGAACCTATCTCACAATGAAAAATAAAAGGGGCTAGGTTCAACCCCCAGTACTTCACAGACACACACACACACACAAAAAAAAATTTAATAAGGAAACTGAAGATCAGAGGTTTGAATCAAAACACTCAAACATAGAGTAAATCCAAAATTCATGTTGGTTATACAATGATAGCTTTGTTGCCCTGATGGGAGGATCCAGGACTCTTGTTTCAAGTTTAATGTATCAGAATGTGTTCAACTAGGAATAACAGAAAGCCCAACCAGTGGTATTTTCACTCATAAGAACATTTATTATTAACAAAAGGAGTAGAAATAGGAAAGTCTGAATTTGTACTATAGCTCTAATCAGGGGTAGCTAAATAATTTGTGTGGGTCCAGGGAAAAATGATAATGCAGGGCTTGTTGCTAAAAATTATTAATAGCAGAGGCAGGAGGTATAACTCGGGAATAAAGTGGGTACTTAGCATGATGAGGCCTTAGGTTTAAACCCTAACACCAAAAAACATTTTTTTTCATAACTTCAAGATATCAACACAGAGCACGGAACCAAACCAACCACAGACATGCTAAAGCTGTGAGACTCAGACCACGCTGCTGAACTTGGTTCTAGTGATGTCAGAACTCTGGATGGAAATGTGAAATTTTCTCGTCCTTTCTCATTTGGATACAAGATGGCTGCTGCAGTGCCACACAGAAGAGGATGGAAAGAAAAGTTCTATGAAATGTTCCTTGCATTTTGTTGGCCGGAGTTGAATCCTGTGGCCACCTCCAGCTCCAGGCAGCACGGGAAATTTAACATCAGGCAAAGGGGAGTGGAGTTGCCTCAACAACTCCATCAAGACTTAGTCCAAAAAAGAGCATATTGTTGTCCCCAATCAGTCAGGGTTCTACTAAAGATAAAGCTGGGGTAGTGAGTGCTGAATATGTGATCACCATAGCTTCTAAAGCATTTTTTTCAGGCAGCTGGCACACACTGACTTTTGCTATATCCAATGATCCAGCCAAGTGGATTATACCCTGAACACACTCCTAATTTCTTGCCTTTGCAATTTCACTTACGCTTTTTGCTCTACTGAGAATTTACCACACATATGATTTCATGTGTATACAAATTTTACCCATACTTCAGCCTATTGAAAATGTTATTTCTGTCATAAAGAATTGCCTAGAGGGTACAATTTTCCCCACTTCTAAATACTGAAGAACATTTTTTTCTGTTTTTGTTTTTTGTGATACTGAAGGTTGAATCCAGAGCCTTGTGTATGCTAGGCAACTGCTCTACAACTGAGCTATACCCTAGCCCCATGTTTAATGTTTATTTAATGTATATATTTATCTTGTCACCCTTGCAGTGATTATTGTTTTGTGTGCATAGCACTTGCTAAAGTATCTTGTTAATTAAGCCATAATAATAGGGGTCCCATCCTAACCAGTCAAGCAGTCTTTCCCCATAATTATTCAAGTTGGATGTAGGAATAATAATCCTCTTTACTTACTGCATGAAATATAAAAGTTGCAAAACTGGACTGCTTTAGTCACATTCCTCAAGGATCCCTAACCAGTGTCATACTTAAAGGAAAAGACATGAATAAGACCTAAATAAGACCTAAAAGTTCTATTAACTCTATTAAGGTTTAATTTAGAGTTTTAGTAAAGATGTAAGAAATACTTTTATAATCTATATCCAGGAAGGGATTTTTAAATTTATACTTTTAATATGAAAAATTAAGGAAAATCTCTATAAATATTATTACAGAAAATTTAAGGATTTCTGTTCAAGAAATAGCACTGTGGGGGCTGGGGATTTAGCTCAGAGGCA
>NW_004955454.1:3548437-3551918 GCF_000276665.1 Chinchilla lanigera | reverse complement strand
AAAAAAAAAAGAAAAGAAAAAGCACTGTGGATAAACTTAATAGGTAATTAAAAGGGTAAGAAAAGATATTTATGAAGTCAAAATGTGATGAGATTAACATATTGAATGGCAAAAAAATACCTGCAAATCAACAAGAAAAAGATAATGACACACAGAGAAATAGGTGGATAATATAAAACAATTGATTTGATAACTAGAAAGCCAAAAACTAAGCATACTCAGGAAAATATTTTTAAAATCATTAGTAATCAAAAAATGCAAGCCAGGCATGGTGGTGCATGCCTGTAATCCCAGCACTCAGGAAACTGAGGGAGGAGGATCACTGCAAGTTTGAGCCCAGCCTGGGCTACAAAGTGAGTTCAAGGCCAGTTTGAACTGCACATCGAAACTGTCTCAAAAAAGATTGAAAAAAACAAAAAAAGCAACTTAACAGCTGAGTGTGGTGGTGCATATCTGTCATCCTACCTAATCAGGAAGACAAGGCCCAAAGATCAAAGTTCTAGGCCAGTCTGGGCAACTTAGCAAGAACCTGTCTCAAAGTTTGAAAGGGGAGTAGAGGATAGGGAACAGATGTAGCTGAGTGCTAGAGCACTTGCCTAGGATGAATAATGCCCTGGGTTCAATCTCCTGTGCAACACATCAAAGACAGAAAGATAGGTGAATTCAAACAGAAATAAGACAACACTTTACACCCATCAGATGTCAAATATTAGAAAGCCACATGATGTCAAGTATTACCAGGAATATAGAGAAAAATGGGAACCCAAATATATGACAGCTGCTGTGAGGAACAAGCCTTCGTTACACAGATGAGTAAAGTACGCATCTCTAACCAACAACTCCACTACTGCAAGTTATAGAAAACTTTC
This sequence comes from Chinchilla lanigera, assembly GCF_000276665.1. NCBI lineage: Eukaryota > Metazoa > Chordata > Mammalia > Rodentia > Chinchillidae > Chinchilla > Chinchilla lanigera. The sequence goes on along the minus strand of NW_004955454.1, from coordinate 3,551,049 downwards.
ACACAATTTGTAATGGGAACATCTATGACTATGTTCACTGCATTATTATTTATGATGTTGGGGAGTGAAAAGTGAACTGGTGTGCAGTGATGAATACGGTGAAGGTATACTAAAGATTCTGTAGCACCTAGACAAAATGGATTAGGCATAATATTTGTTAATTTCCTTGAGCCACCATAACAAATTACAACAAACTGGGTGGCTTAACACTACAGAAATTTACCTTCCCACAGTTAGAAAGGCTAGAGGTCCAAAATCATGGACTTGAAATAGCTGCAGACTTTGGCATCATCACATGGTCCTAGTTTTATTGGCATGCAGAATGCAAGAGTTGTAGGGACAAGGAGGCTTCCACTCAGATTTCAGGGGAAAGTTTGGAGGCCAAGCAGTGTGCCCCTGAGAGGGCAGTGCATGAAGCTGTGAAAGTGAAGCTAAAAGTGCAATAGAGACCCTAGGAAATTAGACATGCCAGGACTGTATAATGTCTACTGGGAAAAGCTGTATGCAATGAGCAGTCAGCCCAAGTGAGAGAGCATGAGGGCTGCAACAAGCAATAACATAGGATAGGGTTGTGCAAGACTTTTGGAACTCACATCTTGTCACAACTAGCCCTGGGTGCTGGATACAAAGTCATAGGATTTAGTGTTTGCCCTGCTTTGCTTTAATCATGCTTTTGTCCTATTCCTCTTTTTCTCCCTATTTCTCACTATTGGAATGGGAATGTTTACCCTGTGTTACTTTACGCAGGCAGTGTTTACATATCTTTTTTATTCTTAACAGGGGCTTTCAGCTAAAAGTTTGTCTTGAGGAGACAAAGACAAAGACAAATCTCAGAGGAGACTTTGAACTTGAACTTTTTTTCTTCTTCTTCTTTTTGAGGCAGAGTCTCGCTATGCAGTTCAGGCTGGCCTTGAGCTCACTTTGTATCTCAAGCTGGTCTTGAACTCACAACAATCCTCCTGCCTCAGCCTCCCAAGTACTGGGATTACAGGGGTGTGCCACCACAACCGGCATGAATGTGAACTTTTCAGAAATGCTAGAACTGTTAAAACTTTGGTGACTCTTAGAGATGTACTAAATTCATTTTGTATAAAGAAATGTATGAGTCTTTTGGGGGCCAGTGTGGACTGTTATGGTTGAAATCTAAAATGACCCCTAAAGCCTCATGTATTTAGAAGGTGACTAGATTATGGGAGCACTAGGGCTGACTTCCTGTTGGGAGGTAGGATTTGTTTGGAAGAGGTAGGTCACTGGGGGCAGGTTATATCACCCCTCCTGACTTTTTCCCTTGTCTCTCTGCTTCCTGGCCACTGTCATGTGAGCAGTTTTCCTTCACCAGATCCTCCCTCCATGCCTTCCTGCCTTGGAACTTTTTAAGTTTTGAGTGTTGGGTATTGTGTCCCAGTGATCAGAAAGTGACTACAACAGCTTGTTTGAATGCTCTGCACATAATTTTGATGAGAATTAACCTGATTTTCCCAAAAGGTACTATTTTTCTTACAGCACTGGTTAATTCTTATTCTTTGTGTCACATATATAGGCACCACACACACACACACACACACACATACACACACGCTAGATGAAGAGAGAAAAGGAAAAGGTGGAAGATAAAAGAATAACAAAGAAGAAAAGAAAGAAGAAAAAAGAAGAGAGAAAAAGCAACAACAACAATAAACCCCCCACTCAGGTACAAGAGCACAAAATTAAAGCATCTTCACTGTCCTGTGCATGTAGTCTGAGTCCAATCAGTGAGCTCTTCCCGTACATTCACAAGTGGGAGAGATTTAACCTGTAGATGAGATCTGGACAGATTTCTCCATCTGGATCTTTCCCACACCTGCACCCTTGGTGGACCATTGATGCGACTCCAGGGTGCTGCTTTTTCTCACCTTTCTCAGTCTACTGCCCATCCTGCATGTCTCTGAGCAGGTGCTTCCTCATGATTTGTTTGTCTGCCTGTGATTGAGATGACTTGGGGTCTGGATGGACCACTGAGCCTGCCTCCCTGCTACAAACCACAATCTATTCAATTTTGGTTTCACCCTTGTGGGTCTGGCTAACTGAAGGCCTTTGCTTTTGTTTTATGATCAGATCCCCAAAGGGGATAGGGTACAGTGCGGCTGGTTCGGCACCAAGCCTTACGCTAATTTTCACAAGGGTCCTCTCAGTGTCCAATCTCTGCTCCCTTGTATTACAAACTTCAGGTTCCTGATAAGCACAGGATGCCCTCTGGCTAAACTGCCACTCTCCTGGTCATTTTGTGAGATATATATACCTTCACTCTCCACAAAGAGTGATATTTGTGAGATATATCTCACAAAATATCTCCCACCATGCCCAGCCAGCCATCTTATTAATTGAATCATTCACCTCCTTACTTACATCTTCTTTAAGTTGGTTGGTCATCTGAATAATTAAGTCAGCTTCTTTTTTTGTCTCTTTCTTGATCCCTTCAAACATTTTCATTTTTGTTTTGTTTTGTCTAGAAGTTCATCTGCTTCAGTATCTGTGACATCCACTTCTAGAGAGTTATGATATTTTGTGAGTGATATTTTGTAATATATATATGTGAGTATATATAATATATTATTATATATTATATATTATTA
>NW_004955454.1:3538567-3547320 GCF_000276665.1 Chinchilla lanigera | reverse complement strand
GCACGGCTCCCCGTGCACTGGGGGCCCTCCCTCCGGGGGCCTACAAGGCAGGAATTGAGCCAGCCAGAAGACCGGTGCTCCCCACCCGTGGCTCCCCTTGCGCCGGAGGCCCTGCCTCTGGGGGCCTAGGAGGCAGGGAGCAAGCTGCCAGTCGGAAGACCGGCGCTCCTCCTATAATATATATATTATATATACCTTCACTCTCCACAAAGTATCACTTCCCAGTGCATGAACTTAGTGGTGTCTTAGGACCTGCTTTATTCAGCAGTTTGCAACTGGGGGTCATGGGGACTCCCATGATGGTGCTAAACACTGGGCAGTTTGGCAGTGAGCAGGCTATCCACGGACATAGTCCTCTTGGTGTTTGGGGGAAGAATGGGTGAGTACCTACCCTGGGGCACCCCTAGTACTTTTCTCCCCAGTGTCTGGCTGTTTGCAGTTGCTGCCTACTCAGGTAACAACTCTCTCCACTCTCATATCCAAGTCCCTAATCAAGATTACACACCTGTTTTTAACTTTCTCAGAGGCTTCCCAGTACATTCTCAGACACTGCTAGCTGACTTTCAGTTTCTCTGGTGCCCTAGTTTGTTAATGTCTTGTTCACTGTGTCCCTTTTTCAGTGGAGATGGTAGGAAGGTTAGGAGCCTTTTTCAGCAGCCTGGCCACCGCTGAGATGCTAACTCCCTCCCACAGAGTATTAGAATTTCTCCTAAAATGGAGCATACATCAAGGAGTTCCACAGTCCAGGGCCAGGCTAGCTTCCCTTTCTACTGGCCCCCTTAATGTTTTCAGATCTGATGAGTTTTTTCTTCTGCTTGCCTTCCCATACCTGGCTTTCTCTGCTGCACTCATTTCTGTGTACCTGTATTTTCTGCAGCATGCCTTTGGAGCCTCCCTCACACACTGCTGCCCCTAGTCATCCATAATGGGAAAAAAACTAATTATTTTTCATATTATTTATGGAAGTAGTCTCCCATACTCTGCATTATTTTCCTTAAATTTACTCAGTTGTTTGTTTCTTTTTTAAAATCTTTAGTCTTTTTTTGTTTTTGTAGACAGGGTCTTGCTTTGTATTGCAGGCTGGCCTTGAACTCCCTATGTAGCCCAGACTGGGTTCAAACTCACATCCATCATCCTGTCTCAGCCCGCCAAGTGCTGGGACTACAGGAATGCACCACCACGCCCAGCCAGTCATCTTATTAGTTGAATCATTCACCTCCTTACTTACATCTTCTTTAATTTGGTTGGTCATCTGAATAACTAAGTCAGCTTCTTTTTTGTCTCTTTGTTGATCCCTTCAAACATTTTCATTTTTGTTTGTTTTGCTTTGTCTAGAAGTTCATCTGCTTCAGTATCTGTGACATCCACTTCTAGAGAGTCATGATTTCTGGAGCCATTTGGTCCCTATTTTCTCATGATTATTGTGGGGTTGTGTTGTTGTTGTTGTTGTTGAAAGTTATAGACTCAATGGAATGGAAGCTCTGCCACGATAGCAGAGATGTTTTGTGAATGGCTTTTTCCCTGTGATGTTCCTTTAGCTTTGGGAATGAATAAATGTGCTGAAATGTTGTCTTAGTCACTTTCTCTTCACTGAGACAAAATATTCAACAACCACAATTTAAAGGGGGAGAGGTGTATTTTGGCTCATTGTTTGCTGTGGTTTACATCAAGAATGACCATGCCGCCACCACCGAACCAAAAGTGGGGCTTTTGGAAAGTGATTTGGTCACTGTTTCAGTTTCTCTGGTGCCTGGTAAAAAGGTCTAGAGGAGGAAATTTACTCATATCACAGCCGCCAGGAAGCAGGCAGTGAAGGAAAGAGCTATGAAGGGAGCTATACCCTTCCAAGTCACTCCTCCAGTGACCAGCCTCTTCTGACAAGACCCGAATAGAATGTTCCTAATAGGACATTCAGCTATGGATTCACCAGTGGAATAATCCACCATGTGTAGCTCCCTCATCACCTTCCAAAAGCCTACTCCTGAAAACATGAAGCTTTGGAGAGACATTCTAAATCTAATCCACAGCATTGTATTGCTGGCCCCCAATAGACTCATTCCATCTCATTACATAAAATTCATTGAGTCCATCTCTAAGAGTTGTCAAAGTCTGAAGAGTTCCAGCACTCCCGAAAAGCCCAACTCCAAAGTGTTCTTTGATACTCAAGATCAACTCTTAGCTTGAGCCTCTGTCACAATCAAAAAAGAAAGTAAAATGCTTCCAGTATACAACAGCATAGGGTAAACATGCCCACCCCAAAAGAGAAAAATGAGGAGACAGAAAAGAATCAGACCAAAGCAGGACTGAAAGCCAGCAGGGAAAACGTTAATTGCTGTAGCTCTGTGTTCAGCACCTAGAGCACATTGTCATGTGTGCTCCAAAGGGCTTGAGCTGCCCCAGCGCTAATGGCATTGCTTTTTGTATCCTTCATGGCCACTCTTTTGTGGTAGCTCTGCTCACTGCCTATAGCTTTCCACAGACTTCTCTAACTTCCTGAGATCTCTACTGCATAACTGGCTTCACTCTCAGAGATTCACATACTTTCTTCTTTGGGGCACATTGCCTAATTTCCCCAGCCTTCCTCTGCAATGGGGGTAGAAGCCTCTATTGTCCCATAACACTTGCATTCTGTATGCCATTCACATGGCAGCGCCATGTGAATGATGTCAGTGAATGATGTGAATGATGTTTGCTGACATCAAGTTTACTTGAGAAGTAGCCAGGCTCCCTTTTATCATGGCTGCAGAGGTCTCTGAGTGCCTGGATGACTGTATAGTCCAAAACAAATCCTAGAGCTGAGTGTGGCGGTGCATGCCTGTAATCCCAGCACTCAGGAGGCCGAGGCAAGAGGACTGCCATGAGTTTGAGGCCAGCCTGAGCTCTATAGTGAGTTCAAGTCCAGCCTGGACTACATAGTGAGGCCCTGTCTCAAAAAAAAAAAGTAATCCTAAAATCCAGTTCCTTATGCAGCCCTTCTACAGCAGGGGCCCAGGGGTTCTCTTTTCAAATGGAAAACTTTAGTTTTCCAAGCTTGAACCTGCAAAGTGTGAGGTCTTGCTGTTTCCTGAAATACCCTCAAGCCAATTTTCCTCATGCCTTGATGTAAAGTACTTGGTCTCTTACTTTTCAATTTTTTTTTTTTTCTTTTGAGACAGGGTCTCACTATGCAGTTCAGGCTGGCCTTGAGCTCACTTTGTAGCCCAGGCTGGTCTTGAACTTGCTGCGATCCTCCTGCCTCGGCCTTTCAAGTGCTGGGATTACAGGCGTGTGCTACCACACCCAGCTTGGTCTCTTTTTAATGCTAATCTTTTCAACCACCATGCCCTCCTCTGCCCCAACTTTGCAAGGGCTTCCTTGCTGGGAAAATTGAAATCTTTTTACATCAGTTCTTTCTCCTGATTCTCACTGTGAGTCTGTCTGAACACCATCAGCAAATCCTTGAATGTTGGGCAGCCTTGAAATTTCTTCTGCCCAATTAATAGGTCCACTGGCCTGAATCTGAGACTCCTGCCAACTTTCAGGACATGGGCAAAATGTAGACAAATTTCCTGTCACAGTGTAACATACATGGCCTATAGCCCAACTGCCTCTGACTTTGCTGTCCACCCATCTGCCCTCAGTGCCTCTGCTACATCCTGGAGACCTGGTTAGTCAAGTATCCACAAGAAGTTTGCCAGTCCCCAGACCTGGCTAGCTTAAAGCAGCTCACGTCCTGCGTCCTGACCAACATGCCAGGCTCAGCTCTCACTCCACAAGTGCGCAGACTGCTGACTCAGCTGGAGTACCTGCAGCCCAGGGAAGCTGAGCCTGAGGTCGAAGAAGGCTGGGGTGGGTGCCTGAGGGAATGGGGGAGCGGTCATGATTTGGCCCTTCTGTGAGGAATGCTCCAGGTGCTGGTGTTTAGCCAAGAGCAAACGAAGAAGCTGAGACCACAAATGGGGATGAATCACAGTCAGGAGGACGTTCTGCTGTGGGATCAAGGGTTGGGATTTCTCTGGCAGAGAAGAGGTCTCCTCTAACCTTTGCAAAGACTCAGGCAGCCAGGTATGTGCCGGTATATGCCAGGCCGGTGCTTTTCTCCTGCCATTCCAGCCCCAGCACAAAAACTGCCTGCAGGAACAGCATTTAACAAGTAAGACATATGTTCAGAGGAAAGGTGAGAACCTCCACAGGCTTCTGTGCCACCAGGATACCTATGCAGGCCAAAAGCATGGAGCACATCCTTTCCTTTTACGCCTTCCCCAAACTCCGAGGCACCTTGGTCTCTCACCCACACAGAAGCCTGACACAACTCAGTATGCTCACATATAGATGCCTCCAAAAGCTAGGAGGCCACAGCTGTCAATACCACCCTTTCAATGGCTGCAAGGAGTGGGCTTGGGCAGAGTGTGGGGCAGGACCACCAGCGTGGGAACACATGGGAGGGCAAATACTGTCCCGAGACTACAGCCACCATAAAACATTTTTTTGTTTTTGTTTTTCTCTGGTACCAGGAACCGAACTCACGACCTTGCGCTTGCCAGGCAGGTGCTTTGCCGCTGAGCTAAATTCCCAGCCCCTACCATAAAACATTTGCACCAGGCCCCTAGCCATCCTGATTCTGCACACCTGCATCTCTCCTTACCTGTGGTCTCTGCACTCCCTGCTGCTCAGGTCACAGGAAGGCCTGAGGGTGGTCAGCAGGAGAGCGAGGCCAGGCATCCTGGGTGGCAGCTGGCCAGGGCAGGGGGAAGGCCAGGTCCTCATGGCCCCCACCCACCCAGGGACTGGCTCCCGGACAGATGAAGGCCAGGGAGGGAAACTATCTGCTAAGCAGGGACAGCAGACTCTGCTCCAACCTCATAGTCTGTGGATACCTGAAGCATTTACCTATTGGAGCCCCACCAGCTGGTCCCCTGTGAGCACATGTGGGAGGGGGATCACAGCCAAGTCACAGTAGGGTCAGGGGATGGGTAAGGCCCATGGGCAGGGAAAGGGCAGGGGAAGGGTGTGGCCGGGCCAGAGGAGGATGCTGGATCCTCTCCACGGATGTGACCCACAGTGTCCTGAAACCCCTAAAGCCCAGGGCATCTCTCAGCAGGAGGGGAGAGGGAAGAGAGATGGAGGTGGAGGGGAGAGGGTAGCAGGGAAAGGAGAAGGAGTAGAGGAGCGGGGAGGAAGGGAGAAAAGAGAGGAGGGAGAGGAAGGAAGGGAGGGAGGGGAGAGGGAGGGAGAGGGGTAAGAGGAGTTGGGGAAGGAGGGATAGGAGGTTCCGTTCTCCTCGTGGATGTGACCCAGCGTGTCCTGAAGTTGGGCGTCTTTTGGGCTGGTCAAGAGAAGGAAGGGGAGAGTCAGTCCTTCCAGTGGATGTAACAGGATGCTGAGGTGCAGAGCACACAACCACCGGAGAAAGTGTTGCTTCCCCCTGCTGGCTACTAGGCACAGCACAGGACGCTCACTCTCAACTCACTGTTTCACGGAGTGGCGCCCCCTCCTGGCAAATCTGGTGAATCTCTAAAATTCAGCGTTACTATTCCAAGCTGTTTGCTTGCTTGCTTAGATGGAGTGAACTATACAGTTCAGGGCGACCTTGAACTCACTATGCAGTCCAGGCTGGCCTCAGACTCACAGTGATCCTCCTGCCTCAGTCTCCCAAGTGTTGTGATTACAGGATGCACCCCCATACCAGGTTTCCATGCTGTTCTAGACTAAACTGAAAATAGAGCTCTTGTGTCTTGATCTAAACAGATGGTGCTATGGTTTGAATGTTTGCTCTTGATAATTCGTGTTTGCAAACTTAGTCCCCAAAACCATGTTAATGGTATTTTAAAGTGAGACCTTTGGGAGATGACTGAGTACTGAGGGCTCTGCCATCATGAATAGATTAATCCATTCAAGAGTGAATTAATGTGGCTTTGTTATAAAAGCAGGCTCTCTGGCACACTTGGTCTCACCAAGCAAAGCACAGTCTGCCTTAGGTCTTTGGAGCGAGTCCCTACCCACAAGTTGGCTCTCAACTTCCTAACCCTCAGAACTTTAAAATTAATTTACTTTCCTTATGAATTATTCAGGAACAGTAATAGAAAACAGACCAATACAGATGGAGCTAACAAGAAGCAAAGTAGACGGCCAAGCGACCAAATTGATGTCCGGTGTATCGGCAACATAATAATGCTTGGAATTTGAAATTTCAAAAAATATCCTTTACAGTATGTATCAGTGCTTACTAGAGAAACAGATTTAATGCAAGATATACAGATATATAAGAATTTACAAAAGTGGCTTACAGTGGCCGCCCACAGTCAGGTGTGGAAGGGTGCAAAAGATCTGTCTGTGTGCCAGAGATACAAAAGATCAAGTCGAAGGTCTGGAGTTCAGGTAGTGTCCCTTGTGAGTCCGAATCTGGAGGCCGAAGGGTTTGTGACAGAGGTTGCGATGGAAGCCAGGAGATGACCTCCAAGGTGAAGGCAAGGACTGGAGCTCCTCTTAAGAAACAGAAGCCAGCCTTCCCGCTCTGTTTCCCTTTTGTATCATTTGGCGATAATCCTCCCTAGGGTGGGTTTTCCACACTCAGAATTATGCTGAGTCATTTTAGTTATGCATTCCTCATTCAAATTGACACAGTTAACTATCACACAATAGAAGCCCAAAAATTGAAGTTCTGCAGTATAGCTCTAACAAAATATGTACAAGTATGTATTCAGAAAAATTGGAACCATATGTAAGCAAATGTGATAGTCCCTGTTCAGGAGCAATACAGTCAATTTTTAGGGTAGCAATTCTAACTCGATCTATAGATGCAGTAGAATCCCAATAAAATTCCCAACAAAAATCTTTTTTCTAAGCCTAGATAGATGAGATAGCATAAGACTGGAAAACAATGAAAGAACACGCATATCTGGTTCTTAGCACTTATCATAAAGTTACAATAGTAAAGAGAATGTGGTCTTTATTGGAGAAGGAAGATGCAGAGAGCCCAAAAATAGACCCATGTAAATATACTCAATTGATTGTGTCAGAGAGACAAAGTCAATTCCATAGAGCAATAAAAGTCAGTTCTACAAGTTGCTAACGGAATAACTATGAGGAAAATAAACTGTATGAAAACAGTACAGAAAAAATAACCCTAGGTACAAATTTCCTGGCTTACCCAAAAATTCCCTCAAGATGGCCCATAAAGTTCAACTGTCAAAGACAAAAGTATAAAAGCTACATTTTAAAAGCCCTGTGTCCTCATAAAAAGGGATCTTCAGACACAGAAACACACGGGAAAGGGTCCTATGGAGAGTGGACTTCTGCGGCCACAGCCAAGGAACCACAGAAGGTAGAGCAGGACCTGGAGCACACATTTCCCTGTGCCTTCAGAGGAAGGGTGGCCCTGCTGACACCTCGATTCCAGACCTCTGGACTTCAGACCTGAGATAACAAACTTCAGTCATTCTTTTTTTTTTTTTTTTTTGTACTCGGACTAGAACCCAGGGCCTCATGCTTGCCAGGCAGGCACTATGCCACTGAGCTACATCCCCAGCCCACTTCTAAGCCACCCAGTTTATGGTACTTTTTAGGGCAACTGTAGGAAAGTAGTACAGGAATTTCTGCTGTGGCCACAGCTGCCTCCCGAGCCTACCCGAGAGGAGAGTGGGCGTGGAAGCAAGGCCCTTCACAGGCTGTCGCTGCTACTGGTGATTGCTTCTCACCCTGTCTGGAGCTCACCCTCCTCTCAACCTCCTGGGGCCAGTGGGAAGATGCAGACAAGGAGGGGCAGGAGGTTGGCCTCCTTGGTCTCAGTGATGGTCCAGGGTCACTGATGGTCACTGAGTCTCTACTCTGCTGGGAGCACAGAAAACCCAGGGCTGAACAAACCCCAACTCTCAGTCTCTCTCAGCCATCCAAGGTTTGATCAGACAAGATGTCATTTTTTTTTTTTTTTGGTACCAGGAATCGAACTCAGGACCTTGCGCTTGCCAGGCCGGTGCTTATGCCACTGAGCTATATCCCCAGCCCCAAGATGTCATTTACAGTCACAGTATGGAAGGTGCCTCAGGAAGGCATAGAAACAGGATGTTCCACCAGGTATGGTGGCACATGCCTGTAATACCAGCATCCTGGGAGACTGAGGTAGGAGGATCACGAGTTCAAGCCCGGCCTGGACAAATGAACAATTCTTTGTCTCAAAACTAAACATAAAAAACATTCGGGGATGTAGCCCAGTGCAAAGGCCCAAGGTTCAATCTTCAGGAAAAACAAAAAACGAATTCTCTAATTCTAAAGGGAAGGAGGGATAGACAAAGGAAAAAAAGATAGTGCTGCGGCTTGTGTCTAGATGTCCCCCTAAAGCTTCATGCGCTCATAGGTGGGGCTTTTTGGAGGTGACTGGAGTTCGGGTGTGTGACTATGGATCAAGGGTGTGTGGTAACTAAATTAGTCTGCTGATTGGTTCAGCATAGTTCTAGCTGTAGGTAATGGGAAGACCCATCCTGGGTGTGGGTGGCACCAACCAATAGGTTTGTAGCCTGAATGGGTTAAAAAGGGAAGGGAAGATTACTGTTTCTGCTGCCTCCTGTCTGCTATGCCACAAGCTGTTTCTCCTCTGCAATGCCCCATTTTCATCTGCCCTGCTTTAGAGCCAGCCAACTATGGACTGAAGCCTCTACAAAATGTGAGCTAAAATAAACTTCTTCTCCTTTAACTTGTGGATGTTGGGTGTTGTGTTTCAGTGATGAGAAAAGTAACTAAGACAGAAGGAAAAACAAAGCAGAAAAGGAAGGGAAGGG
>NW_004955454.1:3521270-3538420 GCF_000276665.1 Chinchilla lanigera | reverse complement strand
AAAGGAAAAGAAGATATTCTAGGCCTGGCATATAGCTCAGTGGTACAAGCTCCTGCTTGGCAAGCATAAGAACCTGAGTTTGATTCCTGGTACCAAAAAAAAAACATATTCTACCTGGTCATGGTATCTCACATGTATCCACTGAGCCTAGGCTGGCCTCAAACTCACAGTGATCTTCCTGCCTCTGCCTCCCAAGTGCTGGGGTTACAGACATGTGCCACACCCAGTTCACACCCTGTTGTAGTCAGGGTTTACAAGGGGAACAATACAGGACACATAATTTATAGAATTATTTTATGATAGTCACTCAAAGGGTCATATACAAAAAGCATGCAGGAAATCTGTCCACACGCTAAAGAGGGCCTGGATCCTATGGCAATGTTCTGCATGAGTACAGTTAAAGACCAAGAGCCCATAACAATGCCCCCCACAAGTCTAACTGGAGGCTTAGAGCCCACAACAATGTCTCATGCAGGCCTGTTTCATGGATCTGCTCTGGGAAGGCCCAAAGGTCAGTGGTGGAAGCCAGAAAGTCTGTGGCAGCAGGATGGAGGATCTGTGCCAGTAGGCTGAGGTATCCTCACTGGAGCCAGGAAGCAATGCTCAAGGTACGAACAAGAACTCCCCCAAGAAGTAGCACAAGAAAGGTAGCACAGCCATCCTCAGCAACAACAAGGCCCTGAGCTCCTCTGAAGGTGACAACACTCAAGTCTATATCAACAAAGCCAGCATGACATGCTCTTCCAGGAAAACCAACAGCTCCCTACAGCTTCTAAACTTCTTCCTCTCCAGTTCTGCCTCTTATGCTGATGGCAGCAATCCTCAGGCGAGCCTCCCACACCCAGCATCACGCTGGTTCAGTTCAGCTGGGCGTTACAAGTTGACCACCAGTTGTCAGTCCACCACACACCCTCTTAAGGAGGCCAGGGACAAAGCCAGGAAGGGGAAAAAAGAAAATAGGGGCTACTGTCACGATGCTAGGGTGGAGGCCCTTCCCCACAGAAGCTGAGCAGACAGAGTGAAGAGAAGCCTCCTCTTCCAACCAGACAGGGCCTCCATCCACAGCATGGGTGCCTTTCTCAGGAGGTCCAGTTCTAGCCACACTCCAGCTCCAGGGACTTTAGTTCACTTATCCAGAATGGATAATGCAGCTGGCTGAGTCGGGGTTCTACAACTTCCAGGACTGACCAGCTGCCTGCCGTAATAGGAGGGAACAAATCGCTCTGAGGTTTTCAGGCAGCTCATGCCTTTAACTGCGATCAGCTCGCTCATAGGCCTGCCCGCCGGGTGCCAGGGTTGAGGCAAGCAGATTGCAAGTTTGAACCATATGGGCAATTTAGTGACAGGGAGATTCTGTCTCAAATAAAAAATAAAAATGGGGCTGGTGATATAGCTCAGCGGGAAGGCCCTGGGTTCAATCCTCAATACTGGGGAAAAAGAACGCAAAGGCTTGTATACTTATAGCTTCGCCTGTGTTACAAAGGTCAGCTCACCTAACCCTTGAAAGAATCTCATGATGTGTTATTATCCCCATTGTTCAGTGGGAAAACTGAGGCACAGAGAAGCCATTACTGGAATATTTCTAGTAGGATATACAAAAAAAGGAAGGACCATTACCTGAGATAATAAGGATAATTATTTTTCCTCTTTAACCTTTTGTGTTCCTGTAATTTTTAAACCTGGGCTTGTATCATTTTTTTTATCTCAAATGCTATATATTGACAAAAACAAATCAAACCTTTTTTCAAGGATGCCATGTACCCATAACCCCCTCTCCCAGACTTGACTTGGCCCACAGGGAAGACAGAGTGGCAGTGGGTTGACCCAGGGCTCTGTGTGTTTCCTCAGAGGGCTGAAGGACAGCACATCCCATAGCAGCCCGGGGCACAGTAGTTGCAGCTGCCACCCTCTGAGTTTGGGGAAGCTGGCCTGGTACAGGACATATGGGTCCAGTCCTTCTGCAGCAGGTAGGCAGACAGCTGTCTCCCCAACCCCACACACCCTGCAGGCAGCACAACCTCTGAGCTTCGGGATCTGGCAGGCCACGGCCAATGACTTCCTGTTCCTCTAGGACTAAAGATTGGCAGAAATAGCACCAAGTGCTCTGGTACAGTTTCTGAGTGGCCCTCAAAGCAGCGAGCTGTTTTCTTTTGTGGTATAGACCATTCTACATGCCAGCCACATCAGGAACTTTCAAGTGTAAAACTGCCATTGTACTTAGCCCTTTCTGTCCTAATATAATTATCTTCTAAGCCACAACTACTAAAACACAACAACCAGGCTGGGCGTGGTTGCATACGCCTGTAATCCCAGCACTCGGGAGGCTGAGGGAGGAGGATCATTTCGAGTTCGAGACCAGCCTGGGCTACAAAGTGAGCTCACAGCCAGCCTGAACTGCATAGGGAGACCCTGTCTCAAAAAGACAAACACACACACACACACATAGAGACAAACAACCTAAAGAACATATAGTATATGGAAATGTCCTTAGCAACTGTGCCTATAGAATAAAAGGGATTGGTTGATATTGGTTCAGTCAGACTGGAACTTCTCAAATATATTAGGCAACAGAGAAAAATAGGTTAGGATAAAGAGAACACTTGTGAAACAAATCCAGAACTGAGTGTCATCTTTCAAAATTATTAGGGGCCATTAAAAGGTAGGATGAGAAGGGAGGGGTGAGGGGGAAAGGAAGGAAGGGACAAGAAAAAAAGAGAATAGAAGGGGCTGGGGATTTAGATCAGTGACACTGCGCCTGCCTGGCAAGTGCAAGGTCGTGAGTTTGATTCCCGGTACTGGAAAAAACAACAACAACAAAAAAAGTGTTAAAAGAGAATAGAAGGAAAAAAAATGGCTGGGCGTGATGGCACACATCTGTAATCCCAACACTTGGGAGGCTGAGGCAGGAGGATCCTTGAGAGTTCAAGACCCAGCCTGTGCTACAAAGTGAGCTCAAGGCCAGCCTGAACTGCATAGCGAGACCCTGTCTAAAAAAAAAGAGAAAAAAGGAAAAAAAACGTAAACAAAGCTTTTGTAAATAAGAAGTAGAGGGGCCAGGGATATAGCTCAGCAGCATAGCACCAGCCTGGCAAGCACGAGGTCCTGAGTTTGATTCCCAGTACTAATAAATAAATAAATAAATAAATGGAGGAAAAGGGGTTAAAAGGAGGGTAGAGGAATGGAGGAAAAAAAGAAGCAAGACATATCATGGACAGGTACAAATTCCCTATGATGAATGTGATCATTATGTATGTCTAAAATGTACCAATAAAAAAAGAAAGGATAAGCCGGGTGTGGTGGCGCATGCCTATAATTCCCAGCACTCAGGAGGCTGAGACAGGAGGATCATTGCGAGTTTGAGACCAGTCTGGGCTACAAAGTGAGCTCAAGGCCAGCCTGAACTACATAATGAGATCCTGTCTCAAAAAGACAAAAGAAAAGAAAAGATAGACAGGGGCCCACTGAGAACTGTAGAACTCTCAGCATGACAACTCATTCCAGACCCCTGCACTGAAAGGTTTGACTAAACTAAATAGAGTGTGGCTTTGAGCAGCGTGAAGCTGTGACCCCAGGGTGACCCCAGCAGCGCCCTGACTTCAACGCCCTCCATTAAAATGGCTGCCTGAGGAAAGCTCAACGCTGCCAGGAAAACTTATTATGTCCTAACCAATACCAAATTATTGGCCCCTGAACTCCATTTCTTGAAACATTTAATAAAAGTGGATTACAGTGGAAAAATATGCACCTTTTGCAACTTAGAAGGCCTCTCAGAGAAGCCAGGAGCAACTCCTTTGAAATAGGATCAAGTAGGATTAAAAAAAAAATAGGAGGAAAAGGAAAAGTTGTTTAAAATCTGTCTCTGCAGGAAGATAGAATCGCTATGTAGACAGCTGTCACAAACACGGCTGGGGAATCAGATGTACACTGACAGGTCCCCTTGTCCTTTCCACTTCACCACTCTGTCAAGCCCACACTCTTCCATCCCCCTCATTTCTTTTTTCAAATGCCCAGGTCACCTCTGCACAGATTAGAATGGAGCTCTGCTCTTTCCTCTACCATCAGGGGCCAATAGAACGAGCTCCACCCGCTTTACTGGTGTCTGGCTGTATTTACCTTTGATAACACCAGACAGGGAAATTCAGCAGAGAGGAAAACAGAATCAAGAAAGCCACTTCCCTAAGGCACCAACCCCTGCGTCAACCATGCAGTAAATGTATTTTGTCATTGATTTCAAGACAGATAATTTTCAGCCACTAAATTTTATTTTGATACTGCAATTATTGCACACAGAATATTGCTTTGGGGGGTTTTTTTTGAGACAGTTTTTCACTAGGCAGTTCAGGCTGGCCTTGCACTTCCTTTGTAGCCCAGGCTGGCCTAAAACTCACAACAATCCTGCCTCAGAGAATACTGTAGTTTTAGGCTGGGCATGGTGGTACACCCCTATAATTCCAGCACTCGGGAGGCTGAGGCAGGAGGATCGTTGAGAGTTTGAGACCAGCCTGGGCTACAAAGTGAGCTCAAGGCCAACCTGAACTGCATAGCGAGACCCTGTCTCAGAAAGACAAAAAAAAAAAGAGAATATTGTAGTTTTAAAATACAATAAACCTATGCTTTCATTTATAATACCTAACATAAGTGACAAAATTCCATTCAGTCTCTTATAAAAGGGTCTAGCTGATATAGTTACGTAAATCTCAGAATCATTATGTCAATCTGTTTAAAAGTGTTTTTCTGCCTAGCTGGCAAGTACAAGGTCCTAAGTTTGATTCTCAGTACCAAAAAAAAAAAAAAAAAGTGTTTTTCCCATTTGAAATGTAAAAACATCAATATTGCTTACCATAATAGGTAATAAAAGAGGTTATTTTTAGAATAGAAAGAAAATTTAAGGTAAATTAAATACTAGTTTGATTAAAACAAAGTTAACTTCTATAATTTCTGTACAACACACTTGTTCTGAAAAAAGTGCAAGGTCCTAAAGATAAGCCATTTCTTTACATAAATAAATAAATAAATAAATACTCATCTCAGGCCCAGGCAAGGTGTAAAATGATTCAGGAACAAGCCCCTCCCACCTTTAATCACATGCAATGGACCTGCCAGACGGAGAACAAGGAATATAGTGAAAATGAGTCTTTATTTCTCTATCTTGCAAGAGCAGGTGCCAGTTTAACAGGAAGGCAGGCACACGTGGGGTGGTTACAGTGAGCAGTTTATCCCCCAGCTTGCAGTTCTTTTCCCCTAGTTCCTCATTGGCTCAGTACTATGGGAAGTGCAATCTTCCCAGATGCTGCCTAGATTTTATTAGGATTTATCTTCGGCCTGCTCCCTCTGCAAGGAATTTGTGGCTTTAAGGCAAATGATTAAGCCACAGGTGGGTAACTTTTTGGGTTTTCTTTGTTTGGTTTTTGGTTTTTTGGAGACAGGGTCTCACTATATATTCCAGGCTGGCCTTGAACTCACTATGTAGTCCAGGCTGAGCTCAAACTTGTGGAGATCCTCTTGCATCAGCCTTCCCAGTGCTGGGATTACAGGTGTGTGCCACTATGCCCAGGGCCACAAGTGGGTAATTGCCAGTACTTTTCCAATCAGAGTTAGGATAGGGAAGGCATGTTTTATTGCCTATCTTTGCCTTGCTACTAAACAAAGATGCCCTTTGTTTAGGGGCCTTTCAGATGCATGACCTCAGGTATGTCCACAGGCAAGTAGGCAATTTTGTCTACTAGTAGCTTTCCACTCAGACTGAAAGACATTATCTTGAAAATGGACCACTTTAACTGTTTATTTCTCATACCAGTGACAGAACATCTGGAAGGGTATTTTGAAAAGTTTAAGACAAAAGCCTAGGGAATGAGCTGACTACACTCAGAAACTTTGGCCACTTAAAAAAAATGGATGCAGGGGCTGGGGATTTAGCTCAGCGGCACAGCGCCTGTCTGGCAAGCGTGAAGTCATGAGTTCGATTCTCGGTACCGGAAAAGAAAAAAATGAATGCAATTCCTATTCACAGTAGCTAAGATATGGAATCACTTATATGACCAACAATAGATAAATGAATAAAAATATGATACCTATACTCAGTAGGGTATTACTAAACCGTAAAGCAGACTAAAATCCTGTCATGTGCAGCAAAATGGATAGAACTAGAGGAATCATGTTAAGAGAATTGGGAGTGGGCTACAAGGCATTTTTTCAAATTTGCCTGAAGGTATCATAAGAACCCTGCTGGTCAGAGTCTAGTTATCTTCTCTCTCTCTTTTTTTTTTTTTTTTGTCTTTTTGAGACAGGGTCTCACTATGCAGTTCAGGCTGGCCTTGAGCTCACTATGTAGCTCAGGCTGGTCTCAAACTCCCGACAATCCTCCTGCTTCAGCCTCCCAAGTGCTGGTATTACTGGTGTGCGCCACCATGCCCGACTTGGCTGTCTTCTTACTAGCAAAGTTTCCAGAATGTACAATGACTAGTGAGAACCTTAGTTCTCAGACAGAGCCTGGTGCCAGGTATGACTGAGGGTCTCAGAACCCTGGGAAGGGGACACTGCAGTCTTTCTCCATGGAGATGGATGCAAGAAGGGAGCAGCTTGGCCCCAGGAGGAGTGCTGACAACCCCACCCCCACCCCCACCCATTGCCACTAGGTCTTCCCTCTGGGCAGAGTCAAGTCTGGGAGAGGGGGTTATGGGTACATGGCATCTCTGAAAAAAGGCTTGACTGTTGTTTTTGTCAGTATACAGCATTTGAGACCAAAAAAGTGATAGAAGCCCAGGTTTAAAAATTACAAGAACACAAAAGGTTAAAGAGGAAAAATAATTATCCTTATTATCTTAGGTAATAGTCCTTCCTTTTTTTGTATATCCTACTAGAAATATTCCAGTAATGGCTTCTCTGTGCCTCAGTTTTCCCACTGAACAATGGGGATAATAACACATCATGAGATTCTTTCAAGGGTTAGGTGAGCTGACCTTTGTAACACAGGTGAAGCTATAAGTATACAAGCCTTTGTGTTCTTTTTCCCCAGTATTGAGGAGTGAACCCAGAGCCTTCCTGCTGAGATACATTACCAGCCCCCTTTTTATTTTTTATTTGAGATAGAATCTCCCTGTCACTAAATTGTCCATATGGTTCAAACTTGCAATCTGCTTGCCTCAGCTTCCCATCATGCTTGGATTGCAGGCGTATGTCACCACACCTTTCTCCTTTCCCACTTTTTACAGACTGTTCTGTGGTTTGTCTCTAGATACTGTTGTCAGGATACTGTTCCTCCTCTTACACACAAGTGTGCCTGTTCCTCTTAAAGACGGGCAGAGCATACTGTTGTATGATGAACTAATTTATTTCATTGGTCCCCAGAGAGGCCAGTCTGGTTGTTTCTGGTCTCTGACACCCAAGGGCATTTGTCATGACAGGCTTGAGCGTCTCTTTTGGTCATTTTCTTTGCTGAGAGGTTCTCCTTCCCTTGCCCTGAAGAGGCCTGGTTCTAAACCTACAAATAACCCATCCTCAGTTTCAAATTATTAGAAATTAAATTCATCAAGGAGAAAAAAAGATCCCAGTGTTAGTTTTCTGTCACTGTGAAAAAAATGTCTGACAAAAACAAGGAAAAGTTTACTTCAACTTACAGTTTCAGAGGTTTCAGTCCCTGGTCAGCTGATTCCATTGCTCTTAGGCCTTTTGGTGAGGCAGAAACATCCTAGTGTGAGCGCTTGACATACAAAGCCACTCACTGCAAGACAGCCAGGAAGCAGAGGTTGAGCACGGGGCCAGCAGGTGTTCTCCTTCCACTTTGGTTCTGTCCAGGCCCCCAGCCAATTGCATGGAGCCAACATGCAGGGCAGGTCTCCTGGATTTGCAGTCCTACATGCCAGTCATCTCTGGAGCCACCCCCCTCCCAGACACCTCCAGAAGTTTGTTTTACTAATTCCCTAGGCATTTCGCAATCTAATCAAATTGACAATCAAGATGAACCATCACAATGCTTTATGCCAGAGCAAGACAATCAGCAACCAACATCATGGTGTAGATCATTCCAGGTTTTAGAGAATGCCTTGCTTTTTATATTAGATGATACACCCACACTTTGTTCTCTGTTATATAATTTTAACACAAGGATTCATTCACATTCCCACACCTTCTGCAGAGCAAGGGCCTCCTACCCTTTTGTAAGGGAGCAGCAGAAGGCAGAGAGAAGAACAGGGAACTCCCCTTGTCCTATGGCACCCACACACGTCTTGGAGTTCATCATTCACAGATGACGCAAGATCAGGTGGCTTGTCTGGGTAGTCAGACTCTGCAACCTTGTGTGCCCTGCAGACGGGGTTCTATAAAAATTTTGTCCCAGGACACACTTGCCCTGAGGATCTCTGTACAGTAGCACCTGCTACCTGTTCCGCAGTACTCCCCCTCAGCCCCTCCCCCGGCCCGCCCCCTCCACTCCTAGGCCTCACCACCCCACCTCCGCCCCAAGCCTCCAATGCTCAGCAGCTCTGTGCCCAGCCTCCCTTCCTGGCCCTCCTGGTGGCCACCGAAGTGGAGCCGAACCAGCCACCTGGACTCCTAGCGGGACAGGGCAGTTCCCTCACACAGGTTACTCCTGGGCGCTGGGGCGCTGGGGGTGGGGCCAGGGGCAGGGCTGACTTCAGAGGCCTGTTGTGGCCAGGCCGCGTGACCTCTGCCCACGCATCCTCTTAGCCAGAGAGGAGTTACCGGGCAGGACATGAGTTCCAGGACTGCCCCGCGGCTGCTGACGCTCCAGCGACACCTGGGATCCCCACAGGTAAGGGAAGCAGGCCGGGCCTCTCAGGGTTCCTGTCCCCTCATCTGCCTGGTAGCCTTATTCTTGATGTCCTGGGGGACCCTGGAACCAGGAACGCACATGGAGAGCTGCGTTCTGGGAGAAGGAGGCCATTGATGGTGTAGCAAGGGCAGAGGAGCCCTTGGTTGAGCACCACAGAGGGACCAGTCTTGTTTACAGAACCGGATCCTCATCGTGCTGACTCAGCAGTTCCAGGCACCCTTGCACCCAGTGTGTCCTCTGGGCAGCTGGGCTGTTTACTCTCACACAGCGGTGTGGACAGAGGCCTGGGCTGTTTTCAGGGCCCCAGGAGCTCACCGTGCCCTTCTTGTGGTCCAGGACAGTGACATGGAGTCTGGAAGCAGCCCACTTACCACACATGTGCTAGACACCACATCTGGGCTCCCAGCGAGGGGCCTCTGCCTCCGTTTGTCCCAGCTGAAGAACCTTGGCCAGCAGTGGACGGAGCTGAGGAAAAGGTAGGAGGCCCTGAGGAAGGCTGGGAACCCACAGCACCTGCTCCCCCATCGCCGGGCTCTTCCTGTGTCCCTCTGGGGCAGCGAAGGAGCATGGACACTGAGGGTAAAGAGCAGGGCTGGGGGCCCGGGCTACAGCTCAGTGGCAGCGTCTGCCTGGCAAGTGCAAAGTCCTGAGTTCGATTCCCGGTACCAAAAAAAAGCAGGGCTGACGGCTGCCCAACTGTCCCCTAGACTTGGGGGCCCTCCCTTGGCTTCACAGCCTGCCCCTCCCTCCTGACTCTGTGTGTCTGTTTCCTCACCTGAAAACAGCATGTCGAAAGTAGCTGTTTCACTAGGTACACGAATCCTGGGTGGATTCCACGGGACTTGCTGGGACAGCATCTGCCCAGGCTTTGCTTCCCCCAGCCTCACAGCCCCATGGGCCTGATAGATGGGAGCCAAGTTTGTCTCTCCTTGACAGCCCTGCCCACACCCTGTGGGAGCTTGAGTTAAGGACTGACGTGGAACCTGAAAGACATCACTGTTGCCACAATTTACAGGTGACCTTGGGCTTGGTAGCACTGAGCACTCTATTTCTGCTTT
Source organism: Chinchilla lanigera (assembly GCF_000276665.1). Lineage (NCBI taxonomy): Eukaryota > Metazoa > Chordata > Mammalia > Rodentia > Chinchillidae > Chinchilla > Chinchilla lanigera. The sequence continues at coordinate 3,528,571 of NW_004955454.1, read as the reverse complement.
CTATTCTCCATATACCCTGTAGGCAGGCACCCACTTTACAGATGGGCAGACTGAGGCAGCAGAGACCAGGGGAAATTTGAGATTCCAGATCAGACCCATAGAGCACTGGGCTCTTCAGTTTCCATGTATAGACAGGACCCAGACCCTGGATCCCCTTCCCTTGCCCCTGCCTCAGGTACAGACTCTGCTGGAGAGGCCTTTGAGCTGGCCCTGTGAGCAGGTCCCCAGACACCCCATCCTCAAGGAGGCAGGCTGCCCTGTGGTCTCCTTCTTTCAGCCCCAAAGTAGAAGAAGGTGCAGGGTGGGAGCCTGTGGCTGAGCCACAAAGACTCAGGTCTAAAGGTGTGGGAAGTCCCCTACCCATGTAGCCCCGCACAACAGCTGGAGGTGAGGGCCCAGGTCCCACCAGAACAGCCACCTCAAGTCAGCACGGTGCTGTGCTGCCCAGGAGTTCCACAAAGGGTCACACAGACCTGTTCCCACCCCGACACTACACGCACGCATCCCCACTCTCTTGTCCAGCTGGCTTGGAATGTCATGAGGTTTTTCCAGCGCTAGGAGAGCAGAACGCTAGATAAGAGATGATCCATTCCATGTGGACCCCCAGTGGAGCTGGAAACGGCCACCACATAGATACAGTTGGGTGTGATTACTGGCCCAGAAAGTCAGGCACAATAAGCCACTGAGGGGCTGGGGATTTAGCTCAGCGGCAAAGCGCCTGCCTGGCAAGCGGAAGGTTGTGAGTTCGGTTCCCGGTACCGGAGAAAAACCAAAAACAAAACAAAACAAAAAAGCCACTGAAAAACTCAGGTTATGAAACAGCACAAATAGTATGTTTTGTGAAAAAAATAAAACTCTAAATAAACATACCTAGGCCTAGAGAAAATCTAGGAAAAATACCTGGCAAACATAAAGTGATTGTTGCTCATAGAATACTGTAGAAGTTTTTTTTTTTTCTTTTTGCTTCTCCGTGTTCATTTCCAAGCAGTACAGCAGTGTCCCTAGAGACTGCCCCCATCTCTTCACCATGTCTGCATCTGACTCTGGGGAGTGTCTGAGGCCCCTGGGGGTCAGACCCAGGAGGGTTGGGGTATGTTGGCTCCTTGTCCCATCTCTGCAGCCCTGTCCTCTCTTTAGCTCCACAGATATGGATGGCCGCTGCCCTGGGCTTCTGAAGCCAGGCCAGCTGAAGCCAGGCACCTACAAGCTGTCCTTTGACACCGAGGGCTACTGGACGAAGCGGGGGCAGGAGAGCTTCTACCCATACGTAGAGGTAAGGGCCCCAGGTGGGTATAAGGGGTGAAGGCCCCTGGCACTGTGCCCAAAGATCAGGCACTACTGGCCAGGCCTCATCCAGGGTATAGGCAGACTGGTCCCACCTATTCCAAGAACTGGCAGGCAGGCGAACTCACCTGCTTTTCTATCCCCAGAAGAAGGGCGTCCAGGGAAGCATCCTTAGACATCATGATCACGTGTCTATCCCTGAGCTGCCCCTGGGTTAGGCTTTGGGAGAGGCCAGGTCAAGGGTGACTCATCCCCCCTCTGTAGATGGAGTTTTCACCTGAGCCCAGACTGCAGCTCATGGGGCCTTACCTTGCTGGCTCCCTCTTCACCTGCAGCCACCATCAAAGACCCCAACATTTTTCACACACAGCAGGCTTAGGGGATCCTGCCTCCCTGGAATTGTTCCAGAGAAGACTAATCCCACCCTCAGCCCTCAGGAACATTCCCGTCCACCATCAGGCTCCACCTGACCCAGCCCCACAGTCTGAGCTCCTGAACTCTCCCAGGAAGCGCTGGGGCACAGCTCGGGTGCTGTGATCGCTCACTGTCTTCTGGCGCCTTCTGCTTCTCTCAGGTTGTTTTCACCGTCACAAATGATAGCCAGAAGTTCCACGTGCCCCTGCTGCTGAGCCCATGGTCATACACCACCTACCGAGGGAGCTAGAGCTGCGCCAAGCCCAACGGAGCCACCCACCCCACCCTCCACAGAGTGGGCTTCGTGGTCATTGTGGGACACTGAGGCCATCCACTTCCTGGGGAGGGTCCCATCTGCTGCAGGTTTCCAGTGGGCAGCTGTGACTTCAGTGTCAATAAAGTCAGTGGGGATATCTGCAAAGCCAAGGCCATTGTAGTGACAGGACCCCTGAGTGGGGGAATAGAAGCAATGCCTGGGTGGCTGGAGCTCTGCTACTGCTGCCCAGGTCCCAGGTGAGTGAGGGGCCCTCAGAGGTGCTGCTGAAGACAGGCAGGACTGGGAAGGGTGGTCACAGCACAGACTGGACATGCCCCCAGCAAGGAGGCAGACTGCGATGCTATGGGTGGAGGCCCCATAGGTATTCTCCACAAAGACAGCCAGGAAAACACAAGGGAACCATGGAAAAACTTTCATTTGCTGTTGAGAAAATATAAAGAGTGAAAGTTTGCTGTCCTCGTGTGAAAGATGGGGTGAGCTGATAGTGCTACCAGACATGTTCTGTGGGCTGCAGCCCAGGCAGGTAGCTACTTTGGGTATTTGTGGGGCCAGGCCCCAAACTCTACCCAATCACAGACATCTCCAGGGGCTTCAAGCCCACATTGTCCAAGGAGACTCCAAAGGTCAACGGCTTTGCCTCATATGTGTGCAGCAAGAGACAGAGCAGTGTCAGGAAGGAAGAAAGCCACCTGGGCCTGGACACTATGGCCAAGATGCTCTGGCCACCCAGAACTAAGTTCTTTTCCATGGAGGGGCAGGGTGCAAGGGGGTGGGGCCAGTAACATGGTGTAAAAGAATAAAACATTTGTCAGTGGTGTTCTGTGTGCCAGACCCAGTGCTGACACCTCTATGTGTGTTAACTCATACCTCATTATGAGCACAATGAATCAGAGAAGACAGATTCAGAGCAGAGCCGTGGCCTCAGGGCCTCCTGGCTCCTCACTGGGCATTTCTCAGTGAAGGTCATCATCCATTCCTTGCCCTTGTTGAACAGAATCTGTTCCCTGCCCTGGAGGGAACTCCAACTCCAACTCCCCAGCAACTATCTTCTCCCAGGGGCAGGGCCTCCGTGGGGACAGGTCCAGGTCACCCCTGATCTGCCCCAAGAGGACAATAGCACTGAGAAGGGCAGGGGGAATCAACAAACACCTTTGCAGCCACCATGCCAGAGAACTTTGCTCCCCAATCTAGAAAATGCACACTTTTAAAGGGCAGATTTCACTGAGTGGTATGAAGGTTTGATGAATTGATGTGTACAAAATGCTTGGAGCTTGGCCTGACTCAGAAAACACTCAAAAGGTTAGTTATCTCCACCAGGGTCCAAAAGAGAGTCCCTGGCCTTGGAACTGAGCATCTAAAGGAAAGATGAGATGGGCAGACAGGGGGCTGGGGAGAGCTGAGCCCAGCCTGTGATCTGAAAGTGCTGAAAGGCCAGAGCAATCTGGGCATCATGGAGCCTGGGAACCTGTGGGAGACAGTGTCTGCATCCTGGGTTCTTAAACCATGCTGACAGGAATGTCCGAGCATGGCCCCAAACAAGAGAACCAGAATGCAATGTCCACCCTCACAGAATGAAGAGTGTAACTGAGTCAGACTTGTAGGGCAGTTGATCTTGGTAAAATCCCCTGCAGATAGCAGGCAAAGTGTAGGCGGAACAGCTGTATGGGTACAGAGCCCAGATGTCTCTCAGCTACATGGGACAGACCACATCTGGGAGTACAGGCATTAGTTTCAGGGGTCTGACCCTCTCCCCCAAATTCAAGGACTTTTCTGATGTGTTGCTTTCATCAAGTTCACAGAGGAGTTGGGAAAGGTTAGGCCCCCAGCTATCCTGTGCTGAGGGCAGTGAACATTAATCTGGGAGACTAGAAGAGGCCTCTCCAGTTGCTGAAGAGGCCAGGTTGGCACTGTGGGTTGACGGGAGAGACAGAGTAGGAAACAAAAGGTGGCAGAGTGTACGGATCGGTTGGGTTCTTGCTGTACCCTGGGAAGGAATGGCGGTGCGAATGAGGAAAAAAGTAGACGAGACAAAAAGCTGCGATCAGGTGGAGGGCCTCTGTCTCCTGAGTGGAGAAAGGGAACTGCCCAAGAACAGTGGAGCATTTATTTTATACCCTTGAGAGCTTGATTAATTTCAACCTCTCTGCCCAGCAATCAGTTAACAAGCTACAACTTGTTTACACGCTTCGAGGATTCCCATGTTCTCAGGCTGGCTTCGTCCTGCATGCATAATTACTTTCCAGCTGCAGCCGCTCCCAACAGCAGAGCCCCAAGCATGCAACAGGCAGGCATGCAACCTGGCACAAAAGGAGCGCCATGATACTACCCAGTGTTGAGACTCCGACCGCATGCCAGGCAAGTGACCCTGGGACAGAGCAGATACCTTGAGCTGTGTCTGCCTCACCACATACCACAATCACACCCACCTCATCAAATGAGATAAGTGGAAACAGATATACTCAGAGACCATCCACAGGACATTGACGGGTTGAAGCTGAGCTCGAGGGAACAGAGCTGAGGGAGGCAAGGGGGCACAACTGTATCTTGCAGGCCAGGCCAGCTCAGGCTGCAGGTCTGTGATGGGGGTGTTCAATTCCAGAGTGTCCTAAGCAGAGGAGATGACTTTGAGAGTCATCGTGTGGCTGAGGCAGACAGGGTGGATGGTGGTCTGGGGGTTCCCTTGGGGATCAACATGGTAGTTTTATTTTTTTATGTGATGATAATATGCTTGCTTAAGTCTTTATTATATTGTAGGTCACTCTTTTTTCTTTTTAGAGTAGGAAAGTTTATTGGGGAAAAGAAATGGAGAATAGGAAGAGCTCCTGAGAGACAGGAGGGGTCCTGAATGGGTTGCCCCCATATGGTGGCTTTAAAAGTTATATATACTATTTTTTGTTTGTTTAAAACAATTGTGGTAATGTGGTCACATGATTCAAGAAGTTTAAAAATCTGTGAATGGCTTTCAGTGACAAGTCTATTCCATCATGAGGTCTGGGCTGCCAGCCTATCAACTGCATCTTCATTTTTTTTTTTTTTTTCTTTTTTGAGACAGGGTCTCACAATGTAGTTCAGTCTGAACTTCAACTCACTATGTTGCCCAGGCTCGCCTCGAACTCAAGGCAATATTCCTGCCTTATAGCCTCCCAAGTGCTGGGATTGTAGGCATGCACCACCACGCCTGGTGCATCTTCATTTCTTGCCAGGCCAAACAGTTTCTTCATGGAGATGCAGAGAGTACGATGTACATTTCTGTTTCCACATCCTCCCTTGTTGAGGGCCTGGATCTGCAGGGCCTAGCTCCTTAGAAGCCCCCACATGGTGAGGCTGCCGGTACACCTGCCTGAGGGGTACTACAGGTACCAGACGGAGACCCAGCCTGCCACCAACAGACAATAACCAGTGAAGCCCCTCCAACCCTCACCTGCCCAACCTGAGAAAAGTGTCCTAGCAGGGAGACATTAGCACTTCCCTGGAAGGCTCCTCACCCATAAAACAGGGAAACAATGACCAGGAAAGGCAAGGACTGACCCACATTTACTGCCAACTGCACCCTGACTGTGCTGGCTATGACTGATTCTTATCACTGCATCTTAGCTGCTTGGCAGCACAGGGCAGTGTCCAGCTCAGGGTCAGCTTGCCCCTCCCAAGGGGAGGGAAGGTCTCTCCTCCACTCTCCAACAGCAGGACCTCACTTCCCACGCACCTGTGCTCCAGGTGACCAGCCCTACCTGAGTAGGAGTCCAACAGGGTGCAGACTGACAGAGCTGAGCCTCTAATCCCAGGCCCTGTTGCTGCGGCTCCACAGGCCCCTCCTGTGCGGCTACCCCACCCCAGGCCTGAGACCTGACCTATCCCAGTAGCCAGGGTCTCATGGACACGCTACTACTTTTCTTTTTCTTTTTTTTTTTTTGGTACCGGGAATCGAACTCAGGATCTTTTGCTTTCCATGCAAGCGCTTGTGCCGCTGAGCCACATCCCCAGCCACTGCTACTACTTTTCTGTGGGTAAACAACTGTTCTCCTTCACCAGAAGTGTGGGCACATCATCTTGGACACTCCTGGCCTCTCCTCAGAGGAGGACAAGTCCTGCAGGATCGCCTCTTAATAGCTCTCAGAACCTCTGCTCCTCTCACCCTGCACCAGCCCTACCTGCACCCCCAGCCCTGCATTCCCCAACTGAGGGAGAGCAGGCTCTCTTTGACCCAGTCTTCTCTGCCCAAAGCCTGCTGGCTCTCAGTAACCTTCAAATGTGCTTTTATGTACTGGAGGACAGGAGGTATTCAGGACTCACAGGCATCCATGTACAGCAGGCTTCTGGAAAATGACAAGGCCAGCAATAATCATCAGGAACAGGGCTGGAAGACTCCAGCAGCTGGGCCCCACCCAGGCTGGTCAGAGTGATACACAGAGCACTAGGGCCTCCTCTCCTACAGCACCACCCACACTGCAGCCCCAGAAGAGTCACAGGAAGGAGAAAGCCTAGTCTCCCTGTCTCTCCCTTCCTGCCCTTAGGACCAAGCCTAGTGTTGGGTCCCAGAAATCCCCCATGTGCTTCTTCCTTGAACCCAGGTAAGCACTTGCTAACAAAGGAAAGGAATTCAGCGGGAAACTCACAACCACAATCTCCCTGTCCCTTTCACAGTCCCCAAGCTTTTCCTGCATGTAGTTTTTCTTGTCCTGCACCTCCTGGAGGGGATCTGCCAGGCACCCATTCTGCAGGACACCTCTGCCATCCCCCTCTCCAAGGGCTCTTTCTTCTTGTGCACATCCTCTATCTGCTTCTACTGGTACAGTGTAGGTGCAGGAGGGGTTAGGGCGTGGGTGTGGGCTGTGTGCTCTCCTACCACAGACAGATCCTGCCAGCCTCCCACATCCTAAGAACCTAGGCTTGTTTGTGTATAAATAATATTTTTGCAGTCTTAACTCATTCTGGATTTTCTAGGAACAGCTTCCTTGCAATGCCACTGAGTTACATCCACTTAGTTGAGGCTGAACTGCTCCCGGGCGTATAGCAAACATGTGAAAAGTTTTCTATAACCCAGCAGCTAGGCAGACCTTTTCAAATCTAAAGTCAAGCACTAACCCTTAATTATTGCAGGCTGATCAGGCCCGTAGTCTCCCAAATGAGTGGACGGCAAAGGCTTAAATAAATAAGACAACTGAAATGACTTCAGGGCTCTAGGAGGGTCTAACTCTCTTACTGAATTTGAAATTCTCTAGGTTAAGACAAAGATTTCTCTGGGCAGCCCATATTTATCAGGTTTTCAAACAAAGGAGGAGGCTACTCAAGAAAACGTGGGAATCTGAGCAGGACCTTGGGAGAATTT
>NW_004955454.1:3510305-3520345 GCF_000276665.1 Chinchilla lanigera | reverse complement strand
CACCTCAGAGGGCAGACCGATCTCCAGTGGTCTCCTTTGCATCCAGGGCATGGCCCATGGGGCCTCTTAGGGCAGTTCCTCTTGAGGTGGCCTGGCTTTCAACAGTGGTAGCAGATGAATGCAGTTGTTGAGTTCTTCTTGGAGCCCCGGGAATCAGACCTGGGATCTGTTTCTTCAGCTGTGGTTTTTTCTAGACCAGTGACTCATAGAGGTTCATTTACTATGAGTCTGCTGCCCATCCTCAGACAAGGTGCCTAAGCTTCAGACAACTCACAAGTAAACATAGAAATCCAGTTGGTTAATATTAAAGCCTGTTCAGAGCCACTATATAGTGGTCTCCAACAAGACATATCATTCTTTTCTAAATCCCCAGAAGGATCCAACTAACCCAGAGTCAAAACCACCCTTACCATGGATTCCCAGGCCAGCAAGTTTTGGCCCACCCATCCAGCTCACTGATTCTTTATTCTTCCAGACCCTGTGCCTTCCCAATCAAACTCTAACCCATGTTAGATTCTGACCAAACCTAAACCCTACCACTAACCCAAGCCCAACCCAAAACTGAACTCAAACATTAACTTGAACTGTAACCCTAATCTCATCCCAAAACCTAATCATTATCCCTAACACTAATGACAGAAAGGAAAAAGGGGACAATCTATCTCTGGTGTCTCCTTTTCTCAGGGGTTCCAAACTCCTAGAACCTCCTAGAACCAGAGCTGAGGAAAAAGGGTCCAACTGACCCTGGGAAATGGGTAGGGAAAAGGAAGCAGTTGATAATACAGTTCAAAGGTAAAGTTAATGAAGAGCCTATTAGTCTGCTAGCTCACTGTGATAAGGGAGGGGTCCACAAAGACCCATGAGGCATCTCACCAGAGACAGGCCTAATACAAGATTTAGTGGAATGTGTTTAGGTGAAATCTAAATGAATACTCTGATGGGCACACATCAAGGACTGTACACTGGATTCAATGTCAGGTCTGAACTGTGAAGTAGACCAGGATACTGTTTTCCCTGGCAGCCAGTTAGAATGCAGAATACAGTCTCAAAGCCACTTATCTAAAGCTCCATATCTAGGCTGCAAATCAAGGCATCTTCCTGAGATCAGGATGTGTCCGTTTTACTAATGACTCCTACGATTTTAATAAATAAGGATTCACAGTGTAACAAGAGGCACTCAAATAAACAGGTCATTTGGATAACTTACATCTGCATAATGACTTACATCTGCAAGGAGAAAATCTATTTCCTATTAGCAATCCTGGCTTTATCTGAATCCCTTACCTTGGCTGATGAGTAACAGAGTGGACAAGGACTGCTCACATGAAGCTGATGCTTAATTTTCCAGAGGCCAGTCATGCTAAGATCTGGAGGAAAGGCAATCCAAGCAAAATGGAAGCAAAGTCAAAAACCTTGAGGTAGGATTAAGTTGGTTACCTCAGGAGCAAAGAGGAAATCAGCAAGAATGGAGCAGAGGGGTACACCAGAGGCTGTATATAGGGCCTTGTACACTGGCCTTCATATTGTTTTCCAGGTACACTGAAGTCAGTGACCTGCAGAAACATCTGAAATACATTAAGGATCACTGTGGCTGCAGTGAAGACAGGAGGTGAGTCAGAAGTAAGAAAGATTTAACATCAGTTTCACACAACAGTCAAGAGACAGGGTCAGAACTTGTAAAGAAAATATAGATTTGAAAACACAGAGCTGACCTGCTTGCTGAAGTACTGAACACATGGGGTCAAGAATGACACAGGTTTGTGGCTTAATCAACTAAATGAGGCAGCAGTGCCAGTGTGTAAAAAGCAGGGGAGAGAAGAGATTGGAGCCTAGTTAGGTGTTTTGAACATGTAGTTCGATTTGCCCATGAAATACCCATCAGAGATATCAAGTAGACAGATGGGCTCCAAGTTCCATCTAGTTTGGAATGCAAACTTGGGAAACCCCAGCAAAGATCAAACTGCTTAAGAGGTCTCTGCAGGTCTCCTACTCCATGTGGAAATCCCAACTCGTTAAAACAGAGGGCCTGGGTCTGACTCCCAAAGCAACGAAATGTAGATGGATAGTCTACTAAGGCTTAATCCAGGTCTCTGGCTGGGGGCAGAAAGCTCCTTGGCTCCTAAGAACAGAGCCTGAGGTGGTGGAGGCCAAGCTGGTACCCTGAGGATGACACCTGCTCAGAAAAAAAGGTAATATGGACAAAGGACCAAGGATTGGGGTGAGAACCCGGGCCCAGCAGTGCCAGGCCCCTGCCATCTGTACTTAATGTAACATAGACAGCATACTCTTTCACTCATTATTCATTTTTATAAAAAAAAGATTTATTGGGACATTATGACATAATACATAAAACACTAAACTCTTGACAAGGCATCCTTTCAAATGTGAGTCCAGTGTACAGTTACATAGCTTTCCCACACAACCTCATCATCAACAGCTATTTAAATCCTGGAATATGACTACTGTATTCTTCATACAACACACCCTTCAGTTTATTGTAGATTTTATAAAGGCACCTCTGCCTCTTCTGGCAAGAGAGAGATTTCATCACAAAACCTACAAATGGGGTCTTGTGCTCATCAGACAGTCTCATATCTGCCCAAGTGCCACAGATTCATTGACCAACCACAGACAGGGCAACTCCACATACACTGACAGAAAATACCTGGCAAGGCCCTGCTCTCAAAAAAAAACCCTGACAGGCTACCATGGTGAAAACTGTTCCAAGATGGGGAAGAGGCTAAAAGAAATTGAACCTAAACTCTTCATCAGGAGTATCAAGGGTGGCCTTGGCTCTCCCTCCTGGACGAGGCCTGCAGACCCTTCGGCTCTTCCTTCTGGCAGACTCACCTACAGGCTGCACTTGGGCTGAATGAGCAGCTGTCAAGGGAAGGGGAAGCACAATCAGAACTAAATAATAACAGTTAATATTACCCATGCAGTTAAGATGGTCCACGCAGCTCTAACCCCTTTGTACAATTCAAAACCAACTACTCAAAAGTATAAGGTAATATCACCACTACCCCTCATTTAGGGTGAGATCGAGTAACTTGCCAAAAACGTTAGGATCTAAGTGGTAGGTCCAGGATTTGAACCCAGGTTGTTTGGCTTCACAAGCTACACTCAAACTGTTAGGGCATCTGGCCTCCTGGATAGCACAGAAAGCCAGAGAAAGACTGGTGAAACAGCTTTTCCCACCCCAAAAAACAGAATCAGAAGATCAGGCTCTTTCTACCCCTGCTCTCACCCCAGGACCTTTCCCCCGAGAAGGTACTATACACTTTCTGCCGCTCAAGCTTCTCTGAGCCCCATCTCAGGCCATGCTGCCCTGGGCCTCTTCCTTCCACTTCCTAAGCACTTCCTACTTACTCCCTTGAGCCAGAGGGACTGAACCAACCTTCCCAAATACCTACTCACCTGCCCTGAGAGTTCGCAGAGCCTCCAGCCACTCAGCCTCCATCTGAGCCCTGTAGTTCCCAAACAAGGAGTGCATTAGCTGCCTCTTCCGGGGCAGGGGGGTTTTTTGACTGCGCAGGGTTCGGATCGCCCCAATAGCCTGCTCTTCTGCAGAGAAAAATAAAGGCCTAGTGAACTCAGGTACACCGACCTATCATCCCACTGCAAAAGCAATGATCCTATCCCTTGGCAGCACCAGGAGGCGATAGCACTACCACGGTTCACCACACCCCGACTACACAGAAGGGCCCCTCACTCTGCTTTGGGGTGGGTCTCTGCGTCTTGAGGCCAAGCTCCAACTTCTCCACGCACCAGGCCAGTTCCCGGGCCAGCTGCTCTGCCTGTGATGGGCCAGAGGAAGCGGCTATGAGCTCAGGGCACTGACACCCAACAGCTCCCACCCCAAACGCTTCACCGCCTTGACTCTGGAGATCCCAGGCCACACCCATGCGAGGACCCGCGCCCGTGGGACGCGGAGACCCCACCCTTGCCTGTGCCTCGGCGCTCAGCGGGGCTTCCTCGGGGGCGGGCCTCTCCGAAGGCTTCTCGCCTCCATTCGACACAGAAGTCCTGTTCTGGGCTTTCTTCTTCTGTTTGTTGGAGACTGCGTCGCCTTCACAGCCAACGGGGTGCGCTCTGGTGGCGACATCGGTGCACTCGAGTGGTTCTGAGCAGAGGGAGACTGAGGAAGGATTCGGAGCTCCGGGGACCCGGCCGGGACGCCGGGATTTGCGGCGCGCGCGGGCGCTAACCGGGCGTGAGGCTGCAGGCGCCTCCGGAAGAGGATGTCCTAGAGCCTGCGGAGAGGAGGATGGCATGAAGGTCACAAGATACGGCCGAAGGCCTCAAGCCCCGCAACCAGCACTTGGCCCGCACAGCTCACCGCCATGCGCCCGAGTGGCTACCGGAAGTTACGTAGGGCCTTGAGTCCAGCCAAGGATTTCTTCCCTGGGACACTCTTCCGCTGCGCGGGTCACCTTTCTGCTCGCCGGGGGCGTGGCTTGCGGGGTGGGGCGTGGCGTGCGGGGTGGGGGCGTGGCGTGGGGCGTAGGGGCGTAAGGGCCTGAGTGGCTCCCGAAAGGGCTGCGGGAGATCGCGGCAGGGTGCTACCCCAACCCGCACCGTTTTTGGAGGCAGGACAAAAGTCTAAACACAGGTTGCCTTGTAAAGTTCACCTGCCAGTGGGGAGACAGTAGCAGGTAAACGTAAAAAGCTCTCGCCCAGAGTGCCACGTGGACAGCTTCGGAAGGGTGGTCAGCAAAGACCCTCACCGAGCGAGAGACGTTTGGCGGCGACCAGGGACTGTGGCCTGACTGGAGTGTGGGCGTGGGCGGGCCGTGGGTGAGAAGGGGACAGCTCGGGTCTTGCAGAACCCTGTAGAGCAGCCCAGAGTCTGTGTCCATTATACTGGCCTTGGGAAGTCGCTATAAATCGCAAGAGTTAATGACCTTACTCAGCTATGTTTAAAACTCGCTCTGCTGTTGTGTATGAGTGGTGCAGGGGCGGTAGAGGAACATGCAAAAATTTCAGCATGTTTCACTCGCTGGTGGACTGGATGTGGCCATGAGGGAGCTGGGGAGTGGGAGCAGGAGGAAGCCCCACTCCTGAGACCTTTATGCCTCCTGGGGGAAGGGCCCAAAGCGGAGAGAAAATACCTAAGAACTGAGGGGAGATGGAGGTTGCAGGAGGACCAGGGGTAAGGCCAAGCTGGTGAAGGGTGTGGGGTGTCACTTGAAACAAGAGCCTGCGGTGTCTGATGATTCCTGCCAAGGAGATAGGGGTAGAAAGTGTTGTTTCCTGCCGGGCGTGGTGGCGCATGCCTTTAATGCCAGCACTCGGGAGGCTGAGGCAGGAGGATCATTGTGAGTTGGAGACCAGCCTGGGCTACAAAGTGAGCTCAAGGACAGTCTGAACTGAATAGGGAGACCCTGTCTCAAAAAGACAAAAAAAAAAAAAAAAGAAAAAAGAAAGTGTTATTTCCTGAGGCAATAAAGTGGGAGTGCTGGCTGCCCGGTCTTTGAGATCTCAGAGCAGAAGTCTCCACATCACAGAGAGCTGATGTATTAGCTATTCATTGCAGTTTCTGAGGGTCAAGAATCTAGCAACAGCATAGCTGGTAGTTCTAGCTCAATGTCTCTCATGAGGGTGCTTCAACATTTAAGGGAGGAATGTCAAAAAATTGTAGACATTTTAAAGCCACCACACTCGGTTGTGTATTCTAATCCTGGGAGATTGGAGGTTTGGGGATGAGTGAAGTCCATATCCAAGGGGCTTTTTCCCTGCCTCTTTTGACTGAATCATCCTGTGACTTGGCCCAGAAACACCTTCCAGAAATTTCCCTAAACAGATTCCTTCCTCTTCCCCTATGAGCCAGGCTCCTAAATAACTTCCACCACCATTTCTAGCCTGAACAGCTGCAACTGATTCTTCACCTATGCATCCAGTTTCATTCCCTCCTCCTTTCCGAACCAGCCCGATTCTAGAATGATCTAAAATAAAAACTAACCATGTCACCTTCCTCCTTGAAAATCTTCCATTTCTTCCAGGATAAAGTCCAGGGTCCTTATCCTCACTGTCCAGCCAACACATTCCCTTGCCTAGGCAACTATTTGCAGACCTTGCTTTGTTTTGCCTACCCTGGTCATACAGCCCTCCAACCTCAACTCACCTCTCCCTGTACCTCTCGCTGTCCTCTACATGGCCAAAGCCATGCCAGCAGCCAGTCTTTCTGATGTTCTCATTATCACCCTGGCTACTTCCCAGCTCCTGACACACATTAGTCTCTACTAAAACAATCTTTCCTGGGCTCAGTTCCTTGGTCTCTTCGGGAAATATTTTTAAATTTTAATACATGCAAGTATAAGTATACACAGTTGGTTTTTTTCATTACAAGAGATTAAATCCAGAGCCTCGCATGTACTAGGCAAGTGTTCTACTAGTGAGCTGTATCTATAGCCCTTTTTATTTATTTTGAGACAAGATCTCACTAGGTTGCCTAGGCTGACCTCAAACACTCAGTCCTCCTCCCTCAGCTGAATAATGTACCATAAGCCCAGCTCATGGTTGATTCTTGATTTTTCAGCAGTTGTGTTCTACAAAGTCACTGAAAACAAAACTCATTGAATTAATGAATAATAAACTATTACTACTTGGGGAAATACAAAGTTAAGTTCCTGGGAACCTCTGGTCATAATTTTGTGTATGTTGTATTTAAGGACACCTTATTTTATACATATTGATTCATTAACATTGAACTCATGGCTGTTAGTACTATTACTCCTATCTAAATGAAGCTGATCTCATACATTTTCTGTGATCTCACAGTCTTCTGGCATTTAGCAAAAACTAAATAGTGCCTAAACACTATGCTTGAGACTTAATCAAGTTGCCAAGAAAAACTAGAAAAATGCAAATAATGTCACTAAATATACAATGGCAAGGGTTCTTGTTTACACTGGGGGAGTAGAAAATTTGTTCAAACTGACAACATTCAAATCAGGCAGATTTTTCACTGTTCTGGGCCGCTCGTAAATAACCACAAAAGCTCTGAAATGCCCTAAGTTTTAATTTGGCAATTACAAATGAATCCTACTGATAGACAAATTTGCAAATACAGAATTCATAAATATGTATGACATATTTTGAGCGTATTCCAATATTTTGCCATTACTAATATACTAGGCATGTTCTTGTGTGTCTTATTTATTTATTTATTTATTTATTTGTCTTTTTGAGACAAGTTCTCACTCTGCAGTTCAGGCTGGCCTTGGGCTCACTTGTAGCCCAGGCTGGTCTCAAACTTGCAATGATCCTCCTGCTTCAGTCTCCCAAGTGCTGAGATTACAGGCGTGCACCACCATGCTTGGCCTTGGTTTCCACTCTTAATGCCACACAACAGGGATTAGACTCAAACATGAGTTTTAGAAAATAAAGCCATATTCAAATCATAGCATCCCACTAGATATTTTCTTTCCTTTTTTCCTTTTTTTTTTTTTTCAGGTACTAAGGCTTGAACCCAGGGCCTTCAAACTGAGCTATAGTCCTGGCCTATTCGTTTTGTTTTGTTTTTTGAGACAGGGTCTCACTAAGTAGTCCAGGCTGACCTTAAACTCTGTGTAGCTCAGGCAGGCATCAAAGTTTCAGTGATCTTCCTGCCTCAGCTTCCCAAGTGCTAGGATTGTAGGCATGCGCACCATACCCAGCCTTAGGTAGTTCTTAAATCAGACACTGCGACATTCACAAGTTTACCCTAAGGCCTGCAATAAAACCTATCATAGAGGACGCAAGGGAAAGAAAGTAAGAGGAAAGAGGAAAGAGGCATCTCTCTTCTCACATCACATTCTGCCACTGCCCCAGCTCTGCACACATTGCCTTCCATCAAATCCTATAGACTGTCTCCCTAGCTATTGATTTCTAATATCTGACAATGAAAACAGATACCATTTATAATAGAATGAATAAAGAATATGTGATACACAGCCTCTAGGCTATTCCAGGAAAAGCACCCTACCCCCTCACCTACATTAGCTAATAAATAGTGGCTAGCTCAGAGTGTTTTTGTCTCTACCTGTCTTGAGGCACTGAATAATACATTTAGCCCCGAATAATACATTTAGAAAAGACAGAAGAATATGTGATACATTCCCACAATGGAATGCATGCAGCAGTGACCATAAAAGAACCATCTTTATAATTACCATTAGACTGATAAATCTCACATTATGCAAAGCAAAGAAATGAGACACAGATGTCAGCAGGGTGCTGTGGCACCCTGTACGCAGACTGTGTTCCTGTTTGTCTGCAGGAGTTCCTGGAACATGGCAAATGTTCACCAAGTGTAGGACATATGAACAATTGCATGTTTACTTAAACATGCAGGTAGAGGTCGGGCCTGATGGGGTTGAACCTGGTCCTTAAGTAATGACACTTTAAAGCCACTGGTGGGGACAAACACACAGATGCTGAGAGAGAGGAAAGCTTAGTTCCATGAGCATTGCCACATTAGGATGCAGAAAGGGATGTGGCAACAATTGACTCTGAAAAGGAGCAGAGAGGAAAGAGCTAGGGGAGTTCTCTGGGAAGTGGAGGTCGAAGGTCAGAGGCTGCCACAGAAGCAAGACAGAAGAAGTCATCTGTCTTAATTGCCTGGTATTCAAACATCAGTGATACCTCCCAGAAGAGAGTAAGGGATTCTAGGAAAGGCAGTAAGTGACTAAACATATGCAGCACTGGACACACATGAATTTTCAGGATCAAGGAGTACACTGAGCTCAAACCCAGAAAAAATTACATTTTGACATGCTCCTGTGAAAGTACAGAAAAATGAGTCAAAGCACAAATCTTAAGGCAATCAGAGAGAAGCACCAGCAAAACTAGCATTCGCAATATGTACTGAAGTTCAGCAGATGAAAGAATAGCTTTAAAGGACTCTGGGAAAACTGAGACCCTGCAGTTCTATGCAGGGTAAATGGTCATTCAAGAGAGAAACAAGAAGTTTTACACAAGCTGAATGAATTTGTTACTTGGATATCCTCACAGAATTAACTGGCAAAGAATGTAGTGTACTTTGAAGGAACCTCAACTGGAATTATTGTTTGCAAGAAAAGGCCATCAGAAGCCAGGTACATGCCTGTAATCCCAGCACTCCGAGGGGCAGAGGCAGAAGGAGCACAAGTTCAAGTCCTGCCTGGGCAATTTAGCAAGATCCTGTTTAAAAATGAAATAATAATAATAATAATAATAATAATAATAATAATGGCTGGTGATATAACTCAGTGTAAAGAATCTGAGTTCAATCCCCAGTATGAAAAAGAAAAAGAAAAAGAAAAGAAAAAAAAGAAAAGAAAAGAGAAAAAGTCCTCTGCAAAAAAACCCTGCAAATACATGGGCAATGTAAGCAAACATTGGAGTAAAACAAGAACAACAAAACAACAATGATAACAAATGGTGAGGAGTCGAAAGCATGTGAAAATAATCACATGCTGTTTTTAAGTGGGCAACAACGTGGACAGAGGCCACAGGCCTCTTGGACAGATGTATAAAGCAGCTTGTCACAATGGGGAGGTGTATACAAGGGGACCTAGTATCCTCCAAGACATATTAAAGGGAGAACTGAGGAATTATCACGGATAGACAACAGAGCAGTTGCAACCAACACAGCTGAGCTAGCCAGTCAACATGGAGACAATTTTAAAATACACTATTGACTGAAAAAGCTCAAAATGATTTCGGAAATATGAAGAGACTGAGGGCAAGGAGTGGTGGGGAGGGGAAGTGGAAGTAAAAAGATTTAAGATGTATCATGTATATGTGTCAAATCCCCACAGTGAATTTATTTATTTTATTTTTTTATTTTAAAGAGAAAAAATACAACAAAATTTCAAAACAAGAAAATAGGAAGGTAACAATGGTTAATACATTGCATATTGTTATCTTTAAATTAGTTACTCAGAGTTCAAGATATAGGCATTTCATTGTCCAAACAATATTAGCACAAACCTTTCTTTTCACTGAACTAACAGAAATTAGTAGTATAACTACTTTAACTTATATATATATATATATATATTTTTTTTTTTTTTTGC
>NW_004955454.1:3507047-3510205 GCF_000276665.1 Chinchilla lanigera | reverse complement strand
TTTTTTTTTGCTTTTCCCTCCTTTCATTTCTCCTTTCCTCAATCCCAATTTCTCTTTCCTTTTGAATAGTTTCTTCCCATTTTACAATATCTATTGTACATTTTGGATCTTATTTACTCTTTCAGCTTCTCACACTAGGCAGAGAATATGATGTTTGCATATGTGTATCTGATTTATTTCACTTGTGAATATGACCTCGAGTTGCATGCATTTACCTATAAAAGTCTCCAATTTATCCTTCTTTATGGCAGAGTAGCACTGCATTGTATAAAAAGGTCATATCTATTTTATCCATTCCTCAGTTGATGGGCATTTGGGTTGTTTCCAAGATCCAGCTATTACAAATTGCTGCTATAAACATGGGTACACATATATCACTGTGGTAAAATGTTTTTAATTTTTCTGGGAAGATACAGTCTTGGTTACTTTTCTCTCATTGCTGAGACAAAATACCTGATGCCCAAATTTAAGGAAGGAAAGGTTTATGTAGCTTTCAGTGTGTGGAGTTTTCAGTCCATACTTAGCTGGCTCCAAGGCAGAGTGGCACATGGCAGAGGCCAACAGTTCATGGCGGCAGAAAAAGAGCAAAAGCAGCTAGAGCAAAAAGGGGAGTAATGGCAGCAAGCAGCCTCTTTCCCTTCCTTACAAACTACCTGCCCCAGGGTGGGTGTAGCACTCACACCCATAATCCCAGCACTGGACCATGAATCAATCATAAACTTTAGAAGCCCGCCTTAAGACTGCATGAGGCTTTGGGGGAACATCCAGACACAAACCATAACAAACCAGAAGGAGAATAGGTGGGTCAAATGGGACCTCCAATCCTAGTTTTTTAAAGAATCTTCACACTGATTTCCACAGTGGTTGAACCAGTCTACAATCACACCAATGTGGAGAAGGGTTCCTTTTGCCCCACAGTCTCTCCAATTTGTTACTGATTGATTTCTTGATAATAGCCATTCTTTCTGGGGTGAGATGGAATCTCAGCATTGTTTTAATTTGCATCTCTTAAATCATTAGTGATGTTGAACATTTTTTCATATATTTATTTGCTGTTTGTATTTTTTTATCTCAGAGGTACGTATTCATCTCACATGCCCATTTTTGGATTGGGTCTTTAAATTTGGGAGGTCTATTTTTTTGAGCTCTTTATATGTTCTTGATAGTAATCCTTTGTCTGAGGAACAGCTGGCAAACATTTTTTCCCACATTGTGGGTTATCTCTTCACTCTGTTGGTGATTTCTCTTGCTGTGCAAAAGCTTTTTAATAAGATGAGATCGTAGTCGTCAGAATCGATCCTGTGTGATCAGGGTTATATTCATAAAATCTTTGCTTACACCAGTGTCTTCAAGAGTTTTACCTATTTTATCTTCCAGAAGATTTAATGTTTCTATTTCAATATTTAGATCTTTGATCCATTTTGAATTTAGTTGAGTGCATGGTGAAAGATATGGGTCTAATTTTAATCTTTGGCATATGCATAGCAAATTTTTCTGGTACCATTTATTAAAGAGGCTATCTTTCTTCCAGTGAATATGTTTGGCACCATTGTCAAAGAGAAGGTAACTGAATATGTCTAGAGTTGTTTGTGCATCTTCTGATCTCTTCCATTGATCCTCAAATCTATTTTTTGTTTTTTGCCAGTACCACACTGTTTTTATCACAGTAGCTTTATAATATAATTTCAAATCAGGGATTGTGATGCACCATGCCTTGCCTCTGTTGCCCAGAATTCCCTTTGTTATTTTAGGTCTCTTCTCTTTCCAAATGAATTTTAGGATTGTTTTCTCTAATTCTGTAAGATGTACTGTTGGAATTTTGATTGGAATTGTATTAAATCTGTATAACAGTTTTGGAAGTATGGCCATTTTCACTATATTGGTTATTCCTACACAAGGGTAAAGGATATCTTTCCATTTTCTGATATCTTCCTCAATCTCCTTTTTCAGATTACTTTAGTTTTCAATGTAGAGGTTTTTACATCCTTTGTTAGATTGATTCCTAGGTATTTCATTTTTTTGGATGCTATTGTTAAAGTTGTTTTCCAAATTTCTTTCTCAGTGAATTCTTTATTCATGTACCAAAAGGCTATTGATTTTTGAATGTTGAGTTTGTATCCAACTATGCTACTGAATTTGCTTATTAAATCTAGCAGTTTTTTAGTGGAGTCTTTGGGATCTTCTATGTAGAATATCATATCGTTGGCAAATAATGGCAATTTAACTTCTTCCTTTCCTATCATAAGTCCTTTTATTTCTTTCTCTTGTCTAATTGCTCTGCTAAAGTTCCCTAAACTATGTTGAATAAGAGTGGAGACAGTGGGGATCCTTGTCTTGTTCCTGATTTTAGAGTGAAAGCTTTCAGTTTTTGTCCATTTAGTATGATGTTTGCTGTTGGTTTGTCATAGACGGCTTTTTATCAGATTGAGATAAAGACCATCTTTTCCAATTTTCTGTAGGATTCTTTCATGAATGGCTGCTGGACTTTGTCAAGAGCTTTTTATGCATCTATTGAGGTGATAATATGATTTTGTTGTCCTTCACTCTGTTAATATGGTGTATTACCTTCATTTATTTACATATGTTGAATCACCCCTGCATCCCTTTTATTGTTGAATCACCCCAACCACCCCATGAATCCCACTTGGTCATAGTGTATAATCTTCTTGATGATTTGCTGCATTCTGTTTGCCAGTACCTAATTGCAGATTTTTGCATCTGTGTTCATTAGAGAGATTGGCCTGTAGTTCTCTTTCTTAGTTAGATCCTTCTCTGGTTTTGGTATTAGGGTAATGCTTGCTTCCAGGAATAAATTTGGGAATATTGCTTTCTTGTCAATTTCAAAAAGAGTTTGATAACTAGTGGTCTTAGGTCTTCTCTACATTTCTTATAGAATTCAGCAGTGAATCCATCAGGGCCTTGGCTTTTCTTTGTTGGTAAGTTTTTAATTACATCTTTTATTTTATTGATTGCTATTAGTTTATTTAGGATTTTTATATCTTCTTAATTCAGCTTTGATAATTCATATATATCTAGGAATCTGACCATTTCTTCTGCATTTTCCAACTTATTAGAATACAGGTTTTCAAAGTAGATAAAGATGATCCTCTGGATTCTTGCAGGGTCTGTTGTGATTTCACCCTTTTTTTTTTTTTTTT
>NW_004955454.1:3497431-3498978 GCF_000276665.1 Chinchilla lanigera | reverse complement strand
AACATTTTTTCATATATTTATTCACCATTAGTATTTCTTCATCTGAGAAGTGTGTATTCATCTCAGATGCCCATTTTTGGATTGGGTCTTTGAATTTAGGAGGCCTGATTTTTTTTAATTCTTTATATGTTCTAGATAGAAGTCCTTTGTCTGAAGGGCAATTGGCTAAACTTTTTTCCTAATTCATGGGTTTTCTTTTTATTCTGTTGGTGATTTTTTTTTTTTTTTTGGTACTGGGAATTGAACTCAGAACCTCGCTCTTGCCGGGCAGGTGCTTGTGCCACTGAGCTATATCCCCAGCCCGGTGATTTCTTTTTTTGTTGTTTTTTTATTTGTTTTGTTTTTCTTACAGTACCAGGAATCAAACTCACGACCTTGCACTTACCAGGCAGGCGCTGTACCGCTGAGCTAAATTCCCAGCCCCAAATGCATAACTTCAGTAACAGTTTTTGTTTTGGTTTGGTTTTGGTTTGGGGTACTGGAAATTGAACTCAGAACCTTGTGTTTGTCAGGCAGGTGCTTATGCCACTGAGCTATATCCCCAGCAGCCCCCACCCCGTGAGTTCCTTTGATGTGCAAAACTTTTCAATAAGATGAGATCCCAGTTGTTGATTCTTTGAAGTATTTCCCATGCAATTTGGTTTTTGTTCATGAACTCTCTGCCTGCCCCTTATGTGTTCAAGATTTTTACCTACTTTCTCTTCTAGTAGATTTAGTGTTTCTGTTTTAATATTTAGATCTTTGATCCATTTTGCCTTTAGTTTAGTGCATGATGATAGACATGGGTCTAGTTTTAGTCTTTGGCATATGGAAAGCCAGTTTTTCCAGCACCACTTATTAAAGATTAACCAAGCTTTTGACTTTTAAATTTTAAAGAATTTTTGGTGATATATTCTTTCTTTGGGTGTTAAAGACCAAGTCATACAAAGAGGAGAGTTCAGACCTAGGGAGAAGTGACTGATAGAGCCAGGGCCACAGTCCCCTAATCTTTTCTCAGCAACAAGGATCCTTTACAAGTATGGGCTCCATCCCGGGCTCCATCAAACCAACAAGAAAACATACATATTTCTTTCTGTAAACTGTGTTCTCCATAAGCTTTTCTTGACATATTCAAATGTCTAGTTCTGCCATTATCTGTATCTTTCTAGCATGGCAAAACTTTTATCATATAAAATTCTATCAAAAATATATCTCATATTTATAGCTTTTATATATTTTTCTCTGCCCTACAACAAACTTGGCTGCTGAACTTGGATTGTAAAATGCCCTCTCCTGGTTTTGTTTTGTTTTCTTCTTCTTCTTTCTCCTTTAGTCTCAGATTGCTACATTTTAAAATTTGGCTGCCAATAGGCTTTCAAGTAACATTGAATTAATACTCTTAACACCTGCAGAAAGCAATGAAAAGAGCAAGTTAACCCTGTAATTTTGTGGCTAACCCTGTAAGCTTAGGGTTAGTTAACCCTATGAACTTGTGGCTTAAGAATTTACAATCCATAAGAAATGTTGTCAGCATATTTTTTTTTATTTTAAAGAATAAAAGAAGGATA
>NW_004955454.1:3489397-3497331 GCF_000276665.1 Chinchilla lanigera | reverse complement strand
TTTTTTTTTTTGGTTTTTTTCCAGTACCGGGAATCAAACTCACAACCTTGCGCTCACCAGGCAGGTACTGTACTGCTAAGCTAAATCCCCAGCCCCCTTCTTTCCTTTTTTTTTTGATAAGGTTGGATAAGGGTTTGTCAATTTTATTTAATCTTTCAAAGAACCAACTCTTGCCAGGTGTGGTGGTGCATGCCTGTAATCCCAGCACTCAGGAGGCTGAGGCAGGAGGATCATTGTGAGTTCGACACCAGTCTGGGCTACAATGTGAGCTCAAGGCCAGCCTGAATTGCATAGTGAGACCCTGTCTCAAAAACAAAAAACAAAAAACCCAAAGAACCAACTCTTCAATTCATTGATTCTTTGTTGTTGTTTTTATTTGTTTTTCTGTTTTTTCTTCCAGTACCAGGAATCAAACTCACAACCTTGCGCTTGCCAGGCAGGTGCTTTTGCCATTGAGCTAAATCCCCAGCCCCTAAGGTGAATTTCTTTTTCTTTTCTTTTCCCCCCAGTACGGAGAATCGAACTCACCACCTTGCGCTTGCCAGGCAGGCGCTGTACCACTGAGATAAACCCCCAGCCCCATTGATTCTTTGTATAATTTTCTTATTCACCAATGTGTTAATTTCTGCTCTGATCTTTATGATTTCCTCCCTCATATGAGCTTTTGGCTTACCCTGCTCTTCTTTTTCTAGAGGTTTGAGGTTCATCATTAAGTTGTTTATTTGTACTTGCTTGGTTTTCCTGGTATGGATATTCATTGCTATAAATTTCCCTCTTAGGACTGCTTTCATTGTGTCCCATAAGTTCCAGTATATTGTATTGTCATTATCATTTAATTATAGAAGCTGTCTAATTTCTTCTTTAATTTCATCTGTGATCCATTGGCTGTTCAGGAGGGTGCTATTTAATTTCCATGTGTCTGTGA
Organism: Chinchilla lanigera; assembly: GCF_000276665.1. Lineage (NCBI taxonomy): Eukaryota > Metazoa > Chordata > Mammalia > Rodentia > Chinchillidae > Chinchilla > Chinchilla lanigera. The sequence continues at coordinate 3,496,406 of NW_004955454.1, read as the reverse complement.
AGTTCTTCTGGCTTCTTTTGCCATTGATTTCCAATTTCATTACACTGTGGCCTGATAACATTCATAGTATAATTTCAATTCCTTTGCATTTACTGAAGCATGTTCTATGAGCTAGTATGTGGTGTATTTTGGAAAAGGTCCTGTGTGAAACTGACTATTCCACCCTTATTGAGTACTCCCATCCCTTCTTTTAATAACTAAATAAATACAGGCCACCCAGAGAAGGGCTTGGTCTCAGCCCTGAGAGAATTTTGAATTCTGTGACAGGGCTTTGATCCTCCTGGAGCGCTGAAATAATTCTATTCACCTTTTATTTAGCATTTGCCAAACTCTCATTCGGGAGATTGTGAGCCTGATCTGCCCACAAAAACTAAGTGTGTTGGTTTGGGGGATATTTTTGCAAGGGTAACAATATAATACAGGACACATATTTTATAAGATTGTTTATAATAGTCACCCCAAGAATGATATACAAGAGAGTGCAGGAAATCTGTCCATACACTATAGACCAAGGAATCCAGCTGAGGATCTGGATCCCATGGAAATGTCCTGCATGAGTCCAGCTGAATACCTAGAGCCCATAACAATGCCTCCCAAGCACCCATCTGGAGGCCCAGAGTCCATAACAATATCTCATGCAGGCCTATTTCATGGACCTGGGAAGGCCCAAAGGTCAGTGGTAAAATCTAGGAAGTCTGTGGCAGTGGAATAAAGGATCCGTGGCTAACTCGCCAAGGGATCTGCACTGGAGCCAGGAAGTGATGCTCAAAGTAAGAATCAGAGCTCCCCTGAAAGGTACCACAGCCATCTTCAGCAACAGTGGGGTCCTGGGCTCCTCTGATGATCAAGATGGCCGGGTTCCCATCAAAAAAGCCAGTACAGCAAGCTTCTCCAGGAAACCAGCCTCATGCAAGTGCTTTGTCGTTACCACTTCAGAGAGGCCAGGTGGGTGGCTTTTGGATTGTCCTACCTCACTGGCCCCTGGGTTTGCCTTTGGTGAACTGGATGTATGGGGTTGCATCTTGTTTAAGTGTGTTCTTGTTTTCTTTCTTTTTTCAGTTTAATTCCTGTGGTGATGCTTGTAAATTGCTTTTGGTGAATTGCTTTATTGCTAGTATTTAGAACCCTTAGGAAATGATTACTTCTCCCCAAGGTATCTTCCAGGTGTAACTGGTTTTAGGGTTTTGAGTCTGTTGCAAGATTCTGCATCTTCAATTTGTTGGGGATGAGAAGTTGCTGCATCTTTGGTCTAGACCCTGGTTCTTTGGCACTGTGCCACAGTATTTTCTATGACACATAGTCAGTCTCAGTCTTGAAATACCAGGAAGAATAGCTAGTTAGAACAATTACATCAATTTTGGCTAAAGTAGTACCATCAGCAATAACAGTAGCAACAATCACAGCCTAGAATATGACAAACTGACGTAGCCATTAATTTGACACCTTTAACTGTATGAACTAGATTTGTAGTTATATAACAAATTCTAAAACAGACCAAAAATTATAGAAGTCCTTAAAATGTCGAATTTTCCCTCAGGGGTTAAAATTTAAAAGGGGTAGGGAAAAAGTAGGGAAGTAGAACAAGAGGATGAGATTAGAAGTAATGCTGGAGGACAAAGGGGGATCACACTACCTTTGGGAAACTGGTGCAGAAGACTAGTGAGAAAGAGAAGGAATAGATAAAAAGAAGAACAGAACAGAACAACAACTACAAGGAGGCTAGAAACTATGTTCACACTCATATAAAAACAAGATCAGACAATGAAGGAGAAAAAAACAAAAACAAAACAAAACAAGAGAGAGAGAGAAATCCACTTCCAGGTTTGTTTTAGCTGTCACTGGTAGACAGAGTCCTGATCCATGCAGATCTATCCCAGAAAGCCATCAATAGCTTTTTGGGAGGGTGGTGGGTAATCTCAGTGAATTTGCACCTTCTGGCTGAGACCAGACTCACTTGGCCTGTAGCCATCAGTACACCTTCATTGGGGTTGAGGCCGGCTTGGAGCCACTAGATGGAGCCAGCAGCTACTCTGAGCGCTGAGCTCAGTGGGTCCCCCTCTAAGATGGCTCCCTGTCAATTTTGTGCAGGACAACAGAGCCCTTAGCACTCACCACCACCTAGTGCAATCCTTCACATTCACTGCTCCCCTCCACTGCTGCATCTTTCCTTGGAGGCCTCTGCAGTTGCCAGCAGTCAGCATGTGTCTACAGGTTTGAATCACTCCTCTCAATGCAGTGAGTCCCATCTCAAGGAGAAGGTGCTGCCAGCTACCTCCTTCCTCTTTATTGAAGTTTCTCCCTTCACTCTCCCTGGGGACTTCAGTTCATGCTTCAGATCCTTCCTGGGCCCAGGGGACCCACTTCTCTCCCTCTTGCCTTCCTCACTTCGCTATATTCCAGCATCTGGATGGCAACACTCAGAGAGGCTCTTTCTCTGCTGCTTACCACTCTACCATCTTGTTGCCTCCTTCTTTCATCCTATGTTTGTAACCATTATGGCAAGTAAGTCTTATCATTGCTCCAGTTTTATAGGTGGACACAGCACACAACAGAGAATGAGTAATGTGTTTGAGGTTGTAGGCCTTTAGATGTACTTGTGGGGATGTTCGGACTAGATGTTTAGACTCCTGCTAGGAACTCAGAGGTTATAATCATAGGCCAAATTTTATATAAACTGTTCAGGAAGGATCCATTCTGCTTTCTTACCTTATGCCCAGCAGCACAACCCTGTTACATCCAGCACCACCAGCCCTGTCCCGAACATCTTGTCACTCCTCCTTGATGATTTCACTTTCCCCACAGTGAATTTAAACATTGTGTGTTGTAAACAGGTACTACTACTAATAATAATAATGAAAAATGGGAAAGGGGATCTAGAGATGGAGGGAGGGAGGTGGATGGGGAAGGGAAGGGGAATAAAAAAAAGAATCAAGATGTTTTATGTACATGTACTTACTCCCCAAGATGAATGTAAACTTCATGTATTACAAACATGTACTATGAAATAAATTTTTTTACAACTATGTTCAGAATTGAAAACATTCAAAACAGTATCTGTTTCCTATGACTACACATATAGATGAGTACAAATATGAGAGGGCTGAACACACTACCTGTATGTTCTGTACTATAAGCTTATATACTCAGGCCCTACCAGAGTATGAGCACTAGTTTTGCCCCCTCTAGTTCTGAGACCCTCTGCTTCAGTTTCCTCATCTGAAAAACAAAAAGTGTAGTCATCCCTGATGCCTGTGAGGTTCAGCTATATAACCTTTGTGAAGGACCTGTAGACAGGGAGTTCTCAGGCCCCTGCAGTATGACTGTTATGGTTTATTTCTGGATGTCTCCCCCAAAGCCTCGTGTACTTATAGTTGGAGATTTTGGAAGGTGATTGGATCATGGGTGTGTGATCATGGGATTAGTCCACTGATGCACTTATACTAAATGTGATTTGGGAAGAGAAGCCTAGTTGGAGAAGGTGGGTTACCTCCTGGCTGGAGGAAGTGGGGGATGACCTGAAAGGGTCTATCTCCCTTCTTCCTCCCTTGATCCTGCTTGCTACGTCCTGCTTGCCATGCTATGAGCTCTTTCTCCTGTGACATGCCCCTCTGCTATGCTGCCCTATCTTAGAGCCAGCTGACTATGGACTGAAACTTCTACAAACTGGGAGCCAAAATAAACCTTTCCTGCTTGAAGTTGTGGGTATTGGGTTATTGTGTTTCAGAAACAAGAAAGCAACTGAAGGAGTAACAGGTATCTATGATTTCTGGGCAGTTTATTTGCACTCTGATATGTGTGCAAAGGTATATACAAGCATTTTCTTTGCAACACTGCTTGTGAGAGCAATGGAGACATCCAAATGTCCACAAATTATGAAATAATGATGTAGCTCTTCATGTGCTGATGTGAAAAGACATCCACATATATTCATGAAAAAAGCACATTGCAAATTAATGTTTACTGTGATCTCTTTTTTGTGCCAGAAAAAGAAAGGTATATGTTGACTTTGTCTCTGAAGAAGTTTGGAGAATATTTACTGTACTTCTGAGAATTGTCTCTGCAGAGCAGAATCACAGTTATACATTTTATATTTACAAAGTGGGTGAATTTTTCAGTAAAGCAAAAACATTACTCCTTCACACACTGTCCAAAGACTAAAAAGAAAAATGGCATAAATATGCTTACCTCTCCTAACCCAGCAACTCTTTCACCCTTTGTTCTTCACCTCTCATCCCCATCCTCTCCTTCCCAGCGATATTTACCAGAGTTCTCCAGAAAAACAGAACTGATAGGATACAGTTTCCCCTCCCCCATCCACAGTTTTACTTTTCATGGTTTCAGTTACCCTCAGTCAAATGTGGTCTGATAAAAGTAAACGGAAAGTTACAGAAATGAACAATTCACAAGTTTTAAATAACTTTTATTATGGTATATTTTTAATAATTGCTTTTTGTTTTATGTTACTGGAAAATAAACACAAGGCCTGCTACATGGTAGGCAAGCACTTTACCCCTATGCTATATCATAAGCCTTTTTCTTTATTTTATTTTAGAGAAGGTCTTACTAAGTTTCTGGGGCTGGCCTCCAAATTGCTACCCTATTAGCCAGGCATGGTGGCACACACCTGTAGTCTCAGCACTTGGGAGGCTGAGGCAGGAGGATCGCTGTGAGTTCGAGGTCAGCCAGGGCTACAAAGTGAATGCATGGCCAACCTGAACTGTATAGTGAAACCTTGTCTCAAAGACCAAAACAGAAAAGACAAAAGAGGAAGAAAATTCAAATTGCGATCCTACTGTCTCAGCCCCCATGTCACCTGTATTACAGATATATATGATCAAGCCTGGCATTAATACTCTTATTATATTATTACTATTGTTAATAATCTCTACTGTGCTTAGTAAACTGTATTGTAGGTATGTATGTACAGGAAAAACATAGTATGTAAAATAGTATGTAAACCTAATATATGTAGGGTTCCTCACTATCTGATATTCAGGCATCCACTAGGTTCTTGGAACATACCCCCCATTGATAAGAAGGAACCACTGTATATACAGTTAAGACACAGATTTATTTTACTAGTTTAATTGTGGAGGCTGACAAATATATAGTCTGCCTGGTAGGCAGCCTAGCTGCAGAACTTTGAAAACAGGTGCAAAGGTGTGAAATAAAGTGACTGGTCAGGTAGGAAAACAACTAAAGGGCTGTACAGCAAGACTTAAAACCCAGTTGTGTGGTTGTTTTTTTGTTGTTGTTGTTTTTGGTTTTTCTCCGGTACCGGGAACCAAACTCACAACCTCGCACTTGCCAGGCAGGCGCTTTTGCCGCTGAGCTAAATCCCCAGCTCCTTAAAACCCAGTTGAAATGTGGTCAGATTCCTGTTCGTGGGGAATGACTGGTCTTTCTGTTTCTATTGGTTGACTTTTGCTTGACAGTGAATCATTTACTGAAATCTGAGAATACAGGCAGTGTTTTCTATTACTCTCCTCATCTCACTCCTTAGCCTGTAGAGAGGTCCCAGAGTTTGGCTCTGGGCGGTGGGTACCAAGCCCCTGCTCAGCCTACAAAAAGCAAATGTTTCCTGCTAGCTTCTTGTGGTACCTGTCAGAGGCAGAGTTCCTGAAGCCATTTTTTGTCTTGCTAGCTTTCTGGTGAAATTCCTCTCTAAGGGCAGGTTGCTGTCTGAGGTGAGCTTGCTCTCTGATGTGAGATTCCTCTCTGAGGCCAGGTTCCTGTCTGAGGTGAAATACCTGGCTGAGAAGGGGTTCCTTTCTTGAGACAAGGTTCCTATCTGAGATGAGGTTCCTCCTCCCCCCACCCTTGTTGCTTTTTCTGAACTATTGCCCCTCTGCCATGAACTGTTGTCCCTCTGCCAAGCCACCCTGCCTTGGAGCCAACCAATTATGGACTGAAATCCCTACAAACTGTGAGCTAAATAAGCCTTTCCTCCTTTAACTTTGGGTGTGGGGAATTTTGTCTCAGCAATGAGGAAAGTAACTAAATGGGATCTGAGTTGTCCCCTTTTTATATTTAACCAAGCTTTTTTTTTTTTATTTTAAAGAGAATAAAAAAGAACAATAGCAAAATGCCAACAACATAGACAAAAACAAAACAAACCAAAAGCAATAAAAATGATACAGGGTTTTAGAACAAAATGATAGAATTAAAAGTGGCTGTTATATTACATATTATTATCTTCAACAAAGTAGCTCAGATTTCCAGATGTAAGAATGCAAGATTGATAAAACCATTAAAGAGAATAAAAAATAAAAACAAAAAAATTAGAAACAATACAGAGTTTCTCACTAGACAAGGTGGTAGGAATTCACCAGTGGTAGTTATATTACATATGTTGTCTTCAAATTAGTTGTTCAGATTACCAGATATAAGCATGCAAAATTGGTCAAAAAGAAAAAGAAAATTAAAGAAAAAATTCATTAACTGTTCCTTTCAATAAACCATTAGACTTCAGCAGTACAGTTATCCCAGCTATCCTTCTAGGTATATTTTTTCCCTTCTTTCTTCCTTTCTTTTTCTCCTTTCCCACATCCCAGTTGTTCCTTCCTTTGAGCAATTTCATTCCGTTTCATAATATCTATTGTACATTTTAGGTTTTATTTACTCTTTCAGGTTCTTACACTAGGGAGACAATATGATGTTTACACATATGTGTCCTATTTATTTCACTTATGAGTATGGTCTCTAGTTGAATTCATTTACCTATAAAAGCCTCGAATTTATCTTTTTTTAATACAATGGAGTAATACTCCATTGTATAAAAATACCTCTTTAAAAAAAAATACCTCTTTTTATCCAGTCCTCAGTTGATGGGCATTTGGGTTGTTTCCAAGATTTAGCTATGACTAATTGTGCTGCTATAAACATGGGTGCACATATATTGTTGTGTATGATGTTTTTTATTCTTCTGGGAAAATACTCAGAAGGGGAGTAGCTGGGTTAAGTGGGACTTCTAATCCTAGTTTTGTGAGGAATCTCCACACTGATTTCC
>NW_004955454.1:3474354-3485887 GCF_000276665.1 Chinchilla lanigera | reverse complement strand
GCTCCCCGCCCGAGGCTCCTGTCAGCATATTAATTAAATAAAAATACCAACTTAAACTGGAAGCCAAAAGTAAATTTATCAGTTGGCTAAGATTTATAATAGTGGGCTCTGTTTGTGATTCTGGGTTGGCTAGCATGCCACAGCATGAACATTTTATGATTGATTCTCTGTATCTATTGGGGCACGGGGAGTTGGGCCTTTCTAATTTTCTCCTGAACCAAGGAAAAGAGCAGTCTTCCCTCCCCTTGTGAGGCTGGGGCTGCCATTCCAGGAGTTGGGCCTTACTTGGCTTCCTTCACCAGCTCTTGAGGTGGAGCCACAGTCCAGGTGTTGGGGATTATGCAGTGGGGGCAGGTTCTCCAGACTCCCATGTGAAGGAGGGGACTAGAGCTGAAACCTTTTGCTTCTTATTAAGCCCCCAAGTTTTTAGCGGAAAGACAATTGGTCCTTGTTGCCAACACAGATCATAATCCATCTCCTCTTGCGACCCCAGTCTTTATCATTAACCAATTCAATCAACAGTTGATATACTCAGTCCTCATCCCATTCAAACTTTGGCCAGAAGATGGAACAAGGGTAGGGGTTTGTGGCCAAATGAAACAATAAGATTTTATCATCTCAGTTTTCTTTTTGTTTTGTGTGTGGGCTGTTGCCCCAAATCCTTAACATCAGTCTGAGGGGACTATCAGGATGTATTTTGTTCCCTGAGCCCCTGGATTCCTTCATCTGTCATGAGTAGGAGATATATTTATTTTGTTTTTCCCAGCACCCAAAGCTCAATCTCTGGCATGCACTGAGATGTCTTGCCACTTATACAACTGTCCCCAGTATTCCTAGCAGACTGGTTCCAGGACCACCAAGTATATCAAACTCTGAAGTCAGTCAAGTCCCTTACATAAAATGGCACCAGTATTTGCACACAACTGAGGAACATCCTCCTGTATATTTTAAATAATCTCTAGATGACTTACTCTACCCATACAATGTAAGTGCTATGGTAAACATTTGTTATACTGCCTTTTTTGGGGAGGGCACCAGGAATTTAACTCAGGACCTCAAGCTTGCCAAGCAGTGTTATACTGTATTAAGAAAGAACAATAAACAAACAATCTGCACATGTTCAATATAGATGCAATTTTTAAATATTTTCAATCTGAGTTTGTTTGAATTCAGAATTCAGAACCTTCAGATATAAAGAGCCAATGGTATTCCATTATACTTATATTCCATAATATTTTCTATATTTTGCTGCTATCACAGAGAATACTTTGTTTTGTTACATTATCTGGTTGCTTATTGCTGGCCCAAAGAAGTGCTACTGATTGTTTTCCTAACTTTTGAAGACAATGTCTTTAATAACAAAAATATTTATGGGTATATAGTTTTCTCTGAGTATACATTTACCCTGGGTCCCGGAAATTTGAGAATGAAGTGTTTACATTTCACTGCTTTAGAGTTTTCCAGCTATCACTTCAAAGTTTATCCTTAAATTCCAACAGGTTTTTTTTGTGTGTAAACTTCTTGTTATATATTCCCAAATTTCATAGTTTACTAGGCCTTAATGAATGTTAGATTATTCATATTCTTTGTCTATTAGAATATAATTTTTGTAAATGTTCCACATTCTTACGAGAATGTAGTATCTACAGAAGGAATTCGTTTTTCCATTAATCTGTAGAATAACTGAATCTTTTACTCCTTGCTAAGGATCAAACCCTGTCTCCCACATGATAGTGCTGACACTGAACTGCACCCCCAGCCACTTTTATTTTATCAAGCTACAATCCATTCTCCCCAATTTCAAGTAGTACTGATCTCTCCGACTTCGCTGTCACCATGGTCGTTGCACCAATCCACTTATGCTTAGATTTGCGGGCCTGGGACTCGCAGAACCTTTGTCAGGAGATGTACCACCGAGTCGCCCTAGCCTCCCGCCATCTAGTGCGGCTGTGGCTTTGGGGACTGAGGGGGACTCGGGCCGGAAGTTAGGGGCGGGACTTCCGGGATCAGCCGCGCCAGGTCGAGACAACTTGGTTCGGTGGCGTGGCGACTCAGCGGGCGCGACACCGCAGGAGGTGAGTTCGCCAGGCAGACCTTGAGTCGGACCCGGCGTCCGCACTCTCCGAGGCTCCGAAGTGGGGGCAGCCCCGGAGCCACGTGGGGCGATGTGGGAGCCTCGGCGCGGGGATGGCTATTCTGGGGGCCGTGTGGCGGGGGTGTCTCGTCGTGGGGGCGCCGCGGAGGGCACGGCCGCGGTTCTGCCCGTGAAGTGCTGAGCGCGGCGTGATGTGACGTCAGTGACGTCCTACCCAGACGACACCGCAGCAACTGACTTCCCTTTGGATGGGGGCGGGGAGGCTCGCTGAGGAGAGGTAATGTTTTGGACTCTGGGAGGGAGCAGGGCCTGAGGAATCGGCCAGCACGCATCCTGCGGTTTCTTCTGCGGAGGGACCTGCTAGGTCCTCAGTACCAGGCTCAGCCTTTGGCCAGGGGACTATGCTTCTAGGCTCCCTCAAGCTGTTGTTGGCTGAATTCGTTGTCTTGTAATAGTACGCTGAGGTTCACGTTTCCTAGCTGCCTACTAGGCAGAATGGCCCATAGTTCATGCAGGTTCTTTCACGTGGTCCCCATATCTGGGAAGTAACATTGCCTTGTCAGATCCTTCTCAGGTTTTTTAGGGCTCCTATGACTAGTCTGAGTCAACCAGAGCAATCTGTGACAATAATTTTAATTCCTTCTATAATTAAAATGTAATTCCTACTTTATGTCATTTGGTGGTAGAGCACATCCACAGGTTTCAGAGATTGGGACATGGATGTGGGGGGATGAGCTTTCTACCTACCCCAGATTAAGTTTATGTTCTGTGGGCAAAATTCTACAGAGGATGAGGTGAGAAAAACAAGATGTAAAGCATTCACGTAGTTTGGCCCAATTTATAATTTAAAAATTTTTTAAAAATTATATATACATTGGCATTTGTAAACCTGGAAGGATAACCAAGGGCCTGGTTGGGAGATTTGTTCACCTTTTAAGCTTTTCCTGCACACCTCTAGTCAAAACTCAGGACCTTGTCCATGCTAGGCAAGCTCTTTACCACTGAACCACACATCCCACCCCTTACCTAGTTTTGAACCATATGATTGTGCCCCTATTCAGTAATTATGAAAATTAGAAGTCTTTTAAAATAAAATATTCTGGGGCCAGGGGTATAGCTCAGTGGCACAGCACCTGCCTGGCAAGTGAGAAGTCATGAGTTAGAATCCCAGTATATGGAAATGATTGAGTCTCCCCATGAAATGGGACAGTAAAGGTTCTCTCCATGGAAACTGGACAGCCCTCTACCCCATGTCTCTTGATCTATTTCTGCTATGGCATGAATGAACTCCTTAGTGTGTTCCCATCTTTCAGTCTTATTTGACACTATATTTGTGAGCACTCTGCCAGGTTCATCTTTTGAGCTGTTTGGTTTTGTCTCTGTGATGTAGAAGTGCAGCCAAGGTCTCTTTCAGTCTGTCCTCAGTGCCCATCCTTCTGAGCTCTGTCTTTGCAGTCTCCTACGAGCTTTGACCCTACACTTACCCTGTGACTGACTCGTTCACATCACTAATTGTGGGTTCTTCCATGATCTCACTCCAGCAACTCTGCCCAGCTCCTCTTCCGTGTCCAATGAGGCCATGAGTGATACCTTACTATTATCATTGCTCCTGCACGATTCAGCTGCCACATTTTTTCAGAGAGACCTGAAAGAAAGCCCCTGCTCTCCTCATCCCCTTTCCACATCACGTTGACTGAGTAGTTGGAACTGCCACTGTCTTCTGACATTCCCCTCAACTTCATCTAAACCTGAAGTGAAACAGATATCCCTCCCCCAGGCCAGAGTCTGCTAGCCAAAGACACTGCATCTGGACAGTTTGTGCTCCTTTATGGGATAGTGGGAGACTGCTTCCCTGTTACCCTCCTAAATACCTGGAGCCTTCAGAGGCCTGTGCTGTAGACCTGCATTTCACAGAGTGCAGACAGCACTCCCACTGCAAGGTCTGTGGAACCTAACAGAGTGTCTATCAGGTTGTGCCCTCTCTTTCACTTTTCTGTCCACATTCTGTCCCAGGGTTCCTGGGGCCTGGCCTTCTTGCCCCTGCTCTCCTCAGCCTTTGCACTCAGCTTGGACTGAGTCTGTCTTGGACTTCCTTTCCCCAGTACCTGCATGACTCTTTCCTTCCTTCACCTTTAGGTTTCTGTGAGGTTTCCCTGACTACCCTAGTTAAAATGCCTAGTTACTGCCTCTGTCAAAAGCGCTTGCCCCAACTCACTGATGGATTTGCTATGATCTTTTACCCTACTGAGCTCCAGGAGAGCTAATGGTTGCAGCTGTGTACCATAGTCTACCCAGAACAGATATCAGCATATAGGAAACACTGAAAAATATGTATCCAAAAGAGGAAATTTGGGCTGGGCGTGGTGGCACACCCTGTAATCCTAGCACTTGGGAGGCTGAGGCAGGAGGATCGCTGCAAATTTGAGGCATGCCTGGGCTGCAAAGTTGAGTTCAAGGCCAGTCTGAACTGCATAGCAAAATGCTGTCTCAAAAAAAGAAGAAAGAGGAGGGAGAAGGGGGAGATTGACACACTTTTCACTCTGGGTTTCTGCCAACATCTCCTGCTTTGTCTTTACTCCTGAGGGGCAGAGGTATTTGTTGAGGGAGAGACTAGGACATGTCAGGCCCTGCTCCATAGTGGGTTACTGGGGAGGGTGAAGCTAGTGAGGGGGTTGGGCAGTCAATAACTCAGTCCATGTGAGGAGTCCATGTGCCTTCAGGTAGATGTGTACCATCTCCTGCCCAGAGGGTGTGGCTAAGACTAGATGAACCCAAGTTTGGGGTCTTCACAGGATAAGGGATGTTGCTACCTCTGGACTGGACAAAATCTCCAAAGAATTTGCTATAGGTACAGAAATGAAATTGTGCCATCAATATGCACAGGGAGATGAGAGAGCACCTGGTGCAATGGGAGGGCTTCCCAGGAGGGTGGAGACAGAGACACCTGCTTTGGCTCAGACTTTACTGCTTCGATTGGCAGTATTAGCAAACAGTATTCTGTGTGACTGTATGTGTGTCCACAATGTGGCCTGACCTTTACTGCTCAACCCTTGCAGGTATTGTTTCTCTTCAGTAGATGGGTCTTGTGCGTTCTGCTTCATAGCATTGTAAGTGTCAGGAACCAGGATTGAGAGGCAGACCCACAGCAAGGAGTAGATGCTGTGAAGGCTGCTCTCCTATCATGAGGGACTTGAGCCCTTTAGGGGATGCCTGTGCACAAGGTACTCACTCTTCCTTGAGAGTTAGCATCTCACTATTCCCACCTGCAGTCCTGGCTCATGATTCTGTGTCTCCATAGCTGACTATCTTTCCCCTTGGATCCAGGATCAGGCAACACAGCATTAGTCCTTGATACCTAACAACAATACAGGCCCTCTGCAAGTCTCAGACTGCAGGGGCAGAAGAAGAAATGTCTTTCTAGACCGAGAATGAAGCTAGCCTTTCTGCACATTGACCTGTGTCCTTGCTGGTCTTCAGGTTCCAGCTATGCCCAGCCTCAGAGTTTGCCCCAAGGAGGCAGAGATGGAACTCTCAGCTCTAGAACTACCCCCTTAGATCCCTGCAGCACAGGCTTATGTGAGTGATACTCCTGTTGTCACCCACCCTGGATCTCCAATGTGTGGGCCCCTCATCTGTGGCACTGTTGATCTGAAAATCACTCTCACTTTCAGCATCCAGGTACTAAGAAGAGGTTCCCCCGTGGTACCCTTGTTCTGGGGAGATACATACATCACCTAGGAGGCATCTTCTGTGTCATGCCTCAGATTCAAGGGCCCAAGGGTAGATGTCAGGAAGGAAATTGACATGGCCTGGCCCCTGGTACCCTGAATAGGGTACTTGTTTTCCCTTTGACACAGAGTTATGACATAATGACTCCCAAGATTCTTTGCTTTGCCCTCTGACCCTTGCCAAACCCAACAACCAGGCTGGTAGGTTCTGTCCTGCTCCCTTCTAGCTACATTCATACTGCCCATTTGCTCTTACCCCTTCTGAACCCTTTCAGAGTCCTTTACAAACACTTCATCAGCTTACCGATATAGACCCTTTAGCAATGAATATTGGCTATTCAGTGTCAGCTTACCCTACTTGAGGTAAGATAGCTGCTGTTTTGTAGACCATGTGTAGGAAGGGATGGTTAGGCTAAGAGTAGAAACAGCGTGAGGCAGACCTACTTTATGCTGAACAGAACAAATTCTGAACAGTGGAAGGAGGAAGCAGGTAGAGAATGATAGACATGAGAAGGTCCCCAGAAGTGGCCCTGCAAAATAGATTAGCTGACCAGCCTAAGCAGAGAGAGAATATTAAACAGGTAGCCAAGGGGCCCCACTAGGAATGTTGTACAGAGAATGGTGATAGTATCCAGGATTCTGCAAGAGATGAAGACAAGCTGATGACTACTCATGTTTTAAAAGCAACTGTAGAGCAAATTGGCAGAGTAGGCAATTCCAAACACTTGTTTCTCCACATAAATATCAAAACAAATAAACCACCCAGTAGAACCTATCAATTCCAAACACCTGTTTCTCCACATAAATATCAAAACAAATAAACCACCCAGTAGAACCAACTTTTTCAGAACTCTGGAAAATTGTCAGTGGTTTATGGCAACCAAACAAACATTGAACCACGAAGGCAATTCTGAAATGATAAGAAAGCTTTTTGATACTCTTACTTACCTATGCCCCAATCCCTTTCTGATTCATTGACATTCTTAAAGCAAGCAGCCTGCATTCCTGGTGTGGGACATGGTCCCTAGTTGCAAAGGAAGCAGAGGAGATCTTACTCTATATCTGTTCTAAACTATGTGGGGCTACTTGAACTGACACACACTACACATCTCTCTTCTGCCCAGCTCAGAGGTGAGACCCCACCATAACCTGGGCATCACTTATAAATACAGCCAGCCACTTACAGGCTAGGAAGAAAAGCTTGAGAGAGACTCTTGGGGGGAAATGAGGGCCATCATAAGCACAATTGAAGAATTTAGAGAGTCACATTCATGCCTAGGATAAGGTGTGAGCTTGGAAAAGGCCTATGAAGATTGTAAACTTTCACCTCTAGCTGGTGTCTAGGCTTAGTAAAAGCTAGGAACTGAGGAGATGTTGTAAACAGTGTTAAAAGAGGGCCCTAGAATGGAGCCTGTCCACAGACTGGAAAAGGTATTTTATTTTCCCTGTGTTCTTTTTTTTTTCCTGCAAAAGTTTATTCTACACAGAGGGGCTCAGTTCTTCTTGGCAACTGCCTTCCTCGTGGCAGTCAGCACACTGCTCAGCTCCTCACACTTCGTCTTGGCACAAATGTGCATCCCACCCTTTTCCTGAAGAACTTGAGAGCCCATTTGCCCTTGGAGACCTTGACAGCTCCACGGTGAGCAGCTTCATGGTGCAGCACTCGTAGTGGGTAAAGCCACACACCTCCCAGATTATGTCCCACATGAACTTCGTGTGCTTCGTGAGGTGTCCATAGCAGCAGAAGTGCCTTGGTTTGCTCGAGTTCTTAGTCATCTGGTAGCCCTTGTTGAGGCCCATGGCCATGGGGTACCACAGAGCCATGGCTGCTACTCTTTAGTAGTTGCTGCAGCCGAAGGCTTCTTTTGTTCTTAGTGTTCAAGGAAATCTCTGTCAAAGCAGTAGATAAAGGGAGGGGTGTAGCCAGTGCTAAAGTGCTTACCTAGAATGTGCAAGGCCTTATATTTAATCCCTAGCACTACACATGCACACACACTCACACACACATACCAAAACAAGCAAGCAAACAAAAACACAAAAACAAGCTAAAGAAACAGCTCCTGATATATGTAATTTGTGGTGATAGTGAACCCAACAAAGAATAGCCTCTACAAAAATACTTTAGAAAGCACACTAAATGAATAGATGACTATAGCCTTCAACAATCAAGATGAAAAACAGACATTGGACTTACTAGACAAAGACTTAAAATCACCTGTTTTAAATACATTAAGAAAGCTAAAATGAAATTGAAGAGAGAACTAAAGGAACCAGAAAAATAAAATGTATTAACAAAATCAGACTATCAGTAAAGAGACACTAATTTTAAAAATGAACCAACCAGAAATTTGGAACTGAAAAGTACACTAAAATAAATATTTTAAAGTAAGGTTTCAGCAGCAGCTTTGAGCAGGAAAAATAAAGAATTAGCAAACTTCACAGTAGGATGGCTGAAATTGTCTAGTCTGAGGAACAAAAAGAAAAAAGTTCCAAGAAAATGAACAAATTTAACAGACCTGTGGGATACCATGAAGCAGATGAACATATAAAGGTCCAAGGAAGACATAAGAGGGGGCTGGGGATTTAGCTCAGCAGCACAGTGCCTGCCTGGCAAGTGCAAGGTTTTGAGTTTGATTCCTGGTACTGGGGGAAAAAAAAAAAAAGCTTAACAAGAAAGACATAAGAGGGATGGGTAAGACTATCTGAAGATACAATGGCTGAAAATCTCCAAGTTTGATGAGAGACATGAATCTATATATCCATGAAGCTCAGCAAACTTGAGTAGGATAAATTTGAAGAAACCTACACAGTCTCATTATAGTTAATCTTGAGGGCAAGAAGAGAAAAAGGACTTATCTAGTACAGTGTATCCCAATAAGATTAACAGCTGATTTTTCTTTTCCTCAGAAGAAGAAAAATGGAGGTCAGAAAGAGCTGGACTGACATATTTAAAGTGCTGTGAGGAAAACCTGTCAACCAAGAATTGTATACATGGCAAAATTACCCTGCAAAAACAAAGGAGAAATTCAGACATTCCCAAATAGACAAAGCTTGAGGAGATTTATTATGAATACATCTTACCTATAAGGAATGTTAAAGGGAGCCCTAAAGATTGAAATAAAAGCACAGTAGACAAAGACTCCAAGCCACACAAAGAAATACAGATCTCTGTTAAGTATAAAAGTTTGTGTAGTATTTTTGGTTTATGTGTCCAGTTTTTATTTTATGCATCATTTAAAGAACAAGTGCATAAAAAAATAATAAGTCTGTGTTCTGATTTGGTTTGCTTTTTTTTTTCTTTTTTTGTCTTCTTGAGACAGGGTCTTGCTATGCAGTTCAGGCTGGCCATGAGCTCAGTTTGTAGCCCAGGCTGGTCTTGAACTTGCAACAATCCTCCTACCTCAGCCTCCCGAGTGCTGGGATTACAGGCTTGCGCCACCACGCCCTGCTTGGTTTGCTTTTTCGATGCTGGAGATTAAATCTAGGGCATGCCAAGCATATGCTTTACCATTGAGCTATACTTCTAGCCCAAAAGTCGTGGTTTTGAGCCCACTATTTAGTATAAAGATGTAACTTATGATAACAACAAATCATAGAAGAATAGCTATATAAGAGAAGAATTTTTGTGTGCTACTGAGGCTAACTTGGTGTCAACTGTATTAGGTATTACACTTTCGTTTAATCTCCATAGTAAACACTAAGAAAATATCTAACAAATGTATAGAAAAGGATGTAAGAAGAAAATTATAATAACACATTACATTACTCTTTCTGTTTTGTTTTGTTTTGTTTTTTCTCTGGTACCGGGAACTGAACTCACGACCTTGCGCTTGCCAGGCAGGCGCTTTGCCGCTGAGCTAAATCCCCAGCCCCAATAACACATTACAAAAAGGTCAACAACACAAAAGAAGGCAGTAGTAGAGGAGTTGAATAAAAAGATGAAAGATACACTAAAACAAGTATCAATATGGGAGAGGTCCTACTTTTTTAGTAATTACTTTAAGTGTAAATGGATTAAACTTCCTAGTGAAAAGACAAATATTGACAGAATAGATAAGTAAGCATGGTTCAAATATATACTGTCTGCAGGAGATGCACTTTAGAGTCAAAAACACAAGTTTAAAGTGAAAGATGGAAAAAATATTCCATGCAAATAGAAACCCAAGGAGAACTGGCATAACTATACTATAATACCAGACAAAGTAAATCCCAAACCTGATACAAGAGAGACATTATATATTGATAAAAGTGTAGGTTCATTAAGATATAGCAATTATAAATATATACACCAAGAAAAGAGCCCTACAATACATGCAACAGACTTGAAGGGAGAAAGTTCTACAGTAATAATTGGAGACTCTAGTACCCCAATTTAAAAAAAATGGGTAGAATGGCTAGAAAGAAGATCATTAAGAAAACAGAAGCAATCCTGCTTTAGCCTCCCAAGTGCTGGCATTATAAGTATGCACTACCATACCCAACAAGAAAATAGAAGACTTAAACAATACTAAAAATCAACTGGACCTAATAGACTTTGCTATCATCTGATGTTTGTATCCCTTTGAAATTCATATCTGAAATGTGAACCCTAATATATTGCTGTTAATAGATGGGGCTTTGGGGAGATAATTAGTTCATTAGGGCAGAAGCCTTGTAAATGAGATTAAGGACTGAGGGAGCTTTGTTGCCCCTTTTCTTGCCATTCTGCCACTTGACACATAGAAGGTGCCATCTAGGAAGAAGAAGCCTTCATTAGACTGAATCTGCTAGCACCTAGATCTTGGACTTTGTAGCCTCCAAAACTGAGCAATAAATTTCTGTTATAAATTACCCAGTCTAAAGTTTTGTTTGGAGTTTGTGGGGTTTTTTGTTTGTTTGTGTTTCTGGGGACTGAACTTAAGGCTTTATGCTTGCTATACTTTATACCTCTGAGCTTTCTCCCTTGCCACTGGAGTATTTTTTAATAGCAACCTAAAGAAACTAAGGAATATATAAAACACTTCACCCAGTGCAAAAGATACACATTCTTAAGTGTATGTAGAACATAAACACCATATAGCAGGCCATTAAAAAAAAGTCTCAGTAGCTGGGTATGGTAGCACACTTCTGTAATCCCAGCACTTGGCTGAGGCAGGAGGATTGCCATGAATTTGAGGCCAACCTGGGCTACACAGTGAGTTCAAGACCAGCCTGAACTACACAGTGAAACCCTGTCCCAAAAATTCAAAAAAACACACAAAAAGTCTCAAAGTTAAAAATACTGAAATCACGCTGGGCATGGTAGTGCATGCGTGTAATCCCAGCACTTGGGAGGCTGAGGCAGGAGGATCATTGCGAGTTTGAGGCAAGCCTGGGCTACAGAGTGAGCTCAAGGCCAGCCTGAACTGAATAGTGAGACCCTGTCTCAAAAAGACAAAAAAAAAAAAAATCAACATACAAACTGTTTTTCCAACCAAAACCAGCAGGAAAACTGGAAAATGTAAAAGATGTAGAAATAAAGCTATTAGTGGGTCAAAAGAGAAATCATGAGGAAAACAAATACTGACAGATAAATGATAAAAACACAGTATAGCAAAACTAAAGAGATGCAACAAAGGCAAGGCAAAGGGAAATTTTAACTCAGGAATCGAAAGGTGGTTTAACAAATGAAAATCAATCAGTGTAATTTTATCACATGAATGGAATGAAATAGAACCATGATCTCCTCTAC
>NW_004955454.1:3470628-3474131 GCF_000276665.1 Chinchilla lanigera | reverse complement strand
TACTTGGTAGTAAAGACTAGAAACTTAGTGCCTCAGATAAGGAGCAAAACAAGTAAACATGCCTATTGCATTACTGCTGTTCATTAAATACCTTCATTGAAGAAGATAACAAATCAGTAACCTAAATTACATCTTGAAGAATTTCAAAAAGAGGAGCAAATTAAACTAAAATCTACCAAAAGGAAAGCAATATAAAAATTAGAGTGGTGATAAATGAGAACAGAAACAAAATAGAATCAACAAAATTGCTGGGTGTGGTGGCACACATCTGTAATCACAACACTCAGGAGGCTGAGGCAGGAGGATCATTGTGAGTTTGAGACCAGCATGGGCTACAAAGTGAGCTCAAGGCCAGCCTGAACTGCATGGTGAGATCCTGTCTCAAAAAGACAAAAAAAAAAAATCAAAAGTTCTTTGAAAAGATTAACAAATTGAAAACCTTTATTTAGATCACAAAAAAAGACACAATTAGAAATGAAAGTGGGAAAATTACAGCCTTACCAAAAAAATAGATATAACCATATTGTGAATAATTGTATACCAACAAAGTCTAGAAGAAGGAGACAAATGTGTGGAAACACAGTTACCATACTGACTTAGGTAAGAATCTGAACAGACCTGTAAAAAGATTGAAGCAGTAATAAAAACAACAAGGAAAAAAAAGTCCAGGACGAAAATGGCTCCAGTGGTGAATTCTGCTAGGATTTAATGAATTATTACCAAACTGAAAGGCCTTCAACATCCAAAAATGAAGGGACTATCTCTTAACTCATTTTGTAAGGTCAACATTACCCTAATACCAAAGCCTGATAAGACATAATAAGAAATTACGACGCCACCATGACTGGGCATGGTGGTACATGCCTGCAATCACAGCACTTGGGAGACTGATCAGGAATAAGATATGTATACCTGCTTTACCACTGCTGTTTCTCGTCATACTAAAAGTTCAAGTCAGATCAGTTAAGCAAGAAAATAAAAGATATCCATATCGAAAACAAAGTCATAAAATATTTGTATAAAACATGACCCCAGATGTAGAAAATCCCAAAGAAACCATCACAAAAACTGTTGGAGCTAATAAATTCAGCAGAATTGCAAGGCACAGGATCATCACACAAAATCAGTTGTGTTTTTGTACACCAGCAATGAACAATCTAAAATGGAAATTAAGGAAACAATTCCATTCACTGGGGAAAAATACAGGGAGATGAAAGACCTTTCACTGAAAACTGCAAAACACTGCCAAAAAGAATTAAATAAACAGGGCATCCTGTATTCACAAATTGATAGGCAATATTGTTACAAAGTCCAAACTACCCCAAATGGTCTATCCCAGTGATGGTGAACCTTTTATAGACTGCCCAGATTGCAACCAAAACCCACTTATTTATCACAAAATGCCAACGCTGCAATTAAACCTAAATACTGAGGTTTTAGTTTAGGAAAAACAACTCATATAACTTGTGATATCATCACAGAGAGGACTCTGTGTGCCCACTGTGGTATGTATGACATCAAGGGTCTATCCTGTCGAAATCCCAGCGGCGTCTTCTGCAGAGACTAAAGAGTCAGTCCTAAAATTCAGTTACAGAAGTCTCTGACTGCCACAACACTCTTGAAAAGGAACAAAGTTGGAGCACTCACACATTCTAGTCTCAGAACTTTCTACAAAACTTCAATAATCTAAACAGTTTTTTCTTGGCATAAAGACAGAATTGAGAAACTAAACTGTGTAGTAGCACACACTTACAGTTCCAGTCCTCAGGAGGCTGGGGAAGAAGAATCTGAAGTTCAAAGCCAGCCTGAGCTACATAGTGAGACCCTGACCCCCACAAAAAAGAATTGAGATTAAAGAAATAAACCCAACATCTGTGGCTAACTGATTTTCAGCAAGGGTGCAAGGATCTTTCAGTCAGTGATGAAATATAACCCCTTTAACAAATGATAAGTAGATAGTGTCATAAGTAGATAGTGTCATGCAAAAGAGTGAAATTGGACCCCTGCTTTGTGCCATATACAGAAACTAAAATGGATCAAAAACCTTAATTTGCAGCCAGATGTTGTGGCACACATCTGTAATCTCACTATGACAGTTTGAGACAGGAGGATTGTAAGTACAAGCCCAGCATGGGCAATTTTATGTATGTACTTTAATGGCCTTGGATCTGGCAGTAGATTTATAGATACAGCAACAAAAGAAAAAATAGATATATTTGACTTCATCATATTAAAAGTAAGACATCAAAAGGCATTATCAGGAAACTAAAGATATCCTACAGAATGAGGAAAAATCTTTGGGACATCTGATAAGGATCTAGACTGTAGTACCAGAGTATATAAGGAAATGTTACAATAAAAGACAGCCCAATTTAAAAATGGGTAAAGCACTGAATAAACATGTCTTCAAAGAAAGTGTGCATTGCTTGCTTTGACAGCGTATATACTAAAATTGGAACCATACAGAGAAGATTAGCATGGCCCCTGTGGAAGGATGACATGCAAATTTGTGAAGCGTTCCATATTTTTATATTAAAAATAAAAGTGTACAGGTGACTAAGGAGCAATTAAAAAGAGGCTTAACATCAGTCATTAGTGAAATACAAATCAGAAACAGTGAAATTATCCTTCACAGAGCTGGGTATGGTGGTATATGCTCCAACACTTGGGAGGCTGGAGAAGGAAGATCACAAGTTTGAGCCCAGCTTGGGAAACTTAATGATGTAGTGAGACTGTCTCAAAATTTAAAATGCCTCAGGACCTGTCTCAGTAGGAAGGCCCTGGGTTCAATCCCCAGGACCACCCAAAAAAAATGTTCATAAAAATATGGAAAAATCAGAAATATACAACCATTTAAACAGCATTACCACATGACCCAGCACATCAGTTGGTTCCACTCTTGATACACATCCAAAATAATCAAAGATAGGTACTGAAACAAGTTTATACGGTAAGCAACATACAGTGGTTTGACTTTAAGTTTTTTACTTTATGATGGTGTAAAACCAGTCACATTCAGTAGAAACAACTTCAGATTCTGAATTTTAATCTTTTATTAGGCTAGTGTTATGTGGTACACCACTTTCTTTTGATGCTGGACATCAATCAAGTCACAGCTCCAGTCAGCCACACAGTCATGCAGGTAGATAAACTATGTTTTACAGTGTGCTGAGTTGCTGAGTTGTAATGTTCAGTAGCTGCATTTTCTTTTTAAAATATTTTTGACTTAACAATATTTTCATTTACAATGGTGTTTCAGACCCAGGGTATGAAAACATGGTCAAAGACAGAACGGTTCAAGAGACTAAGGAAAGAAACATACAGATCTAGGATTGCAGTTTATTAGGACTTAGTACATAAGTGTGTCTTTCATACTGGCAAGGTGGGAGGACTCCTGCACCTGAGGCAAGAGTTACATGCTAAATAAACATAGGTGACCTGTAGCCATTCAGAATATTACTTGGCCTCTCATTTTATGTTGTGGTTTGGGTTTTGTTGTTTTT
>NW_004955454.1:3457461-3470528 GCF_000276665.1 Chinchilla lanigera | reverse complement strand
AATATTGGACTCAGGGTCTCGCACTTGCCAGGCAGGCACTGTGCCACTGAGCCTTGTTTTTTCTTTTTGATACAGGGTTTTACTTTATAGTTCAGGCTGGCCTTGTACTCACTTTGTAGCCCAGGCTGGCCTTGAACTTGCAGTGATCCTCCTGCCTTAGCTTCTTTAGTGCTGGGATTATAGGTGTGCATCACCACGCTCAGCATGGTTTGGTATTTTTCAGACAGTGTCCTACTATGTAGTTGAGGCCGGCCTTGAACTCATGGCAACCCTCCTGCCTCAGCCTACCAAAGTGCTGGGATTACAGGCATGTATCACCACACCCAGCTTACCTGGCCTTTCTGCAAAAAACTTAAAATGTTCAGCATCAGTTTAGCTAGTTTAGCTAGCACAACATGTTCCGATGACTATCTTAATGACTGTCCTTTGGTTTGGGATATGTGTCAGGATCATCTAGTGGGCAGAATGGCAATGACAACCAAGATAACTGTGATCATGTTGACCTGGATTCCTCCAAATGGATTTATCAGCATATAACCCATCATAAATCAAGGAGAATCTGTGTGTATACATCGTGTTCATAGCAACACTATTTACAATAACCAAAAGATGCAAACAACTCAGCTGTCCATGGATAGATTGTAGTATGCATGGAATATAATTCAGCCATAAAAAGAAACATACTGAAGCATGCTACAACATGGATGAACCTTCAGAACATCCCAAGTGAAAATCAGACATAAAAGGTCATATTTTGTATGGTTCTATCATATGAAATACCCAGAATAGACAGATCAATAGGCACAGAGTAGAAGTAGGTGGTTTCCAGGAGCTGGAGTGAGGAGAAGATAGGGACTGACTGCTTACTGAGTAGAGTTTTGGAGGTGTATGGAGTTAGGATATTGCTGTGTTGCCCAGACTGCCCTCAAATTCCTGGAGTCAGGCAGTCCTAATTCATTCTCTCAAGTAGCTGGGACTCTGGGCACAGGACATGTCTGCATGCCTGGCTGTGCGGGATTTTACTCTAGAGCAATGGAAATGTTTTAGAAAATATAAGTGGTGGTTATACAGTATTGTGAACTGTTCACTGTAGAAGAATTATGTAAGTGAATTTTATGTATAAATTATTAAAGGGAAACAAGTCACTGCAAGAGGTAGATAACTGATGGATTTCCCACTTGAGTGTGAGCTTCCTCTTGGGGTCTGCACGGAGACAACCTGGCCAAGGCGCTAAGGTTGCTACTGCATCTCCATAGTAGCTTATTGGTCATGGTCACACAAGGCCACGGGGATGCTGTTGTGATGAGGGACTCTAGCCGCATACAGTACCTGGAAGCTACTGATCATAAATGTTTCCTCTCAAGAGAAATGCTTTGTCTTTTGCTCTGGAAGAGCTGAGTTTCAGTATAGTGAGTATAGTGCAGGCAGCCGTTTGCTCAGATCTTTTCTTTTGCTTTTAATCCCAAATTTTACTGACATTTTAAAGATTTTTCCTAAAGGGAGATCTTACTTCTGATTTTGTGTATCTTTTCCAGAGAAGAACTTTTACCATTTTTTATTGTTTCTTAGGTTGCTAAGATTAATTACATCAGATTTATTTTAAGTCCAAAAGTGATCTAGCATTCTCACTTACAGAAATCAGTTTTGAGCACTATCTCTGTGAAAGACTCATCTAAGCTGTGCCCAGTGACTCGGGCTAGAAAATCATTTCCCCATTGCCACACACCTCTTGTGCACTCTGATGACATCTCAGTGAGTGGTCACCAAATTCAGGTAACAGACTGTTTCATATGTCCTGTGAATTAAAACTGATACTGAGGGTTTTTAAAGGGATATTTTAAAACAGCAACAAAAACTCACTTGGCAGAGACCATGCAGCCACAAAGTGTCAAATACATTGTTTCCAGCTTGTACAGAAAAGCTGTACTAATTGCTGTCTGTGTTGTGCCAGCCCTTCATCCTTCCCTATTCGGTTCCTTCTACTCAGCCAGAAGAGGCCAAGGGGCTTTCAGACTGGTGACTTGGCAGGAGGGGGAACGTACAGCAAGCTCCAGGCCATAGCCGGCAGGGCTGTGGACTCCCATCCAGACCTTAACTGTCCCTGTACCCTTCACCATTTCCTCTATTCCTACTGAGTATCGTGTGAATATCACATATCCTAAATGCACCGTTGAGCCAAGGCACCTCTGGGGATGTGGGCATTGTTATTTGAGGCACAACCACATTGCATCTGAGCCACAGGTGTCAGTAAACAGTGCATGTAACATCAAGAGAAACTGGTGCAACAGGAAAAGGAGCTGAATCTGTGAGGGCTGAGCACATGGCCAGGTTGAATCTGAAGTTGACATCATGGGCAGCTGCTGGGAATGAATGTGTCTAGACTTGGAAGCAGTTCTACATGTCATAGGGAGGGATACTAAGAAAGTGAGACATGGGCATGACAGACTCAAGGAAGGCAACAAGAGCATTTGAAGAATGTCCTCTATCACTGAGCATTAGTGACTGTAACTCAACAAGGGTCCTTTCTGACATGTTTCAGGGAGTCTCTCTGCAGTGCAGGAGATAGCAGGGACAGGTAAGAAGAGGAGGAGACTGGTACATATGTTCAGTAATCAGTGAAGGGTCAGTGAGGTGTGTTGGAGCAGAGGTCAGCAGGAGTGTCAACAGCCTGCCTCATAACTGTCTGTGCTTCTCTGAAGAAAAATGGGCTTCTCTTACCTGTAGCAGGGCTCTGCCTCTTCATATTGTTGAATGTTAAGACCAAACCAGAACATCATTAGCTGGTACTGAGAGAAAAAAGATAGGCCTAAGAGGCTTACACCTTACAATGTTGAGAAGGAAAAGGGGTTAAATATGTAATAATGTAACAGCATGTGGGGTTTCCTTGTATGGGTGGGAGGAGTGAGAAGGACATGGATTTGGGGGCATATTTTCAGGTAGAGCCAACAGGAATTGCTCCAAGTATGACAGGAAAAGGAACTGGGGGCACCCAGTATCTTGGCCTGACCCGACAGTCTAGCTACAGGTGCATCTCTGGAATGTGGAATCCTGGGGAGGGTGGATTGTTTTTGCTCTTCAGCTTCTATGTAGCATTAGTACCTGGGAGCTCTGCCATACCGCTCTCTAGTTCCTTTGCAAGATCTAGACTACTACCTATGGTGGGTTCCCTGTTCCGCATACTTCCTCTGCAGAAGGTGAAGCCAACGGCCCTGCGGACTTGTCTATATGTTCTGTTGTTCTGTCACAGCAATTCCTTCTATGACTGGGTATTTATTGTTTCAGATTGTGGTACCAGGACTGAAGACAAAGAGTGTTGTCTGAAGGAAAATGTTTCTGAGGATTTGAAATCACAGGCAGAAATATCAGAAAACTGTGCAAATGATGTTTCCCAGGTGCCTGAGTTTGGAGAACTCTGTAAGGACATAATAGAAAAGGATTGGAAGGTCCCTGGAGGTGAGAGCCTGGTACAGCCCTTCCACCAGAAGGGGGTCTTCACACTAGTGACAGTGCTTCTTCAGGATCCCTTAAGGGAGAAAGGTCTGGATTGTCATAATTTTGGCCAAAGCTTCAATCTGAGCCCAAGCCTGATGGCATATCAGGGAGTCCCTATAGAAGAGAGACCACGTCTGTATGACACATGTGGCCTTGATGCCTTCCAGCACAGTGAGGACCTAACTGACCATGAGAGTGTTCCCATAAGTGAAAGCCCATTCATATGTAATGGGTGTGGAAAAACCTTCAGAGGAAACCTTGACTTTATTCAGCGTCAGATAGCCAACACTAGAGAGAAGTCCTTTATGTGTAATGAATGTGGAAAATCCTTCAACCAAAACTCAGTTCTTAAAAACCATCAGCCATCTCTTGTGAGTGTAAAAGCCTACCAGTGTGGTGAGTGTGGGAAAGCCTTCTGTGGGTGTGCAGACCTTGCTAGGCATCAGGTTCATCACAGCAGAGAGAGGCCTTATGTGTGTAGTGAATGTGGGAAAGCCTACAGCCAGAATTCAAGCCTTAAAAAGCACCAAAAGTCTCATATGAGTGAGAAGCCCTATGAATGCAATGAGTGTGGAAAGGCTTTTAGGAGGAGCTCAAACCTTATCCAACATCAGAGAATCCATTCTGGGGAGAAACCATACGTGTGTGACAAATGTGGGAAGGCCTTCCGGCGGAGCTCAAACCTCATTAAGCACCACAGGATTCACACAGGGGAAAAGCCTTTTGAGTGTGGGGAGTGCAGGAAGGCCTTCAGCCAGAGTGCACACCTCAGAAAGCATCAGAGGGTTCACACTGGAGAGAAACCTTATGAATGTAACGATTGTGGCAAACCCTTCAGTCGAGTCTCAAACCTCATTAAGCATCACAGGGTTCACACTGGAGAGAAACCTTACAAGTGCAATGACTGTGGGAAAGCATTTAGTCAGAGTTCCAGTCTTATTCAGCATCAGAGAATTCACACTGGAGAAAAGCCTCATGTGTGCAACATATGTGGAAAAGCCTTTAGTTACAGTTCAGTGCTCAGGAAGCACCAGATAATCCACACGGGAGAGAAGCCGTATGGATGTAGCATCTGTGGGAAGGCTTTCAGCCACAGTTCTGCTCTAATCCAGCATCAGGGAGTGCACACTGGTGACAAGCCCTACGAGTGCCATGAGTGCGGGAAGACTTTTGGTCGTAGCTCCAACCTCATCCTTCACCAGCGAGTCCACACTGGAGAGAAACCCTATGAATGTACTGAGTGTGGAAAAACTTTCAGCCAGAGCTCAACTCTCATTCAGCACCAGAGGATTCATAATGGTTTGAAACCCCATGAGTGTAACCAGTGTGGTAAAGCCTTCAACCGAAGCTCAAATCTTATTCACCACCAAAAAGTTCACACTGGGGAGAAGCCTTACACATGTGTTGAATGTGGTAAAGGCTTCAGCCAGAGCTCACACCTTATTCAGCATCAGATAATCCACACTGGTGAGAGGCCGTACAAATGCAGCGAGTGTGGAAAAGCCTTCAGTCAACGTTCGGTCCTAATCCAGCACCAGAGGATTCACAGTGGGGTAAAGCCCTATGACTGCACTGTTTGTGGGAAAGCGTTCAGCCAGCGGTCAAAGTTGATTAAACACCAGTTGATTCACACTAGGGAGTAGTCTGTGGGCTGGGAGGAGTTAAATCAAGCCAGGCTCCTCTCAGACTCCTCCAACCCTTATCTCAGCCTCTATACCTTCTCAGACCTGAAACCCAGGATCACTCAACCATCTTCCACACGTCCAACCACCACAGAACCTGGAGCACTCCTTAATGTCACCCTTGACAGGCTCGCTCCCTCTGCCATTGCTCCACCTCATATGATATTTTGTAGGTATTTTGTTTTGTTTTTTAAAAGTTTGTGGCAAGTTACCATATTTGTTAGGAAGAAAAGATTTTGATGGCTGCATACTCATGAATAGAGTTTATTATTATGGTTAAAAGTTATCAAAAAGTGACCTTTGGTTGTAGATAACCACAGTAATTCTTTTGTTTGGCAATTAATCATAAAGAGTAAATTTTCTGTTGGTGGCTGTTGTTGATACTTTGTTTTCATAAAATCAAAGGGAACATCTGGTTAGTCTGTCAGCCTCCCTCGAAGTGATACACTAATTCCTTACCACTTCTTGCTGACTCCTTCATACTATTTGCACCCAAGACTTCCCCACTCTCCTACTTTCCTTTATGTATATCTGCAGTCAGATCTGCTGCTTCCTCATTGCTCTGCTATGACTCAAGTCCTAGGCTCCAGTTCTATATACCTCACTATGCAGACCTCCAGAGACATCTCTCCACCTTATTTTCTTGCCCATAAGCTTCCATGCTCAGTCTTTTCCAAGACACATATATTACCAGATACTTTTGGAGTATCTCCTAGGCACCCTTCCCTGGACCCAACTCAGTAACCTCTATGCTCATTTTCCTGGAGACGTGCCCCTGGCTCCTGAACTGGCAAAAAAGGAAAAGAAAACAGGTTTGACATGTCTCACTAGAGAGACCCCCCAGACACCAGCTAACAGGTTGCAGTCTAGGAGCGTCACAGGACCTACAGGCCAGATCCAGCACACTGTCAGTTAATTTCTGGCAGGATGTGGCTGTGCCATTGGCTTACAGATATCTATGGCAGCTTTTGCATAGCAGAACTGAGAAGTTGTGATAGATGCCGTATAGCCCAAAAAGCTAGAGTCTTTACTTTCTGCCCTTTTACAGAAGAAGCCAACCAAGCCTTAGGATGCTACCCTGTCATCAGAGGTGGCTGTTGGGTCCAGGCTTTGCCCAGGGACTCAAATTCTTACCGGAGTTGAGGTGGATTTTCTGACCAGAGGCCTGCTCTGTGCTGTGGAATGATTGTACATGTACAGTGGGTGATTCTTGACCAGTTCTTGTAGCCACACAAGATCCCTGCTTCCCTACCTTTCCCTACCCTTCCCTGAAAACTGTAAGCTCTATCAAGGAACATGAGACCTAGCACTGAACTGAGTTCTTATTAGAGTCAGTTTTGTGAAGAGTGAATGACATGGTGTGGGTGGCAACTTTAAAACTGTACCTCATACTTAACCATCTATGTTAGGTATATTCAGAGACTATTAGAATTTCTAACTCACTAGAACTAAAGAAGTAGGCTTAGGGGCAAACTTAAGATTCTAGAACAGTTCCATATAATTACCCTTCTACTTGGGAGCTGCTGTAGACTTGGAAATCTCGCTGTTCTGCTCTGGACCTAGGCCAGCAGATAAGTGTTGACTCTGCTTTGACTTAGTATCTTGTGCATCTGTATCAGAACCAGAATTAATGCTTGTTCTCTGCCAGCAGCAAAGGAGGCATAAAGTACAGATTGTGGATTCTGTGCTGAAAAGGCAGCAGAGAGCTCCCAGGGTGTGTGAAGTAGATTTCGTGAATTTTTGAGTAGTTATTAATGACTGGTTCCACTATAACCTGCATTTTGGTGATTTTTTAAACTTTTTAAATAATTTGGCTCAGAAAATTTGTAGTACCACCAAGAATATCCACCTCCCTCCACTCAGATTCCCCACTTAACATTTCTTTTGTTTATTTTCTTCTCTTTTCCCCTTCAATAAAGACAGTTTTTCCCCAAGACCGAGCTACACATGGGATGCCTTTTCCCTAGAATGTCAGCATGTGCTTTCCAGCAAGGACCTCTTCTACAGCCACAGTATTGTCAAAGTCAGAGAATCAATGATGATGGTGTTCATAATCTACAAGCTTTATGAATGTTTTGGCACTTGTCCCAGTGATGTCCCTTATAGCAAGTAGAAATGTTTTTCACTGGTCTAGAAGCCAGTCTTCAATCACACATATGTAGCTGTCATGTCACTCTGCCCAGAATAGTCCAGTCTTTGTCTTTCATGACAGACATTTTTGAAGCAGTGGGCCATTTACCTTGTGGAATGTTCTTTCTCTTGTATTTGTCCAGTGTTTCCTGATGACTTTGGCAGAAACCAGAAAAGAGCATGTTCTTGAGGTCCATGATTTTTTTTTTTTTGTCTCTTTCAGGTGATATTACCCTATCATTTGCTTGCTGCACTGTGAAGTTACTATCTTCCCCTTTGTAATTAAGTATTTTCTGGAAAGAGACTTGGAATCTGTATAAACAACCTGTTTTTCACGTTTTTACCCCCATTTAGATCTGTCAGGGATTTGTGCTTCTAATGCCAATACCAAAGGAAGAAATTTGTCTTCTCCATTTATTTGTTTATGGGTATGGGCTCACTGATTCCTATATGTTCAATGGGTTCCAGTTTGTTGCTTTTGTCATTTATTGAGATCCTCAGATTGTCCCACTTTTGGCCATTGGGGGTGCTTCTAGCTGTTCTCTGGTCCTTTTGACATCCTTCATTTGTTAGCACTTCCTTTGCTGTCTGGGACAGCAAACTTTTCTGAGCTCATCCTATATGTTCCGTCCCCCAGCTATGAAATAAGTTCTTTTCCCAAGAAGTCCTGGGTTTGTTTTTGTTTTTTTGTGGAGAAGGTTTTGGAAAACAAGATCTGAATGTTGGATATGTGCATTTTTACCAAAGATTGTAACTTCTAGGGCCTTTCAGCAGAGAGCTACAAAACATGTGTGTGGTACACATAAACATCATCTTGTAGCAGTTCCCATACCTGTCACTATATTAAAAATCATTACTTCCAGTTCACACCACGGAGCTTATTCTACTCTTCTTCCCATATTTGTAACAACCCAGCCTTTTAAAAAAAAATAGAAATATGATTCCTGTTATCTTTAATATATTTACTCAATATTTTTGCTCAGTCTTAGACTACTAGGTAGTTTCAGAATTACTAATCTATAACCACTGTAAAAACATATTGTCTACAAGTCTTTGGTTTGTGGCAATACAGTGAAAATACTATGGTCAAGCCAGGTTTGGTGGTACCCACCTGTAATCCCAGACGGTACTTGTGAGGCTGAGGCAGAAGGATCACCATGAGTTTGTAGCTATCCTGGGCTGCATAATGAGTTTAGGGCCAGCCTGAACCCCAGACTGAGACCTTGTCTCAAAAAACAAAAAGACTATGTTCAAAAGATACTTGAGTCTTGGTTTTGTCTTTTTTTTCTCTTTCACAATGGGTAGGTTTGTTTCTGTTGTGTTCCATATTAGTGGTTTACTATATCCTTGACAGTTTCCTTTCTTGTAGGTTAGTGACTCAATTTTTAAAACATAAAAATTCTTCAAAGGGAAATTAAGAAAACAGACATAAATAGTGAAGTCTTATTCATTTATAGACACATAGTATCTTTTCTGGGGGGGTGGGAGGTGAGACAGGGTCTTAGTATATAGCTCAGGCAACCCTTAAACTCACTGTGTAGCCCCAGGCTGGCCTCAAACTCATGATGATCCTCTTGCCTCAGCCTACCAAGTGCAGGGGTAACAGGTGTGGCACCACCACACGTGGTGACACACTTAACATATTAAGAGTGAAACTTTTTCCTAAATTACCAGTTGGTTCAGTACAACCCTGGTCAGAATTTGAATAGAAATAATTTAGGAACTAGTCCAGATTATTCTAAATAGCAAGTATCTTAACATTTGTTTGGTAGCAAATAAAGACATCCACTCAAGTAGTGTGAAGTTAGATGAGGAATTTATTGGAGTGCTGTAGGCAAACCCACTTTATGCCATTGAGGACAGTGGAGCATGGATAGGAACAACTTCCAAGTTCTTTTTCTCTTCTGTCTATTTCACTCTTTTTTTTTTTTTTTTTTTTTTTTTTGGTACGGGAATTGAACTCAGAACCTTGTAGTTGCCAGGCAGGCACTTGTGCTGCTGAGCTATATCCCCAGCCCTATTTCATTCATTTTAAATGTGCCAGATAAACCATGCATGGTGGTGCATGCCTGTAATCCCAACACTCAGGAAGCTAAGGAAGGAAGATTGCTGTGAGTTTGAGGCTAGCCTGGGCTACATAGTGAATACAAAGCTAGGCTGAACTACATCATGAGGTACTGATCTGATATAGCTACCCTAAATTTGCTGCCTGGTTCACAGCCCTCACATCAGGAATAGGACCACTTTGTGAAATAGCAAGACTAGCCTCAAATGCATTTGCCCAATTCAGCGACTGCTCCTTTGGCTATTATGGGTCTCTGCAGGTCAAGGTCAGGGGTTAAAATCTTTGGAGCCTGTCAAGTTTGAGGTGTCCATAAAAATTTAACTGGAGAAGTTAAGATCTGTTACCCTGGACCTCAAGGAAAGATTTGGGACAGAGATGTAAGTTTGAGAATTGCTGGTATACTTTTAAATAAGTTAGATATGTTGCTCAGTGGTAGAACACTTCCCTAGAATACATGAGACCTTTTTGGATTCTCATCAACTCCAAAATAATATATAAAATGGAATATGAATCCCTGGGAAAGTATGAGATAGTTCAGGGAGAGAATGAGGAAGGGGACTCAAGACAGGCCCAAGTCTCACCAACACTGAGCAGTCATAGTGGGGAGGAAGAGAAGCAACATGGCACCTGTGGAACAGAGATCTAGGTGGCCAGGAAGAGGGGCAACTGCATCACACACTGCAGAAGGAAATTTCTGTGCAGAAAGGAATTGGAACAACTGCAGGGAGGCCTGCTTTTGTGAAGTTTGGGGCAGGAGCCTGGTAGGGAGGATCTCCACAGTCAAGGCAGGCAGAGATAATGGGGAGCTGATAGAGGTGAAGGGAGGAAGAAGGAACAAAATCCTCCCTCCACAAGCTGAGAGAGATTGGTTTTGGACACACAGAGGCACTCACTGTGATGCACTAGAAAAAGGAAATGGGCAGATACAGAGTATGTAGGTATAGTAGAGGGCCTTCTGTGACAAGTTTCAGCTCCTGTGTTTTCAAAGTTGGGGAGGCAAGATTATCTGTTGCAAGTGGGGGTGTGAACAGAAGAAAATGTGGAAGAGTTGACTCAGGTGGCAGGGCAAGTCAGCTCCATGGGCTGGAGCCAGAATGAGTTGCCTCCTCATCTAAGCCACAAGAAAAATCTGTGCTCAGCTCTTGTTTCACCTCACCTTCAGCACAGCACTTTCCCTGAGGCAGTAACTTACAGGGGAACCTGACAGCTCCAGTTTTGAGAGCACACATAGCCTGTTATCCTCTCACCCACTGGCTAAACCTCCACACCATAGAGGACAGTCCAGTGCAGTGCTTTGGCAAGTAACCCCCTGTCTTTTCCCTTTGTCCAGTTGGATTTGATAATTTCTTTTGACCACGCCCCCACCCAAAAAAAAGGATGAAAGGAAAAACCCTGGATATAGCAGTGAAAAAGCAAAACTGAAATGGCCACAATTTACCTCAACGAGAAACTCAGAATTTACTAAAAGAGTTTATTACATACATAACAACAGAAAGGCCACGTTCATTGGCACATACCTGTGATTCCAGCAACTCAGAGTCAATATCTGCTGAAATGCACCTTGGCAACCCTTCATGAGCTTAATACAGTATATGCCACTAGAGTTACACCTGTGTTACTACTGGATTTACCCACATGCCTTGTATTCACAGCAGGGGTAGTGAATATAAAACAACATAGATCCGCCACACGTTAATCCTCAGAATCATTGCTTTTCCTAAATTCCCCACAACCATAGTGCCCATTGCCCTAAAATGTTCCATCAAAAGCATAGTAGCTTGACCAGTGAGTAATAAATTAAAACTTAGTCTTTGGCACTTAAAAGTTGGCATGACAACATAAGACCCCAAGCACTTCCCCATCCTCAGCTAAAATGTTAATATAGCCCAATATAAATTTTCAAAAAGCCTTCAAAAATTAGAATCTATTATATGAAACCTATTTAAAGAACGGGATTATCCCCACTGCTTTTACCGGGCCAGTTTGACCTGTTTTTGAATCTGATAAGAACAAATGCTCCTTGCAGGTGGGTTACTGCAACATTATTGCTGAAACTACTGACTCCCTCTGTCTGGCAACTGGCAAGTGTATTGTTCGTACAGATTTGGATGACAGGTTCTATTCTGTGCCTTCCACGATGACTTGCAGTTGTTGTTTGTCTTCACATCTGAAGGGACATAATATACCCTTCCCAAGTGACCATAGGTGCCTTAACAGCCTTCCCAACTTAACACAGCCCTCACAGGTAAGATCTTAACTGCACCCACCTTTCTCCAGGAGCACAGTAGTGATACGCATTGGTGACACTCATGCAGTGTAAGAGACCTTGCCCAAGGGAAAGGCCTCATGCAGGGCTTGGGTCCACCACATCTCTCAAGTTCCTGGGAACAATTTGATAAGCCAAGTACTATTCTTGCTGACACTAAAAAACAGCTGTTGATCTACAAGACACCTACTGCTTTTAGATCTTTGGAGGTCTAGAGACAAAACGTCTCATTCAAAAATTGTGTTTAAGTCCATTTACCCTGCCGTGTGTTGGTCCACCTTGGACAGGCTCCTCCAACAAAAGGCTCTGGACTCTCAAATTGCAACACTACAGGAACCCATGGTAGAACCCCACCAGGATTCCTTCATAGCAGAGGCTGTAGCAACCTCCTTTCATGCCTTCTGGGATCTCAGTCATCCAGTTTGGCCATAAAGGGTTTTAGCGCAAGAACCTTGTTTCCTTATCCCCACACTATATGCCACTGGGGCAGTAGTTGCTGGCCACATTCTGGCTTCTGGTACATGAGGCTTTCACAGACCCTGAACTTCCAGCCCACCACACCCAGTTGTCCACTGTGCTCAGGGTTATGGAAGCAGCACCTGAGCTCACCGTGGCCACCAGGTGCTCTTGCTACAGGTTGGAGCCACCTTGGTCCTCTGGCATATTCTACCTGCATCCTTGACAAATGTCAAAGTCCTAAAAGGTCGCTTTCTTCTTCCCAGACTTCATGGCTACCGGGGAAGTGCCTCGGGATGAACTGAGTGAGCAGCAGTAGAAATTTGTCACCACTCTCATGGTAATGGAGCTCACATTGGAGCTGCTGCTTTCTGCTTCTTGACCAGAATATCCTGTTCAACACATTTGGCCAAACTTCAGATACCATCTTAACACCAGATGCTTCTGGCCAACAAATAGTCCCAACTACACATTTTCACAAATTCTTGGGCCACTGACCCTTTGGGTAGAGAACTCTGGGAAATTCTTGCCTCACAGATACCCAAACTATAAATCAAGGATGGTGAACCTATGACATATGTATCACAACCAGCTGTTCTTTATTGAAGGCTCTAAAAATGTTCACCATCACTGATATAAATCAAGATCACAGATGACTGTCTACACTCAGGCCGCATAAGATGCCTCAATAAGATGATCCTCATCCCACCCTGAGTTTCAGGTCTTACAGATAGTGACCAAGGCATTGGTGGCATTAAGCCTCACACTTCCTCTTCTTGTGCACACACCTGGACAGGCAGATAGGCCTGGGTGCTCCTGATAGCTCAGGTGGGATTCAAACCATGCAACCCCTTTACTATACTTAAAATTCATTACACTGGCCCCACCTCCAGCCCATCCTCCTGTCCTTGCTCTCTCTCAAGCCTCTTTTTTTTTTTTTTTTTTTTTTTTTTTTTTTTTTTTTTTTTTTTTTTTT
>NW_004955454.1:3435723-3457306 GCF_000276665.1 Chinchilla lanigera | reverse complement strand
ATTACAGGCGTGTGCCACCATGCCCTGCTCTCAAGCCATTTTGGACCTGTGGAAAAGGCCTGTTCAACTCTTTCCCCAGAGACCTCAACTATGTCAGTAAACCTTTTCACAGGAAGACCTACAAAGGAATTTTAATCTTTTTAATAAAGCTACTAATATCGGTAGTGTTACACTGACATATAAAAGTAATGAAATAAATAATTTTGTCTTAAAATAATTAGGATCCAAGATATGTAATATAAGAGAAAAGGATACAATTATAAAATCAAATAATAACACCTTATCCTCGATTTGAATTAGAAATATCACTGTGAACTTTTTTTTTCACATCAGATGGGTAATGTGCCGACGTTGTAACAAGGTTTGAGGGAGGCACATCTCATGCAGATGGCATGAACACCCAATCATCACGTTCATGAACCGAAGGATTCACTGTAAACTTATGATGTATTTTGATCTGTCATGGTTTTTTTGTTTTGTTTTGTTTTTTGGTACTGGGGAATCAGACTCAGGACCTTGCATGTATTTTGATATTTTCAAAAATTACTAGGGCTGGGGATATAGCTCAGCAGCACAAGCACCTGCCTGCCAAACGTAAGGTCCTGAGTTTGATCCCCACTACAAAAAGAAAATTACCACACTCCAGAGTAACCAGACAATTGACATAGGAAGGTTTGACTTTATACAGCTATTCCCACAAATGCTGAAGAAATACCAATATCAAAATGTAGCCATCTTACATGTTGTTATGGTTTGATCTGAAATGTTTCCCCAAAATGGGAAGGTGGTTGGATCATGTAGGTGCTTTATTCTTTGGTGGATTCATCCCCTTGTGGGTGAAGTGAGTGAGCATGCTGTTGGAAGGTGGAGTCACTGGGGTCATGACCTGGAAGGATGTATCTCCCTCCCCAGCTCCTCCCTTGTCTCTCTGCTTCCTGGTTGCCATGACATAAGCAGCTTTTTTCTGCCGAGACCTTTCTACCATGCCATTTCTTCACTGCAGCCAGCTGACCATGGACTGAGTCTTCCAAAACCATGAACTTAAACCTCTCCTTTAAGTTATGGGTGTCTCCTTTAAGTAATGTGACTAAGAGGGACTAGGGATTTAGCTCAGCAGCACAGCACCTGCCTGGCAAGCACAAGGTTATGAGTTCGGTTCGCAGTACTGAGGAAAAAAAAAAAAAAAAAATGACTAAGATAATGATCTTCAATGGAAATGTGTAACATTCACTTACAAAGTATTCTGCCTCCTTCCCAAACTGAACCTAATCTGTTTCTATGTATTAGTTTGCAGGAAATTCAAGGGACAGAAGGATACCACAAGAATGCAAACAGCAAAATCACAAATATGAGAAAATCCACCATATTTATGACCTGACTTCAATAAATAAATTGCAAAGGAAGAAGTTTGGGAAGTGATATTATAGATGAAAATATTTAAGAGACCTATTGAACAAATGCATTGTTATGGTTTATATTTAGATGCTCCCCTGCCCCAAGGCCTCACACACTCATGTGGGGTTTTGGGAAGGTGATTCAATATGGGGCACAATAGTCATTGTGGATTAGTGTACTGATGAGCTTATAGCTACATATGATGTTGAGAAATGGAGCATGGTTAGAGGAGGTGGGTCCCTGGGAGCACGGCCTGGAAAAGGTATGTCTCCCTCCCTCTCCTCCCTTCCAGATCTCTGCTCCCCCACTGGCCTGCTGTAAGCAGCTTCTCCTCTGCCATGCCCCTGTGTGTTGGGAGCCACTGGAGCTGGTTATTGGTGAGGCAGTCAAGCTACCTCAGTATTGAAAAAGGCATCCTGCCAGACAATTACAGTTGTTAGTTGCTAGGCAGCCTTACCCCCCATGATACTAACTTTGCAAGTGTATAAAATAAATGCCCCTACTGTTGAAGTCAGTCCTCCTGCTCATCAGGCAAGAGGTAACTCCACCTGACCCCAGCTCTTGTCTCTTGTCTCTATTTTTCTCATACCCACCGTCATTTCTCTCCGGGGTACAACGAGAGACCTACGATGTTCCCTACGCCTGTGCCTTTGCCTTCTTGTCTTGGAGCCACCCGACTATGAAATGAAACCTCTACAAGCTATGAGCCAAAATAAACCCCTCCTTTAAGTTTAGGTGTCAGGAATTGCGTCTCGGCAATGACTAAGACATGTATTATGTGTATCTGATTTGAATATGGACTTACGTAAACCAGTTCTAAAAAAATAATAATGTATGAATCCAGGTATAGTGGTGCATGCCTGTAATCCCATTACTCTTGGAGGCTGAGGCAGGAGGATAAGAGTTCACATTTTACTTGCAGGACAGTCTCTCAAAATTTAAAAACAAAAAGGAGTGGAGATGAAGCTCAGTGTGAAGGCCTTGGGTTCAATCGCCAATACAAAAAAAAAAAAGGTATGAGAAGAATAAAAGAATCTGAACTGGCTATTTGATAGCAACAAGGAGTTTAGTGAATATTCATATGGGATGGTAGTTTTGTAACTTTAACAGAAATGGTGACTATAATCATTGTATACTTCAAAATTTCTTAAAGAGTAAATGTTAAATGTCCTCATCACAAAAGATTTATAAGTCTGTGAGGTGATGGATATATTAATTAGCTTGCTTTAATCATTCTACAGTGTAAATATGTATCAAAACATCACATCGTATCCCCAAATACACAATTATTTGTCAATTAAAATTAAGATCTTGGCCGGGCATGGTAGGGCACACCTGTATTCCCAGCACTTGTGATGCTGAGCAGAAGAATCACTTGCTGCAAGTTTGAGGCCCTAAAGTGGGACCTTATCTCAAAAAAATCTTTCTAATAATGACTCTTATCTAGGATGGAGGAGGTAACCTGATAGGAAAATAGATGGGAATAAAAATCAGTCTGTAATTGAAATTGCTTGACAGGCAATCAGAGTTCTTTATACTATGTTCTCTATCTCCATATATCTCTGAAACTTTCCATAAGAAGAAGCTAAATGAGAAAATAGGAAGGAGTAGGTCCTGGCTCTAAGTCCTTTCATTTTTCTTTCTATTCTACACTTCATGCTCATGGAGTTATCTTATTTATGTTTATTGTTTACCCATCAAGATATGAGCTCAAGAGGAAAAGACCTATCTGCTTTGCCACTGCTCTGTCCCCAAAGTGTATGTGTTGAGTGCAGAAAGAAAACCAGAGACTGACAACAGCTCCCGCCCCCCCCCCAGTGAGTAAAGACAGCCACAGTCCAGGAAAACTTGTGTGATCATGTGTAGTCAAGAAAGCCCAGCGTTCACTCCTTGGAGAACCACTCAAGGTGGCACCCAACATGTCACACTCATCAGGAGACTATACAATGGCGTCTGAGACTTGCTAGATGGGACAAACAAGGCTGGAAGAGGAACAGGGCACTCAGGTCCTTTCCCACAGCCACCTTAATGGGAACTGCTGGATGAAAAGGCCTCTCCCTGTGTGATGTATATCAGTATTGCTGGATTCATGTCCCTAGAGTCTATTCAGACTGCCATTCCAGGCTGGGGATTTAGCTCAGTGGCAAAGCACCTGCCTGGCAAGCACAAGTTCATGAGTTCGATTCCTAGTACTGGAAGGAAAATGAAAAACAAAAAAAAACAACAGACTGGCATTCCTTGTGTAGTGTTTCTGTGTTCCTTTCCCCAGTAGCTAGGCATCAACCCTGGTGCTCACCAATGTCATTTATCCTTCCTTTCTAGTTCAAAATATGCACACTTCTAGGTGCCAGGCACTCTCATAGGAGCTTAGGACGTAAACAGAACCCCCAGTGCCTTTCAGAGGGGTACTGGAAAGGTACACAGCAGAGGTTTCATTTGCCTTTCCTTGTTATGAATTTTTTTTTTTTTTTGTACCGGGAGTCGAACTCAGGACATTGCACTTGCCAGGTGGGCACTTGTACCACTGAGCTGTACCCCCAGCCCTATGTATGATTTTTAAGGGTTATTTGTATTTCTTTTTCTGTGTGTGTTCATATTATTTGCCTAGTTTTTCCTAATGATTAGTGGAAACTCTTCAAGAAAATTTTCCCTTTTGATGTAATATGTTTCAGATATTTTTGACCCATTTGAAGGTTGTCTTTTCTGACCTTTCTTATGATGGATTTTTAAAAATGCAGCAAAACAACCTTTCCACGCTTAATACATGATTCACTAGTATGGATTGATGACAAGCCACTGTGCTTGCAGGGCTGTCCCACTGTTCAGTTTAGATCTAAAATGTCCTGAAGGAAAAACTTAAATTTAAAAAAAAATTTTAAATGTCCTGAAGGAAGATACAAGAAAAAAAAAAGGAACAGAGGAAACAAAACTTTTATAAATAAGGAGAGGAAAAGTGGTTGAAGGAAGGGGGGGGGAAAGGGAAAAAAAGAAGCAAGATATACTATGTATGGGTACAAATTCCCCATGATGAATGTTAACATTATGTGTATCTAAAATATACCAGTTTAAGGGGCTGGGGATTTAGCTCACGGGCACAGCACCTGCCTGGCAAGTACAAGGTCATGAGTTCGATTCCCGGAACCAGGAAAAAAAAAAAAAAAAAAAAGTACCAATTTAAACATGAATAAATAAAATGACTTCCCAAAGTCACATGTATTCAGAAGTAAGGCTTTCGGAAGATGATTGAATGATGGGGGCACTACACTTATCAGTGGGTTATTCCTTTGCTAAGTTCGTGGCTGAATGTGCTATTAGGAGATGGAACTTGGTTGGAGGTGGGGCATGAGGGCATGACTTGGAAGGAGATTATTGTCCCCAGCTCTTCCCTTGTCTTTCTGCTTTGTGGCAGCCGTGGGTGAGCAGCTTTCCACTCCCATGTCTTTCTGTCTTTTTTGCCTTGGAGCCAGCCAATTGACTGAACCCACTGGGTAAATTTCTCCTCCTTCAAGTTGTATGTATTGAGTATTTTGTTCCAGTGTTAGGAAAGTGACTAACACAGAAAAATGGTACCAGAGAAGTGGAATTGTTGCTGAACTGTACCTGATCGTGTGGTTTAGAAGCCACTGAAACTGGGCTTATGGGAGGAGTTTGGGAAGATTGTGAGATGCAGGGTAGAGCAACCCTAGAATGCTATAAACAGATATTGGTGGGTGATTCTGGTAGGATCAGAATGCTTCTGGTAACGCTGGGGATTTAGCTCAGTGGCACAGCGCCTGCCTGGCAAGTGCAAGGTCATGAGTTCGATTCCTGGTACCAAAAAAAAAAAAAAAAAAAAAAAAAAATTTAGGGCTGGGGATTTAGCTGAGCGGCACAGTGCCTGCCTGCCAAGTGCAAGGTCATGAGTTCAATTCCCGGTACCGGAGAAAACACCCCTGCCAAAAAAAAAGAATGCTTCTGGAATGTAGACAATAAAAGCCAAGATCATAAAGCTTCAGTGGGGAAAGAGGACTCTACTGAAACTGGCCTACAGTCCGTGCATGTTCTAGTCTGGCAAGGAACTTGTCTACATATAGCCCATGTCTTAAGATTTTGTGTGAGGTTAAATTTAAAGGTGGTAGACTAATGTAGTAGAGGAAATTTCAAGGTATTCCAGTGTTCAGGCTGCAGCATGTGTACAGCTGGCTGCTTCTAGCCAGATTTATAATAAGGATCTGGAGGACAAAGTAGAGCTGAAGGTATGAAAATTGTACAGCTGGGCCAGAAAGGAAGCACTTGTAAAGTTGGAGCCAAGAAGCCGGGCTTGATGGTGCACGCCTATAATCCCAGCACTCTGGAGGCTGAGGCAGGAGGGAGGATTTTGGGAGTTCAAGACCAGCCTGGGCTACAAAGTGAGCTCAAACCCAGCCTGAACTGCATAATGAGACTGTGTCTCAAGACAACAAAAAAAGTTGGAGCCCAGGACAGCATGGTTGCTGAGAATATTAACTTTTTGTTTGTTTGTTTTTGAGATAGGGTCCTCGCTATGCAGTTCAGGCTGACCTTGAGCTCACTTTGTAGCCCAAGCTGGCCTCGAACTTGAAACGATCCTCCTACCTCAGCCTCCCAAGTGCTGGGATTACAGGCGTGTGCCACCACACCCGGCTCTTGAGAATATTAACATTAAAAAGAAGCCAAATACTGTAGATCAAGACAATAGGAGAGATGCTTTGACGTCATCTCAGAAAATGGCCAGACACCACTCATCAGAGGCTCAAGTATGTGAAGGGGTAAACTTCTTTGAAAGATTTTGCTTCGAAAAGAGAACCCAGGGCATCCTGCTCATTCACAGTAGGCCAGCAGAGTTCAGCCATCCAGGGCCCAGCTATTGAGGCACTCAGAAGCCACGGCAGTCCTGGTTTAAGGGGCTCCAACACTGCACAAGCTGGTAGTAGACCTCGGTGTCATCCATATACTTCTGGTTTTTTAGGTTTGCAGAATGCAAGTAGGGTCATGGAGGCTTTCATCCAGATTTCAGAAGAAGCCCCTGGAGGCCATGCTAAGACATGTCACAGGTTACAGTCCTTGTCAGGAGTCCCCGTGTGGGCAATTCATGAAGCTGTTAGAGGGAAGCTGAAGGTGCAGTGGACAGCTCAGGAAGTTGGAGATGTCAAGAACGTGGAACATCTGCTGAAAAAAATCTGCAGACTCTGAGTGTAGCCAGCCCAAGAGTGAGGCCATGTAGCTGCAACCAGCGAGGCTGTTGTAGTCAGAGTTTACCAGGAAAAGATTTAATACAGGACACATAATTTATAAGATTATTTTATAATATTCACCCAAACAGTGAAATACAGAAGAGTGCAGGAGATCCATACACTAGAGACCCAAAGAATCCAGCTGAGGGCCTGGATCCCATGGCAATGTCCTACACAAGTTCAGATGAAACCCTAGAGCCCATGGCAATGTCCTCCATGAGTCCAGTTGGAGGCCTAGAACCCACAACAATGTCTCATGCAAGTCTGTGCATATCCAAAGATGTGCACTGGGAAGGCCCAAAGGTCAGTGGTGAAAGCTAGAAAGTCTGCACCAGCAGGATGAAGGGTCTATGCCTGCAGGCTGAGGGAGTGGGGACAGGAAGTGATGCTTAAAGTAAGAACCAGAGCTCCCCCAAAGAGAACCACAGCCATCCTCAGTGACAGCGAGGACCCAAGCTCCTCCAGTGATGAGAACAGCTAAGTTCATACCAGAAAAGCCAGCCCAACAAGCTTCTTCACGAGAACTAACGGCACTCCATCTTCCCCTCCAGTTCTCTTTTTATGCTGTTGGCCACAATCCTCAAATGGGCCATCCACTTTGAGCACCACACTGGTGCCACTAAGAGGAGCTGTCTAAACCCTTAGAACTCACGTGTCACACAGCTTGCTCCAGGTACTGGACATTGGAACTATGAGACTTAATGTTTACCCTACAAGGTTTTACTCTTGCTTTGGTCTGATTCCTTTCTATTCTTCCCTTCCTTCCTTTTTAAATGAGAATGTTAACTCCGTGCCACTGTATGTTTGAAATTTTAAACTTTCTCTTTTATTTTTACAGAGGCTTACAGCTAAGAGTTTGCCTAGATTCTCAGAGGAGACTGGACTTGATAGCAATGCTGACTTTATCAACTCTTAGAGATCGATGAAATGCAGTTGTTTTGTTTTGTTTTTTTCTGAAATGCAATTTTGCGTAAGGAAGTGGACATGAGCCTTTTGGGAACCAGGGTTCAGAAAGCTATGGTTTAGACCTACACTGTCCCCCAAAAGTCTCCAGAATCAAATACAAGGCTTTTGGCAGGTGACTGGGTCATAGGGACACTATGTTTATCAGTGGATGAATCTACTGATAAGCTCAGGACTGAACCTGCTGTTAGGAGGAGAGCCTGGTTGGAGGTAAGTCATAGGGGCAAGACTTGGAAAGGTGTATTATTGTCCCCAGTTCTTTCCTTTTGTCTCTACTTCCCGGCAGCCATGGGTTGAGCAGCTTTCCTTTGCCATGCCTTTTTATCGTTGTATTTCTGCCTTGGAGCCAGTCAACCATGAACTGAACCCACTGGAAATTGTGAAATAAATCCTTTCTTTAAGATCTATTTAGGTGTCAGGTATTTTTTCCCAGTGATAGGAAAATGAATAATACACCCATACACAAGATCCACAACAGTAAAAGAAGAGGAGAGGCTTAACAGTCATTTAAAACACAAACTTGGAGTGGACATGGTGGCATATATATGTAACCCCAGGACTTAGGAAGCTGGGCCATGAGGAATGCTCTGCATATGAGGCCAGCCTGGGCTACATAGTGAGTTTAAGACCAGCCTGAACTACATAGCAAGATCCTGTCTCGAAAAACAAAACAAAACAAAACAGGGGCTGGGTATTTAGTTCAGCGGCACAGCGCCTGCCTCGCAAGCACGAGGTCGTGAGTTTGATTCCTGGTACTGGAAAAAAAAAACAAAAAAATAACAACAAAAACAAACAAAGCAAGATCCTATGTCCAAAAAAAGCCCCCATAATGATGATGATGATGATAATTGTCAGATTACTCATCCATCCCTGTCCAGGGTGAACAGGTCCCCAGAACGAGGTGCCCATGGCTGTATTAATCCCCTTATCCAAAGAACAACTCCAGAGCCATGTATCTGGGCTCAGGGCAATAGTCGCCTTCCAGACTCAAGCCCCGACCTCCATCTCCAGTAATCTTTTATTTACCGAGAAAAAAGGGCAATCTCAACCATTTTTGCAAGGCCAATACAACTCCATTATCATAGGAATGCGACTTGACCAGTAAGCCATCATGTTATCTTCCTTAGGGCATATCTCAGAAAAGCATCTAGTGTTGTCCCCTGGGCCAACAATGCTTTTGCTAGACTTTCTCCAGAACCCAACAACCATGGCTCGGTCAGCCCTGAAGGCAACACATCTACAGAATGTCCTTCTCCACAGATGATGATAAAACACCCACTTGAAAAACTGTGGGGTAGAATGTGGCTGTTTATTGGTTGCCTAACGAGTATCAATTTCCCACTATTTCTTCACAAATAGAACCTCAGTTTTGTTCAGCATGGTGCTTTACACACCTGGAAAACTACATTTTCCCAGGTGTCCTCAGAGCTAGAGCTGGTCTTCTCACACACTTCAGGCCAACATA
The DNA here is from genome assembly GCF_000276665.1 of Chinchilla lanigera. Classification (NCBI taxonomy): domain Eukaryota; kingdom Metazoa; phylum Chordata; class Mammalia; order Rodentia; family Chinchillidae; genus Chinchilla; species Chinchilla lanigera. Next base: position 3,448,252 of record NW_004955454.1, on the reverse strand, counting down.
ATCTAAAAAAAGTCCCAAAGCCCAGTTCTGAAAAAGCTTTTTAACATGTGGTTGACAGAATGAATCTTCACTTGGTTTGCCCATTCTGCCTGGAATGTGGGTGTGATTCTGTCAATGGGGCATTCATCTTGCAACCAGGAATCAAAATAATAATTAATAATAATAATAATAAAAGGCTAATGAAATATAAAGGGGAACTTTAGAAGTCTAGAAACCTAGTTGCATTAGAGTATCCTAGATACCCAACTTCTGAACTTCCGTGTTCTGAGGGGAGGGGCAGTTAGGTTAAGGCACTGTAATCAAGCTGCTGTTGCAGGAAGTTGATGCCAATTCTGATAGTACTATGTTACTGTAATATGTTAAGTTGGTAAAAAGAATAGTGTGAGCACAATCTTAAGGAAGGTTGTTAGCAGGTTAGCAAGTTAACAATGCACCAAATTTCAGGTGCACCCATAGGGACCAGACTTTGGCCACCATTCTCTTGTTTAGCCAAAGTGGTCAGCATTTCTGAGAGGGCTGAATCCATATCTACACCACAGAAAAAGATGGGAGCCCTAAAACACTCTGTCATCAAAAACTGAGGTAGGTTGAAAGATGCCAGGGACTATGCTGAAAGACAAGAGTAACCAACAGTTGGTTACTTTTTAACATAGTCCCAGGCATCTAATTCTCTAATTCAGTGTGACTATTTAGGCATTTAAAAAATATCTAGTAACTATAATAGCTATTTAAGTTAGCAAGAGGCCCTGAGATCCCTGTGCACTCAAAAGAGTTAACAATAAAGGAAACAAAAACAGTATTTGAAATAGTGTCTTGGTTACTTTTTTCTGGTTGCTGAGACAAAATATCCAACACCCAAAATTAGGGAAGGAAAGGTTTATTTAGCTTACAGTTTGTGGAGGTTTCAGTCCATAATCAGCTGGCTCCAAGGCAGGGTGGCAGGGCACAGGGGCAACACTTCAAGGCTACAAAAGACAGCAAAAGCAGCAAGAGCAAAAAAGCAGGGAGTGGCAGAGAGCAAGCCTCTTTGCTTCCCTTACATTATATGCCAGCTATCCACCCACGCCCACACCTGCCCACACCATCTCAGTGCCTTCCTCTTTCATAGGCTCAGGATGAACACCAAAGAACATCCTAGAGCAGGAACGGCATCTCCTTTTCACCCCAGGATGTAGAACTGCTGAGTCACTTAGTTAAGTTTCTAGATGCCTCAAGTTGACAAAATGTATCAACCATAACAAATAGAAAGGGAAACTGTTTAATTCTCCATTTGATAGAACAAGCAGAATATAGTTTTTATAAGTACTGTACATATATTGCATTAGTGTTCTGTCAGAGGAGAGATACAAATTATATGTGTGTATGTTACATTGTGTTACAGCAAGGGTTACAGTTTATAAAAGGTGTTTACAGCTCCTAGTAAGCATTGTAGCAGATAGAGACCAACAAACCAAGCTGCACCCAAGGTTTTGGAGGCAAGTGTAGAGTTTTATTTACACAGGTAGGCTTGCCTGGAATCCTTCACCAAAGAGCCAAGCCCCTTTCGGGGAACAGGATTTTTATAGGATTTACAACCAAGTGGGAGGTACAAGAACAGAGCATTGGGGCTGGGGATTTAGCTCAGCGGCACAGCGCCTGCCTGGCAAGCACAAGGTCGTGAGTTCAATTCCTGGTACCAGGAAAAAAAAAAAAAGAAGAAGAAGAACAAAGCATTCACCATTAGTTGATTAGAGAGTGACATTGACTTTTATCTTCTTTGTATATAACGAGGATAAGTTAGAGGTACATGATTGGCCAAGAAAGTTTGCATATGGTGGAAACAGGGACTAAAGGTTACATCATTCTGGGAAGAAACAAAAACTTAACAGAGCACACAAGGCTTGAAGAGGCCTTTTGAAAGCTGGGAAGAGGGATGCTGAAGGGCTGGGGCACCTCTGGGAACAAGGTTTGGGTTTTTTTCTGCTTTATTTGGACTTCACACACTCAGAACATACAGGACAGAGGTGACAGTCCCTATAAAGCCACCATCTTTGCATCTGATGCTGGAAAGGGCAGGCAGTTGGGAAGGAAAGATGGGTGAAAAGTGAGAAAAATGACCAGCTGAAACTTAGGCTGATGCTCAGAATAAGCTGCAGCCTTTCATTGTGGAGCCAGAGGAGGCAGATAGGGCAACGCAGGTTCTTTGCTGCTCTCACCACCCAGAAGAGCCAGTGTATATCTATTCTAGGGAGTCCTTGAAGCTGGAGATTGGTCACATGTGTGGCTGCAAGGCAAGGTGGAGTGCCTAAAGCAATCAAGCTATGTGCCCCAGACAATTCGTCATTTGTTGCTAGGCAACCCTGTGTTATGTGATACTAACTTTATCAAAAGTATAAATAAATTCCTCTACATTGGTTGCTCAGTTCCTTTTCTCCCATCAGGAGAAAGCTCCACCTGACCTCAGCTTTTGTCTCTTCGTCTTTATTTCTTCATCCTCTCACCCGTTTTCCCTGGGAACATCGAAAGCTTCGTGGGCGCAGCAGTCTTATGAGGTGCAGCAGTTCCTGCTTGGACCTTCCACAGAAAAAGAAGGTTCCACTCTGTAATTTCCACATTTATCCTGCTGTCCTTACAGATCCAGAAGGACATAAATTGGTCAGAACTGCTTGCTTAGAGCACTGCCTAACACACTACTAGCACTCAATAATACTGTGCTTGTAGAAATTAAGGGACAAGTAAGAGGTGGTAAAGCTATGCACAAAACAGATGGGGGGGTGCTGGCTATTGAATCCATAGGAAGAGCGCACAGGTATTCATTGTATTATTCTTTCAACTTTTTAATAAATGTATCCACGTTTGCACAATATAAAGTTGTTAAGAATCACCCTGTAGTCCTGGCTACACAGGAGGCTAAGGTGGAAGGATCACGAGGCCTGGAGTTTGAAGCTAGACTGAGCGCCACAGCAAGACCTCATTTCCAAAAAGCGGGGTGGACAGACCCTGTTACACTGCTGTGGGGTGGAGGGACGATGACCTAGCACGCCACGAAGTAGAGGTCCTTGCCCCTCACAGCTGGAAGGCGCACAGCCCTTAGCTCTTACTGGCGCGTAGTAACGTCAGAATTATTACACATCCTCCGGGTTTCCTGCCTCCTCTCATCGGCCAGACTCTCCAGCACCCACCCACCCCCCGTGGCCTCCAGGCCGACCAGTCCTGTTGGAAGGGGAGAGCCGACTCCGTCGTGGATCTCACTCCATACCCGCCCTGACCTTTCCTGGAGCGCTGAGGCGCACACCTGTGCCAGGCTCCTCTGCAGCAGGAGCCCCGCGCGGGCCTCAACACACACAAGAAGCTGGTGGAGCCCAGGGAATGGGAGCAACAGGGACCGCGCCGGAGCCCAGCCAGGGACGTCAGTGCGCTGGCACGAGGAGGAGGCGCCGCTGGGGCGCGGGAGCGAGCGGGCACCGGCTCCTGGTAACCGGAGCCGCCATGGCAAAGGGAGCAGAGACGGGAACGAGCTCTGCAGGCTCGACCTGGGAGGAGAGGTAGGGAGGCCCAGAGGTCCTCTGCGGCCGGCGGAGAACCTGACCGCCGCACGCTGAGCTGCGGGCGCCAGAGCGCCCGGAAGTGCGGCAGCAGCCACGCGGGCTGGCCTCCTCCATAGCGCAGCGTGGCCTCTCTAGACACCGAGGAAGCCTCAGCTCTCGGTGGCTTCAGATCACAGACCTGTAGTCCATCACGGAAGCAAGCTCGGGCGAGTAGGCGGAGCCGACGACCGTTCTGACAGGCGTAGTGCATCAGGATTGGTAGTTCGCGCGGCGGGGGCCGAGCCTGGGGGGCAGGGCTTCCGGCGATTGGCGGCGGCGCGGAGGGGGCGGAGCGGCCCCTTTGTCTGAGAGCGCTGCGGGCGGCCTCGGGTCTGCTACAGAGGCTGCGGCGGACGGTGAGTCAGGGCTGTGGGCTCCGGGCGGGACCCCCTCCCTTGCGGACGCCAGACCTGCGATCTTCACAGCGTCCGTGGCCCCAACCATTCTGCTCGCCGTGGCCCTCCTCGGCGTCCTGAAGCGCGATGCCCCCCGCCAGCCCTGACCGTATGGGGGGGCCCGGTGGGGCTCCGCGGAGAGGATGGGGGCGGGGGCTCCTCCAAAATGCAGAAGGGGAAGCTTGGTTTTGTTTATGAGACAGGCTCTCACTATGTTACCCAGGCTGGCCTCGAACTCCTGCAACCAAGCGATCTTCCTGCCTCGGCGTCTGAGTAGCCGGGGCTGCAGCCACCGCCCGCGCCAAGCTAAGAAACAGGTTTTTCTGGGCGGCCGCACGGACCGCAGCGGCCCTCTCGGGCGCGTCTGTCCTCTGCCGCCGAAACGCCTCCCGCTGGGCGAGGACGCGCTGCCCCGCTCTGGTGGCCGAATGTGCTTCTCTGGTTTTTGCACAGATGTCGTCTTTACCCGGTTACTTTGTAAGAGTCCTATTTTAATGAATGAGGCCAACGTTTTGTAACACAGCAGACATACTTTGTTTACTACTGGCTTTAAGTTTTGCAATAGAAAATGATAAGCAAGCTTGTCAGCAAACATGAAAGCCACTGACCTGATGTCCTGCCCCTCTGCGCGAAGGTGGCCCCAGCGCTTCCCCTTCAGGGGTTCGGGTGCGGTTCCGGCTGCCCTTGCGGCCGGTAGATTTCCTGTTCTGCACCCGAACGCAAAGCTCCGCCACACTTTTTCACTGCGACAGGTCTTCTTGATTTGTGTTCCGTGGGCTTTGCACGAAGTGGAGTGAGGGTGGCGGGCGAGGGCGTGGTGCCCCATTCCCGCCGCGTGGGCTACTAGCCCTGCCGGCTTCCCACCGGGACGCTGGAGTTTCCAGTCTATGTTTTTGGCAAGGTTCAAGTCTCCTCATTTGTGTTTTAGCTATTTGGATTTCGTTGGTGATTTTCCAGTTGAAAAAGTGCTTCTGGGGCTGGGGGTTTAGCTCAGTTTCACAGCGTCTGCCTGGCAAGCGCAAGGTCGTGAATTCGATTCCTGGTACCGAAAAAAAAAAAAAAAAAAGCACTTCTGTATGTCTTTTGACTCTGATTTTTAAAACAATTTTTTGTTTTCTATGGTACTTGTAAAATTTGGATCCATCTGGAATTTAGATGTGGAGTGAGTTTAGAATCCAGTTTTTGTCTCCTAAATCGTAACAATTTCTAACTCTACCCACTATAAAACAAATAACGTATCTTTCCACTGATTTGAGAAACCATCTTTGTCATATATTAAATTCTTCTCTGTCTTTAGGCCCATTTCTAGACTTTGTGGTGGCTTTGATGTGCATAAGGTTTTGATTTACAAGCTACATTGTGTCTCTGCCCCCAAGACTTGCTGCTTCTGATATTTTGCTTTAAAAAGCTTTTTTTTTTAGACAAGGCCTCACTGTGGAGTTCAGGCTGGCCTGGAACACACAGCAATCCTCCTTCCTCAGTTTTCTTAGTGCTAGAATTACAGGCTTGCACCACTACACCTGGTTTGGCCTGTATTTTTAAATTCTTTTGTGATATTTTTAAGTTCTCTTATTCATTCATTAGTCTAATGGGTTCATTAGATTTTCATTAAATAAGATGGTCTGAATTTTCTGTGCCCTTTTTACTCTACTTTATGGTAATTTGTTAATCATGTAGTATTTAATTTTACTTTAACTAAAATATTTAACCCATCATCCTAGTGCCAGTTAGTAAATTATCTTTCTTCCAGCAGTTTTTTTTTTCCAGTACTGGGGATTGAACCTAGAGCCTTCCCACTGAGCTGCCTCCATCAATTTGAATAAACTCACCAAACTTGTTTCTCCTCTATCCAGTTCCTAAGCTGCTCATACTCACAGAGGCCCACGTGGCTCTTGTTACCATGGCCTGGTGGCAGATTAAACTCCTTTTTCCGCTGGCTCCTTTCTTGGTGTTTTTTGGTGTTTTTTGGGGGGAGTTTTTTGTGCCAAGAGTTGAACTCAGGATCTTGCACTTACCAGGCAGGCTCTTATGCCACTGAGCTACATCCTTGGCCTTGGTGTCTCCAAGATGCCCCTGTGTTTATTCTTTTAGATGTCAGATGTGTTAACATTGTGAGTGGAATGGACAGATGAGCATCACTGCAATCTGTCCAGTCTTTATATTTATAGAGACCGGGTATGTGTACCTTTCTGATTATCTTTTGTTGTCCATAAACTTTTATAGTTTTCTCTGTAGGAAACCTGCACATTTCTAAAGTCTGTATCTTGTTCATGTTTGTGAATAGAATACTTTTTCCCTGTCATATCTTTGACCAGGTGTCACTGGGATGTAGGAAAGCTATCAGTCTGGACATATATTTCTGGTCATTTATTCTAGGAAGTTTGTGGATGTTATATTTAACAATGTCTTGCACTCTTCCACCCCAGAGAGCAAAATAACAGCCATGGCATGAAGATGAAGACAGATCGGTTGCAGCCAGGTATGGTGGTGCATGCCTGTAATCCCAGCACTGAGGAAGCTGAGGCAGGAGCCAGCCTGGGGTGCATAGTGCAAAACAACAACAAGAAAAAGATCAGTTGAAAGAATATCAGGAGTAAGGAAGGGAAGGTGGTGGCTCTGGGGGAGATCCTGGAGCTTACCCCAACCCAGGGCTAGGAAAGCTCCTGTCCTCACACAGATCCATGTGCAGGGTCCCCTAGAAGGGCAGGCAAGACCTTGATGTCACTGAGTGTGGTGGTTCACATCTGTAATCCCAGCACTTGAGAAGCTGAGGCAGGAGGATCACCACAGGTTTGAGACCAGCCTGGGCTACATAGTGACTTTAAGGCCAGCCTGAAACTACACAGCAAGACCCTGTCTCAAAAACACAAAACAAACAAACAAAAAAAGACCTTGATGTCACATCTAGACTATCAGAAATTCCAAAAAAGAATGATTGGTTTCTAAGCTTAGCTGACAGAGTAGTAAAGATAATTATAAACCTCAGTTTCTAAACTTTTCATGTCATGGTGGCCCTTTTTTAATTCTTGTCCTTGCAGTCGTGCCTGGCAGTAATCATGAGAGCTAGATTCCCTCTTGATAGAAAGTATCTCAGTGCAATGTGGCTTCTTTGCAGTTTTCTTTAAATGATCATAGCTTCTGAAAGGTTGATCCAGTCTTGGTTTTGTTCTGGGTTATTCTGCAGGGACAGTCCCTGAAACAAAATTACTCCGCTAATTCAACCTTTTGGACCAGTGGGTGTGTGAGGTCTTTGTTCAGCTATGAGAGTATATTTAGCACTCTGGGTGATGCTCTTTGTATCTGCCTATGGGTGAGGTGGTGGCATAGCCTCCTGAGGGGGCTTCTCAAACTCTGTTTCCAGTATTTGTGGCAGTGATTCCTGGCCTGTCCCAACCCTACCCCTTTTCAGGACTTTTATGAGCCAGCCTTTTAAGTTTTAAAAAACTTATTTTTTTAAAAGGAAACGATTTTCCCCTTTTGTCTTTTTTTTTTTTTTTTTTTTTTTTTTTTTTTTTTTTCACAAAGTCTAGAGTTGGGCCTCAGAATCCTGGGGGGAGTAGGGAGCTGGTTAAACACTGGTTTCCAGTGTCCCACACAGGTCTGCTTTCACCTTGTGAACATCTGAGCGTTAGGTGGAGGCCATGGTGCTTATTTGTGTTGCACTCTGTCACAGGCATGTTCTGGAAGACCCACATCCAGGCCTCCCCATCTCACTTGATCACAAGGCCTCCTTCAAGCCTCAGACTAGATCCCTGGGTCACCCTGAATTCAGAACCCCTGAAATGCCCATTGCTGGTGCCCCTGTCTGGTCGAGCCGGAAGGTTGAGAGCCCCTGCCTCAGTGCAGCACCAGGATTACCAGAGGATTCCAACAGTGACTAAAGTCTGGGGCTGAGCCTCCCCTTGCTAGGCAGCAGTGTGGCCTCTGGCCACAGCCCACACATAACCCACAAATGTCGGGTTAATAGTATCCCTTAGTTATTGCAAGCAGATCAGGTCCACAATCTCCCTAATGAGTGTATGGCAAAAGCTAAATAAAAAGATGCAAATGGAATGATTTCAGGGCTCCAGGAAGATCAAAGCCCTCTCATGGGATTCGAGATTCTCCCAGGGCTAAGACCAAGACCTTCTATGGGTGGCCCATATTTATTTGGTTATCAGAAGGGAGGGGAGTACTCAAGAAGGGTGGAATTACTCAAGGACCTCTCCAAGTAAGGTATTAACTTAATCCTTAATAAGGATTAAGTTAATTCACCCAGGAGTGAGCTGCCTGAGGCTAGTCTTTATCTAGTTGAGATCGGATCCAGGTGTCCTTGACTGTGATCTTGTCTTATCCTTTGAGGCTCTCTGGCTTCATCTGCCATTAAGGTTTTAGTAGGGATGAGTGACTCACAGAGGTTCACTTTCTATGAGTCCATTGCCTGCTTCCAGACAAGCGGCCTAGCCTTTGGACAGATTCACAAGTAAGCGTAAAAAGCCAGCTGGTTAATTTAAGCCCTGTTTGAGGCTGCTTCATAGTGGTCTCCATCACACAAGTGCCTTGGGTGCAGAACACACAGGCCTTGGCAAGCTGCCAGCTGCTGTCTTTGTATGTAGGAAAGAAAATAGGTCTGGGCCAAGGTGAGCTGGGCAGACACCTAGGCCCCTAATGGCCCCTTACACAGAGGTGTGATTAGCCACCCATGAGGACCTAGGGGTCTGGGGACTAAAGACCCATGACCAGAGATGCCTGCATTGACAGGCATCCCCAAGAGTTGTGTGTACAAGACCTGGCAGGCCATGCACTATAGGACCAGAGTTGGGGTGTGAGGGTGAGGGGGTGGGACAGAGCATGTCTATCTCAGACCAGAGCCCTGGGTTGCTCTGCATGCAGTCAAGGGGCCCCTGAGTCCTCCTGGAAGGCAAGGCCGGAACCCTCACATGTTCCCTCTTGCTCAGCCCCACAGGATCCTCTGTTTCTGTAATCTTCAGAGGCCCCAGGAGACCAAGAGATGGCAGCGGCAGAGCTGTTGCCACTGCCAGCGGGACTCCAGGTGAGCTATCCCATAGGCCTGTGCAGTGTCCCTGACCAAAGACCCTGTTGTCCCTTCCACATCTGGGGCTCTGGGGGAACATAAGTCTCACTCCATCCCCTGAACTTTGTGGCTCCTTCCTTCTGATCTACCTGGCTGACAGGGCATCCCTTCTTGCTGCCTATGTCACATGGCCCTACACCCTGTCACACACCCGGAGATCTGGTCTACCCAAAGCAGCCTTTGTCATTCCAGGCCAAGGTGACCTTCGAGGATGTGGCTGTGTTCCTCTCCCAGGAAGAGTGGGACCGCCTGGGCCCTGCTCAGCGAGGCCTGTACCGAAACGTGATGATGGAGACCTATGGAAACGTGGTCTCACTGGGTAAGGCCCCTCCGCAGGCCTCATCTGAGTTTATGCGCTGGACTAGAGTGGGAGCAACCTGGGAAGACGACTGTGGGATGGGAGCCTTGGGCCAGGCTTGTCCTAGAACAGTGATGGCAAACCTTTTAGTTTTCAGTGATACAAACAGCCCTCTGTGGCATGCATGCTACAGGTTCACCTGTCAGTCCTGTCCATCCTCATGTCCTCAAAGGTAGCTGGGGCTGGGCGTGTCTCCATCAATGTTATATTAACAAAAGGCTTCCCTCTGCACGAGCAGGACTTCCAGGATCCAAGCCTAACGTGATCTGCCAGCTGGAGCGAGGAGAAGACCCATGGGTCCTAGATGAGCATGGGGCTGCAGAGAGCTGGGGCCTGGGGAGTGGCTGCCTAGGTAAGTGAAGGGAGCTGGCCCCTCTCTCTCTGAGGTCTGGGCCTTCATCCCCATGATACTGTGCTGTAGTATCATGTGTGAAATAAAGCAGAATAAATAAAAATCAACAAACTAAATCTATAAAGTTGGAAAGGAGAAAGAAAAGTGTTCAAACTTCAGATGATTGTCAACTTGGGAAAAGATTAGCATCAACAAAAGAATTTAACAGTGTTGCTTGATATAAAATCTTTTATGTATTCTTTCAACAACAAAGGTGTAATTTTTAAAACAATGACATTTATAATAGCATCAGAAATACAAAGTATCCAGGAGTCAATCCAACAAAAGATGCATGAGAGCCGGCGTGGTGGTGCATGCCTGTAATCCCAGCACTCCAGAGGCTGAGGCAGGAGGATCACTGTGAGTTTGAGGCCAGCCTGGGCTACAAATTGAGTTCAAGGCCAGCCTGAACTGCATGGTGAAATCCTCTCCCAAAAAGACAAAAAAAAGAGAAAGATGCAGGAAACCTTTGAAGGTATGGATAAGAGGATAGAGCCAACCCTGAAGCCTATGTTCACAGCATGAGGAACCTCTGCTGTGGGGAAGTGAGACAGGAGTCTCAGGAAAACTGGTCAGCCTGTCTTGCCAGGATGTGCGCCCCTTGCGGTGGGAGGGAACAGCACAGGCAATACTCCAGTGGCTGAGCAGCTTCTCACACATCCCTGTTGTGGCCGTTTTCCCTCTGCAAACTGCTCCTTGTTTTTAGAGGTTGGGTGGACGGTGCCTCAAGTATGAGGGACAGTGTACCTCTCTTACTGGCCTGCAATATTGGGTATCCTCAGAGGAACAGTGGAAGTGCAAGCCTCAGAAGAATTTAATTTCTGAGGGACGATAAGAGGATATGGGCCGGGCGTGGTGGTGCACGCCTATAATCCCAGCACTCGGGAGGCTGAGGCAGGAGGATCATCGTGAGTTTGAGGCCAGCCTGGGCTAGAAAGTGAGTGCAAGGCCAGCCTGAACTGCATAGTGAGACCTTGTCTCAAAAAGACCAAGAAATAAATAAATAAATAAATAAATAAATAAGAGGGCATCACATTATGTTGTGGAAATCTTGCATAGGTTGTACAGAACTGCTTTTTTGGATTTTTTGTTCGGTTGGATTTTTTGGAGGCAGTTTCTCAAGCTCCTGGGCTCAAGTGATCCTCCTGCCCTAGCCTCCTGAGTAGCTGGGATGACAGGTGCTGCCACCATGCTTGGCTTTGCAACGACTTTAAATTGACTGCAGGTATAGGAGACAAGAAAGCACAGAGGGCATTTTGTTGCCTCTGCTAACTTGGACTGATTCTTCAGGGGAGCCAGTTGTACTCCCATCCAGTGGAGATCTTAGACCCTCTTTGATGCCCTTTGAGTTTTATGCTGAAAAGACTGAAATTCTCTAAGAGTACAGAAGCACCTGGTGAGTGAACCTCTGGCACAGGCCACAGAGGAGGCTGGGGCTGAGCGTGCTCTAGATAGTGATGTGCACAGAAGCAGAAGTCATCTGCTATGGCCTTAGTCACCGTCACAGGCTCTATGCAGAAAAGCGCAGAGCATTCCAGTGCCTTGTCCTGGCCGCTGCAGAGGATGGAGAAGCGTGCACGGCTGCCCAGCCCAGCACGGGTGTTTTCACTCAGTGAACTGCACATACACCCTGCAACAGCAGTGAAGTATTTTTTCTGGAGGGAAGTGTTTCGTTGTCACTTGGTCCCTCTGTGCCTTTTACGGACAGCCTCAAGGGCTGGGGATATAGCTCAGTGGTACAGCGCTTGCCTAGCAAGCACAAGGTCCTGAGTTCAATTCCCAGCACCAAAAAAAAAAAAAAAATGCAGACAGCCTCAAATGTGACTGCACTATAGCCTGTATGCAACAAGATGATTTATCTTGTCCATGGAGTAAGTATGTCTGGTCTTTGTAATTCAATACAATGCCTGACAGTGTTAATCATAGCATATCACAAGAACGTAATGAGATTCCCTAGGGTGCTATGAAGCTTCTTTATACACTCACGTAGTCCCCACAAAACACCAGGGAGCATTTTTCCTAATTAAAAATTTATTTTGGTGGAATCCCTTTATTCTCCTGTATCTTTTGCACGTAGAGCATACTTCCCTACTCTATACTTACACCATCATTCTGAAAGCAGGTGGCAGTTAGCTTGATGCGGGGTGTGACCTGTCTCCATCCTTCATAGCAGCTGGACTCTGTCTCAAGGTCATACTGTGCTTTTATGCCATGGACAACTGAATAACCTATAAACTATTTTTTATTATTAAAATCACCATGCTCATCTTGTTATTCTGGCATCAAATCAGAAGCTACACATTCAGGAAACTCCAAACAATAAAATTGGTGCTTATCAATGCAAGCAGCTAATTCTTTCTTTGGCCTACAGGTTTTTCTTCTATGAGGATGGATCTTACGGTGGGGGGAAGGAACTATAAGTGGTCTGTCTTTAAAAAAAAAATACACTGGTTTGTACCAGGTGTTTTGGTGCGCTTCTGTAATCCTAGCACTCAGGAGGCTGAGGTAGGAAGATAGCTGAGAGTTTGCAGCCAGCTTTGCTATATAGTATACTTTTTGTTTTGTTTTGTTTTGTTTTGTTTTGTTTTGTTTTGGTTTTGGTTTTTTTTCCGGTACCAGGAATCGAACTCATGACCTTGCCCTTGCCAGTCAGGCGCTGTGCCGCTGAGCTAAATCCCCAGCCCCAGCTTTGCTATGTAGTAAGCTCAATGCCAACCTGAACATATGAAGACCATGTCTCAAAAT
>NW_004955454.1:3423016-3434693 GCF_000276665.1 Chinchilla lanigera | reverse complement strand
ACATACCAAGGGACAACCATAAATTTTAAGGCACAGTCTCCTTTCAAACAAACAATATTTACCATTCAATATACACACTTAAGAATCTTGTAACAAAAGCCAGGTGTGGTGGCGCACCCCTGTAATCCCAGCACTGGGGAGGCTGAGGCAGGAGGATTGTTGTGAGTTCAAGACCAGCCGGGACTACAAAGTGAGCTCAAGACCAGCTTGGACTACATAGCAAGACCCTGTCTCAAAAAGACCAAAAAAAAAAAAAAAAAAAAAAAAGAATCATAACAAAATACCTTAGAGCAGTGATGGCGAACCTTTTAGAGCTTTCAATAATACAAACATCCTGTGTGGCACACATGCCGCAGGTTCACCACCCCTGCCATAGATTGTATAGCTTAAACACTGGAGGTTTCTCACCTTTTGGAGGATGGGAAGTTCAGATCAAAGTGCTAATAGTTCAGTCATCTGCTGAGAGTTCCCTTGCTGGCTAGCAGACAGCAATTTCTTACTGTGTGACCTTTTTGTGCACATGGAGGGAGACAGCAAGCTCTCTTGTATCTCTTCTAAGGGAACTAATCCTGTAGTGATGGCTCCACCCTCCTAACCTCATCCAAACCCAGCTATCCCCAGAGGCCACACCTCCAGATACTGTCAATCAACATGAATTTGGGGAAAACACAAATATTCAGTACATAACACCTTCCCTATTCACCCCTAATTCTGCGACACTGCCGTGTTTTGCTGTCACCTGTGCTATAAAACCATGCTGTGTTTCTGGTTGTGCCTCTAACATGTACATTTTAGAGTGATTTAGAACATTTTTTTAAAAGTCTTATATTTGTCAATATTTAAAGTGACTACCAGCCGGGCGTGGTGGCGCATGCCTGTAATCCCAGCACTCAGGAGGCTGAGGCAGGAGGATTGTTGCGAGTTCAAGACCAGCCTGGGCTACAAAGTGAGCTCAAGGCCAGCCTGAGCTCACAGTGAGACCCTGTCTCAAAAAAAGACTAAATAAATAAATAAATAAATAAAGTAACTACCATTTACCATTCTTAAAGATCTTCATTTCTTTGTGTAAATCCCGATTTCTGCCACGTATCATGTATCTCTGTCTGAAGAACTCTTTAACATTTTTTGTAACGTGAATTTGATGGTTGTGGATTCTCCCTGTTGTTTTTATTATTTATCTTTCTTTAAAAGACTCTCACTATAGGGCTGGGGGTTTAGCTCAGCAGCACAACGCCTGCCTGGCAAAGCACAAGGTCGTGAGTTCGATTCCCGGGACCAGAAAAAAAAAGCAAAAACAAACAAATAAAGAAATAAATAAGACTCTCACTAGGCATGGAGTTGTAAATGGGCTTTCCTGTTAGCATTCTTGGGGTGTTGTTTTCTGACTTGACGGTTTCCCATGTCATGTCTGCACTAACTGTTACACTTGCTTCTCTACATTTCTTTCTTTTTTTTTTTTTTTTTTGGTACCAGGAATCGAACTCAGGACTTTGTGCCTGCCAGGCAGGCACTGTGCCGCTAAGCTGTATTCCTGGCTGCTCCTCTACATATTCTATGCCCTTTTCCCTCTAGTTCCCACTAAGATTTTTTCCTTCATTTTTAACAATTTGAATATAATGTATTTAGATGATATTTCTTTAAATGTCTTACGAGGTTCTCAGAGTTTGTTGGTTTTGTTGTTTTGTTTTGTTCTGTTCTGTTTTGTTTTGTTTTGTTTTGTTTTGCAGTGCTGGGGATTGAACCCTGGGCCTCACACATGTTAGGCAAGTGCTCTATCCCAGCCCGTTCGGGTAATTTCTGTTACTGTTCTTATGATTCCTCAGCTGAGTTGGATCTACTGATGAACGAGTCAAAGGCATTCTTTTTCCTTGTCACTGCTTTTGTCTTGTTTTTATGTCTAGCATTTCAGATGGACTCTTCCTTACAGTTTTTCATCTCTGGGCTGAAATTCCACATCTGATAATACATGTTGTACCAACATACAGGACAAGTCTGGTCCTTTAATTGATTTACTGTTTGACTGTTATTTTTTGTTCTCCTTTTTCAAAGGAAAAAGAAAACTCTTTGAGTATCTCATCATTTTTCAATTGAATACCATCCATCATTATAGGATTTACAGATGAGGCAAATAGTAAATAGCTTGTGCATCTGGAAATGTAGCCTCTCATGCTGGGCAGTTATGTGAACATGAGCCACTCCAGTCCAGAGCTGGCTGGGTTTGGATTTTGTTGTAATTACTTTGTGTGCATTGCCAAAGATGAGAGTCCAGTTTGTCTAGCAATTTCCTATGCTTAGGCTAGGACTCTGTCTTCCATGGTGTCTGTGAGCTGAGAAGGTCTCGTGTTTCTACCCTATCCACGTCCCCTTAGACTGCTGTTGAATGTCGCCTGGGGCTTGCTGGCCTCAGGAAGTGGGAAGCAAGTAGAGCTGCGCTGTTCTGGCCCGTCTTCACTCGGCACGTGCTGTGTCAGTGGGTGTCAGGACCGAAACCTCCTCTGTGCACCTGCTCTTTCCTTGGCTGTGGCAGACCCTGAGCGAGTCCATGATTGTTTCCTGACCCTCCAGCAGAGGTGGAGTGTGTTTTTCTTTCCTTCCAGCTACAGTGACTTAGCAGTGCCTCCGGGATGACAAGTTTATTTTCCTCCCTGGTGGTTTCCAACTTCTGTTCTATAGAGAAGGGGCCAGCCAAGTGTCTACCCTCCCCCGCTCCAGCCTCAACCCTCCAAAGGAGGGAGATCATGGAGAGGAGCCGCGGTGTCTGTGCTCCTAACACAGCAGCTGCCTTCACAGAAAGTCCTCGTGAGTGTGGTGTCTTCAGCGCACCTCAATCCCACCTACACAGTCCATAGAATCTGTGCCTTGATTCCAGAATTTTCTCCACCCTGGTCTTTGCTGTCACACCGTGCCCCTGCAGACCTCTCTCCAGCCTGAAGTTGGCAGCATATTCCCACCTCATTCCTGTGTGTCTGCAGTTTTACCTGCCCCCAGTGCAGGCTCCACATGAAGTTACTTTCACAAAGAGGTCATAGCATCATTCTCCATGTTCAATTCCGTTGGCCCCAGGATGGCATCTCTCAGGTCTTGGTGTATCCTGTGTGGAAATTCTGTGTCTGATCCCTCCCCTTACTTGGCAGGGCCGGCTTCAAGGCTGTACTCCACGGTTTGGAGTCGTGTTAACATTTTCATTTTGGATTTGTTGTTTCAGAATGCAAAACCAAGGAGGAGAACCTAAACACAGACTTGAGCCCAAAGCCCTTAGTTTCAGAAGAGGTAACACCGACTCTGGGGAAGACACCTTTAGGGGGGATTGATCAAAAACATGACACCAAACAGAGCCTTTGCCTGAGCCCAAGCCCTGCCTCCCACCATGAGGCTCAGGGCTCGAAGGGAAAGGAGCCGCTCACTCAGCACCAGGCGGTTCCTAATGGGGACAGACCCTTCATATGCATCGAGTGTGGGAAGTGCTTTGGACGGAGCTCCCATCTCCTTCAGCATCAACGAATCCACACTGGTGAGAAACCCTATGTATGTAATGTGTGTGGGAAAGCCTTCAGCCAAAGCTCGGTCCTCAGCAAACACAGGAGAATCCACACAGGGGAGAAGCCCTACGAGTGTAACGAGTGTGGGAAAGCCTTCCGAGTGAGCTCCGACCTCGCTCAGCACCACAAGATCCACACGGGGGAGAAGCCTCACGAGTGCCTGGAGTGTCGGAAAGCCTTTACTCAGCTCTCACACCTCATTCAGCACCAGCGCATCCATACGGGAGAGAGGCCCTATGTGTGCCCCTTGTGTGGGAAGGCCTTCAACCACAGCACCGTCCTGCGGAGCCACCAGAGGGTGCACACGGGGGAGAAGCCCCACCAGTGTGGTGAGTGCGGGAAGACCTTCAGCGTGAAGCGGACTCTGCTGCAGCACCAGCGGAGCCACACCGGGGAGAAGCCCTACACGTGCAGCGAGTGCGGCAAAGCCTTCAGCGACCGCTCGGTGCTCATCCAGCACCACAACGTGCACACCGGGGAGAAGCCCTACGAGTGCAGCGAGTGTGGGAAGACCTTCAGCCACCGCTCCACGCTGATGAACCACGAGCGCATCCACACAGAGGAGAAGCCCTACGCGTGCTACGAGTGTGGCAAGGCTTTCGTGCAGCACTCACACCTGATCCAGCATCAGAGGGTCCACACTGGGGAGAAACCCTACGTGTGCAACGAGTGTGGGCACGCCTTCAGTGCACGCCGCTCCCTGATCCAACACGAGAGAATTCACACGGGTGAGAAGCCCTTCCAGTGCACGGAATGTGGGAAGGCCTTTAGCCTGAAGGCAACTCTGATTGTGCACCTGAGGACTCACACAGGCGAGAAGCCTTACGAGTGCAACAGCTGCGGCAAGGCCTTCAGCCAGTACTCGGTGCTCATCCAGCACCAGCGCATCCACACCGGGGAGAAGCCCTACGAGTGTGGCGAGTGTGGGCGAGCCTTCAACCAGCACGGGCACCTGATCCAGCACCAGAAGGTGCACAGGAAGCTGTGAATAGAAACTACAAGGGGCACGGCAGCCTTCTTGCCAGGGAGCTTGTTACCTCTACAAGACACGCTGAGTGATCCAGTATTACATGCTCCCGAAGAAAGGCACAGGGCGTGTTCCTGTGGGAAAAGCTTCTGAGAAGGTCCGTTTATCTTCCTCAACATCTTGAAGTTACATAGGAGGGTAATGGTACATTTGTAGCGAATATTGATAAAGATAGCCATAATTCTTTGTTTCTGTAACATTAGTTTATTTGAAGTAACTAAGGGAAGTATAAGGACTGTTGTCTCAATAAAATTTACATTCCAAATAAATTTTTTTTCCTTAGAACCTGCCTGCCTCTCCTAAATACAATTGACCATCCTAGTCATTGTACTTAAACTTAGAATGTTGTACTATTTTCAGTACTCTGTAAAAACACTAAAGTGCTGTGTGGATAAAGTGATATTTTAAAAAATATTGTCAAGTATCACCATGTGAAATAGCTGAAAATTCTAAGTGCATGGAAATACCTGTTTTGTATTTAAAAAAAAAAAAAGTTTAAAGATACATTAGTGAGAAGTGTCATAAATTTAGAAAACCCACTATCTGGTGCTTTAACTTTATTCAAGATGAGAAGGAATGTCCTGACACGTCAATAAAAACTCAACTTAAAAATGGGTATTTTCCTGAAAATCTGTCCTTATGACCTATAGAGTCTGCACTTCAGAGATCGTGAAATCTCTAGGGCCTGCAGATCCCAGCCGGCCTAGGACAAGAACTCACACAAAGTGGTTCCTCTTCATGCCCTATGGTATTTCCAAGAAAATACTAGAGATAATTCTTTGGTGGATACTTTTTTTTGTTTTGTTTTGTTTTTGGTTTTTCTCCAGTACCGGGAACCGAACTCACAACCTTGTGCATGCCAGGCAGGCGCTTTTGCCGCTGAGCTAAATCCCCAGCCCCTTGGTGGATACTTTTAAAACATAAAATTCTTAAACCCAGCTTAAGAGTCTGCTGTCTTGAGCCAGGTATGGTGGCGCACACCTGTAATCCCAGCACTCAGGAGGATGAGGCAAAAGGATCACTGTAAATTTGAGGCCAGCCTGATCTACATGGTGAGACCCTGTCTCAAACAAAACAAAAAAAGAGTCTGCTCTACTTGAATGGATTTTTCTTGTGTTTTTCACTCTTGGTTCAAGAGTCTGGTATCCATTGCTTTATACTCTGATGAATCTAGTTTACTCATAATTAAAAACTTCTTCCCGGTGTGCTGGTGCACACCTATAATCCCAGCACTCTAGAGGCTGAGGCAGGAGGATAGCTTTGAGTTCAAAGCCAGCCTGGGCTACATAGTGAGTTCAAGGCCAGCCTGAATTGCATGGCAAAACCCTGCCTCAACCTGCCCCCCATTTGTATTTGCTCAAAATTATTTGCTTAGTTTTAAAGATACAGTTCTTACAGCTCAATTTACGCCAGAGACATTTCTAGTAGCCAGCTGCAAAGGAAACAAGTATTGGATCGAATTCAAGCCTTTTCAGAACCTAAAAATAAGTGACTGAAGAAAGGTTCTCTCTTCCTCCCTCCTGCCTTCCTCTCCCCTCTCCTCTCCTCTTTGTAGGGCAGTGATCGAGCTTTCAATGATACAAACAGCCTGCTATGGCACGTGTCATAGGTTCACCACCACTGCTCTAGGGTGTTGATCTGCAAGTCTCAGTGATACACTGATGGAGACAAAAGCTTATTTCACCCTCTCTGTGCAGACACTGATGAGATGATAACAGAGGTATTAACTTCAGAGAGAACCAATTGCCGATGTGCTGAGAAAGGAGTTTTACCTCACAGAAGACAAGGGTACTGAGCGTGACTTTGGAGGACAGCCGAGATTAGAAGTGTCAGTGAAGGAAGAAAATGAGGTCACTGTGGTGTTGCTTCTGAGAGGAACTGACATCACTAGTGTGCTGAGTTTAAATAACTGAAGGGAAAATCCAAGAGAACTGGGATTGCTGAGGTGACCCTTCAAAAAGCTGAGCTCGCTAAAGTGAAGCTCCAGAGGAATGAAAATTACGGACAAAGGACTCGTGTGTTACCTAAGAGCAGAGATCACAGAGGTTGCTTAAGAGAAAAGCTGAGCTCAATGATTTATTACTGAAGAGGAGCGGAGGCAGTGCTACTTTGGAGTCAAGATGAGATCACGCATGTGTCTTCAGAGAGAGGTCAGTAAGGTACAACTACACAAAGCTGAGCTCACTGAGGCAAAAGCAGCTGAGATCAGTGAGTTGGTGCCTCAGAGAGGTCACCTGAGAGCCTGTGATCACTGGGATGTTGTTATTGAGAGGGAATGGGACGACTGTGTGCTAGCTCATAAGTTCCCCAGGAAGCACAGCTGCCAGCCCTCTCTGATCGAGTTCATAGTCCCCATCCGTCTCTGGCTATGACTCAGACCCCAGTGCTATTCAGAACACAATTTCATGTAGAAAGATTAATAAAGTCATGTTCCAATCAAGGCAACAATAAGTTTAATTAAATTTAACTTTATC
The DNA here is from genome assembly GCF_000276665.1 of Chinchilla lanigera. Taxonomy (NCBI): domain Eukaryota; kingdom Metazoa; phylum Chordata; class Mammalia; order Rodentia; family Chinchillidae; genus Chinchilla; species Chinchilla lanigera. The sequence goes on along the minus strand of NW_004955454.1, from coordinate 3,427,653 downwards.
ATAAGATAATTTAAATCACATAGTACAAGTGTGTTGGACTGCTAAATTTTCCAACAGCTTAGGTTTTCAGGGAGCTCTCCCAAATGTACAGTTGGACTTCCTGCCTTCTTAGACAAAGTGTGCTTAGTATCTTCCTGCTTGTTCTTACTGTGTCAGACTGCATTTGACCCAGTGGTGAGCCCGCAGGCTGTCATCTAGAGGCGGAAAGTGGGCATCGATGCCCCTCTCCTGGACAGGATTCCAGCTCCATATTCTCGCCACTTGCTTCCTCCTCTCCTGGCAGCTGACGGAAGCACATGGCCAGCTGGAATGCAGGAGGGGTATGTGATACTGGAGGCCAGAATGAGCTTTGGGCCCCTCTACCTGCTAATCGTGGCCTTCTCAGCCATGACCTCCCAGTTCTGTCAAAATCATCCAATCTTATTTTGGATAATTTGCTTTTACTCAGAAATCTTTACATTTTATGTATTTGAATCTCTGTGTTATTTCTTCAAATGGATATCAAGAATTTGATACACAGTATTCTTCAAATTTCTTACTTTGGGAAATATTTTAGTCTATCTGGAATTTATTTTTTAAATTTATTTTTGGGTACTTTATAATAATCTGACATTTTCCAATAAAAAGCAATGGCTGGGCAGGGGATGTAGCTCAGTGGCACAAGTGCCTGCCTGGCAAGCGCAAGGTCCTGAGTTTGATCCCCAGTACCAAAAAAATAAAATAAAATAAAAATAAAAGTGAATTTCAAAGCAATGGCTGCAACAAGTATTTGGGGTGAAGAAAGATCAGTCAGTACCTCTGTTTGTCTTTTTGAGATTGGGTTTCACTGTGCAGTGTGGGCTGGCCTTAAACTCACTTTCCAGCCCAGGCTGGCCTCAAACTTGAAGCAATTCTCCTGTCTCAGCCTTCAGAGTGCTGGGTTTACGGGTGTCCACCACCACGCCCAGCCCAGATCAGTAACTTTGGCATAAAGATCTTCTTACACATCAGTGACCACAGGACATGAGCAAGCAATTCCAGATCAAGAAAAAGACCACGAGGGGCTGGGGATTTAGCTCAGTGGCACAGCACCTGCCTGGCAAGCAGAAGGTCGTGAGTTTGGTTCCTGGTACTGAAAAAAAAAAAAAAAAAAGAAAGAAAAAGAAAAAGACCACTGTTGGAAGCTCAGAAAAGGCTCAGATGCCAATCGCAAAACAAATGAAACATACCAGCTCCTCCTCAAGCACTAGTGTGACCATCCTACTCTGAAAGATAATGACAGCCTACAAGGGCTCAACTGGGCAGGCACCAGACAGTCCCAAAGAAAGGGCACTCCTGGAAGACAGGCTGGGGAGCTCACCCACAATGGCCACCCAGCACAAATCAGCAGGTGGTAGGGGTCAGAAGGGTCTTGTCTGGGAGTTGGACTTGCCCTGGGGCACAGAACAACCTTTGGAGCAGTACTGAGAATAGCACACGGTCAGGGGACCCACTTGGGCAAATCTGAGAAGGGGCAAGGGGAGGATAGGAAGAGGAAAGGGAAGTAAAAATGATGACGATGTGATGATGTGTATATGTATCAGTTCCCAAAGTGATTGTAACATACGCCAATAAAAATAAATTTTAAAAAACTAGGTTACACTTGTCCTATGTTGATTTCTTCTAGAATAAAGTAGGCTTCAGTGATGAGAAAAAAAGGAAGAAGGGGGTGGTGAGACAAGATGTTTGAAGAAGTAAGAACCCCGTATTTCTGAAACCTGTGGGAAGACATAAAAATACACATCCAAGAAAATCAGCTCAGTGAAATCCAGAGATATGTATAGTCAAAGTGTTGAAACTCAAGACCAAGAGAAAGTTCTGAAAGCACTAATGGGGAAACAATACATTATGCATAAAGGGGGCCAGGGATATAGCTCAGTGGCACAGCACCTGCCTGGCAAGTGTGGTCATGAGTTCAATTCCTGGTACCTAAAAAATTAAAAAAAAAAAACAACATTATGCATAAAGGGTCCTCAATAAGATTAACAGCATATTTCTTCTCAGAAGCTATGGAGCTGGGAGTGGTGGCACACGCCTATAATCCCAGCACTCAGGATGCTGAGGCAGAAGGATCGTTGCAAGTTCAAGACCAGCCTGGGCTACATAGTGAGCTCAAGGCCAGCCTGAACTGCACAGCAAAACCCTATCTTTTGGGGTGTTTTCTAGTACCGGGAATTGAACTCACAACCTTGCGCTTGCCAGGCAAGCGCTGTGCCGCTGAGCTAAATCCCCAGTCCCAAGACCCTTTCTTAAAAAGACAGAAGAAAAAAGAAATCTGGCAGAATTCATTACCACATATCTGATCTACATGAAAAACTGAAGGAAGTCTCTTAGGCTGACATGAAAGGACATTAGACAGTAACTCAAAGTCCTAAGAAATAATACAGCCAGGGATACAGCTCAGTGGCACAGTGTCAGCCTGGCAAGCACAAGGTCCTGAGTTTGATTCCCCATACCAAAATAATAATAATAATAAAGAAACTACTAGAAACTACACAGGTAAATTAAAAAGCAAATATTACACACTTTAGGAGTGGTTGGTAGCTTCTCTTTTTCCTATATGATGCAGTAGGCCAATACATTTAAAGCCCATAAACCTATGTTAATGGACACACAATGTGCAATGATGTGATCTGTGACAACAGTATAAAGGAGGAAGCATGGGATATGTCAGAGCAAATGTTTACTCTTTTTATATTTTGCAGAACTAGACATTAAACCCAGAGCTTTGTATACACTAGGCATATGTTCTGCCATCAAGCTGTATCCCCAGCTTTTTTTTTTATCTTGCTAAGTTGTTTTGTTTTTTTGGTTTTTTGGTTTTTTTTGGTTTTGGTTTTTCTCCAGTACCGGGAACCGAACTCACGACCTAGCACTTGCCAGGCAGGCGCTTTTGCCGCTAAATCCCCAGCCCCCCTATCTTGCTAAGCTGCATAGACTGGCCTCAAACTTGTGATCTTCCTGCCTCAGCTTCCTGATTAGCTAGGATTACAAGCATGTCCCGCTGTATCCAACTATACCTTTTTTTCTTTTTGTTTCTTTAAATTTCTTCTTTTTTTTTTTTGTACTGGGAATCTAGCTCAGGACCTTGCCCTTGCCAGGCAGGCACTGTGCCACCAAGCTATATCCTTGGCCCAGCTTTTTGTTTCTTTGAGACAAGATTTCATATGTAGTTGAAACTGGCCTTAAACTCACTGTGTAGCCTAGGTTGGCCTCAAACTGACAGTGATCCTCCTGGTTTAGACTCTGGAATTCTGGGATTACAGGTATGGCCACCAGGCCTGGCTTCTCAGCTATACTTTTAAAATTAAATTGCTATTAGTCAAACTAGGCTGTTAAAATCTTAGATATTTGATGGAGACCACTACAAAGCAGACCTGAGCAGGACTTAAATTAACCAACTGGCTTTTCATGTTTACTTGTGAATCTGTCCAAGGCTCCTTGTCTAGAAATGGTGGACTCATAGTAAGTGAACCTGTGTGAGTCACCAATCCCTACTAAAACCTGTGGTGGTAGATGAAGCCAGAAAGCCTCAAAGGATAAGACAAGACCACAGCCAAGGACACCTGGATCCCATCTCAACTAGATAAAGACTATAGCCTCAGGCATCTCGCTCCTGGGTGGATTAACTGAATACCTTACTTGAAGTCCTTGAGTGATTCTGCCCTTCTTGAGTACTTCCCTCCCTTCTTCTGATAACCAAAGAAATACGGGCCACCGAGAGAAGGTCTTGGCCTTAGCTCTAAGAGAATTCTGTGAGAGGGCTCTGATCCTCCTGGAGCCCTGAAATTCAATTTGCCCCTTTTTATTTAGCTTTCACTGTACACTCATTCAGGAGATTTCGGACCTGATCAGCCCGCAGTAACTAAGGGAAATTATTAACCCAATAGATGTTAATTGTAAACCCCAAGGTAACCACTAAGAAAATAACTAAAATAATCTAGGAAAAGAAAAGAAGGTAGTAAAAAAAAAAAAAAATGCAGTAATGAGCCAGGTATGGTGCTGGACGAATGTCATCCCAGCACTTGGGAGGCTCAGGCAGGAGACAAGGCCATGTGTTTGAGGTCAGCCTGGGATACATAGCAAGATCCTGTCTCAAAACAAAAAGAGCAGGAAGAGACAGACTGAGGAACCAGAAAAGGTAAAAAGCATATAGGAATAAATATTTTTATCAGTAAGCATATAAAATGTAAATAGATTAAACTATTCTTTTGAAAGGCAGATATTGGCAGCCTGAATAAATCAGGATCCAACTATATGCTATGAATGCCTCCCTTTAGATACAAGGACACAAAGAAATGGAAAATAAAAGGAGAAAAAAGTATTCCATGTAAGTGGTAATCAAAAGCAAGCTAGCATGGCTATATTATCAGATATAATAGACATTAAAACAAAAAAGTATGAGACAAGACATTATACATTGATAGAAGGTCTGATACAGCAAGAAGATACAACAATTAACCCTAACAGAGACCCAAAATACGTAAGGCAAAAATGGCAAATTTGAGATGAATGGACAGCTTTACAGTAGTAGCTGGAGTTTTTAATGAGTAGGAATTCAACAGTGAAATTAAAAACTTGAGGGGCTGGGGATTTAGCTCAGTGGCACAGAGCCTGCC
>NW_004955454.1:3419660-3421865 GCF_000276665.1 Chinchilla lanigera | reverse complement strand
AAAAAAAAAAAAAAAAAAAAAACCAGAACAAGGATGCCAACTCTTGCTACTTCTGTTCTACACAGTAGTGGAAGTTCTGGGCAGAGAAGATAGGCAAGGAAAAGAAACATAAAGCATCCAAACTGGCATAAAAGTAAAATCTCAGGTCACAGATGGCATGAGCTTATATGCATGGAACCCTAGAGATTGCGTGTGTGTGCACGCACGCACACACACACAAAAATCTATAGCCGACATAATGACACATGCCTGAAATCCTATTTATTTATTTATTTTTTGGAGACAAGTTCTCTATGCAGTTCAGGTTGGCCTTGAGCTCACTTTGTAGCCCAGGCTAGTCTCGAACATACAATGATCCTCCTGCCTCAGTCTCTCAAGTGCTGGGATTACAAGCATGCACCACCATGCCTGGCTAATAATTAATTTTTCAAAAAATGAAATCTATACAAGTGAACAAATGAATTCAGCAAAGTTTCAGGATACAAAAATCAATATATAAAAATCATTCCTATACATTACCAAAGAATAATCCAAAAAAGGAAATTAAGAAAATAATTCCACTCACAATAGCATTAAAATGAATAAAACAGGAATAAATTTAACTGAGGCAAAAGATTCACTTGTTGGAAGCTGCAAAAGGTCACTGAAAGACATTTAAAAAAGCATATAAACAAATGGATACACACTTTGTGCTCACAGATTGGAAGACTTAATGTTGTTAGAGTGATGATACTATCCAATGACATTTGTTTTGCAGACACAGAAAAATCCATCCTAACTTCATATGAAATCTCAAAGGCACCCAAACAGCCAGAACAATCTTGAAAAAGAATAAAGTTGGAGGGCTCACTGTTGCTGATTTCAAACTTATTACAAAGCTATAATAATCAAAATAATGTGGCTGTTAGTTCATTTTGGGTTGCTATAACAAAACAACTGAGGCTGGGCACTTTAAAAAAGAGATTTATTCACTCACAGTTCTAGAGATTAAAAAGTATGACATCAACCCACTTCTTGGCTCTGGTGAGGTCCTCCTGGCAGATGGCATCACAGTGGCAAGAACACATGCAGAAGGTTTCAAGGGAGGTACCAGGCCCCCTTCTATCAATTCATTCTCAAGAGAATTGATCAAGTCCCACAAGACTTAAATTAATCCCTTTCAAGGGCAGCACCCCTTTGGCCTAATCATGTTCCACCAAACCCCTATTAAAGGTTCCAGATATACCTCAACACTGATACATTGTGTACTGGGCCTCCAGCACATGCACCTCTGAGTAAGAAACACATCTAAACCTTAGCATTCCTCCTGGCCCCCAAGGTTCATGTCCTTATAATGCAAAATAAATCATTTTATCCTCATTAGTCCCAACCCCAACAGTCCCAAGGTTTTAAATCATCCCAGCACTGCTCAAAAGTTCAAGTCCAAAGTCTCCTTTGAGACTCAAGGCAGACTCCTTCCAGCTGCGAGCCTGTAAAATTAAAAACAAATCACATACTTTCAAGATAAGATAGTGAAAGGGCAGGGTAAACAATTCTAGATGTTTGCCAACTGAAATGGTCACAGGCTCCCACCAAGATGAAAGCACAGGAGGGCAAACATTAAATCTTAAAAGCTCCAAATCAGACATCCTGTTCATGCTGGGGCAGGGATGCATGTCTAAGGCCTCAGGCAGTCCTGTGCCTAAGGCTGTGCTGGCTACAACTCACATGGCTGCCAGGTTGGGGGCCAGCGCCTTTGGCTTTCTCTGGTTGGCTCTGCATGCTGCCAATGAATTTACCTCCCTGGGGTTTCAAGAGCAGCAGTCCTACTCCCATGGCTCAGCCAGGTATGTTTGTGAAGATTCTCTGCAGCAGCTTCATTTCACAATGCAAGCCTTTGCCTGCCCTCCCAGGCCTTTCTCTGACATCTCAGGGGGAGCACTATGACTGCCTATCTCTTGCATCTGCATAGCAGCCCAATCAGCACCATCTAGATGCACCAAGGTCTGTTGATTGCTCCATGTAGAGGGGCGGCATAAGACATACTAGACACCTCTCCCCATGAGAAAAGGAGGGAAAAAACAGAAACAAAGCTTTTGTAAATAGGGAGGGCAAGAGGAGTTGAAAGTTAGTAGGAAAGAGCCGGACATGGCGGCACATGCCTGTAATCCCAGCACTTGGGAGGCTGAGGCAGGAGGATCATTGTGAGTTCAAGACCAGCACAGG
>NW_004955454.1:3414705-3417530 GCF_000276665.1 Chinchilla lanigera | reverse complement strand
TTTTTGTCCTTTTGAGATGGTCTCTCTATGCAGTTCAGGCTGGACTTGAGCTCACTTTGTAGCCCAGGCTGGTCTCAAACTTGCAACAATCCTCCTCAGCCTCTCAAATGCTGGGATTACAGGTGTGCACCACCATTCCCAGCTCCAGAAGTTTACAATTCAGCATGCTCAAAATGAACTCCATCACAGAGGACTCTTGTGTATCTCCTGCAGCACCTGGGCCAAAGGTTAACCACCACTGGCCTAGTAAAAAGTGATACGATTGTGGGAAAAACCGGTTTTTCAAACCATGGCATACTAGCATAAGGATGCACGTACAAGAAAGGGTTACAGAGAGTGCTCAGAAATAAACCCTCACATACACGATCAATTAATCTTTGACAAGGGTGCCAAGACTACTTGTTATGGACTGTCTGTATCCCCCAAATTCACATGATTATTTCTGGAGAGAGGGCTAGTGAGGAGGTAGTAAAGATTAAATGAGGTCAGCCAGGCACGGTGGTGCACGCCTGTAATCCCAGGGCTCTGGAGGCTGAGGCAGGAGGATTCGTTGCAAGTTTGAGACCAGCCTGTGCTACAAAGTGAGCTCAAGGCCAGCCTGAACTGCATAGGGAGAGTCTGTCTCAAACGGACAAAAAATAAAAAATAAAAAAAGATTAAATGAGGTCCTTGGGCATGGTGGCACACACCTGTAATCTCAGCCCTCTGAGAGGCTCAGGCAGGAAGACCACAAGTTCAAACCCAGCCTGCGGAATTTAACAAGACCCTGTCTAAAAATTTAAAAAAAGTAAATGAGGCAATAAGGGTATGGCCCTAATCCAACAGGGGCTGCTTTTGCAAGAGGAAGAGATAACCAAATTCTCCCTCTCTGCCATGTGAGGTCATGGAAGCGAACCCTCACTAGGAACTGAATAGGCTGGAACCTTGATCTTCAGATTCCAAGCCTCCATAACAATGAGAAATAAATTTCTATGTTTTAAGCCACTCAATCTGTCGTATTTTGTTGTGGCAGCCCAAGCTGACTACCACACCGTTCAGTCTGGAAAGTCTATTCAACATGCATTGGGGGGAAAACCAAATATTCACACTCAGAAGAATGTAGTTAGACTCTTCTTTATGCCATATACAAAAAGTAGCTCAAAATGTACCAAAAGCCGGGCTGGGGATTTAGCTCAGCGGCCCAATGCCTGCCTGGCAAGCATGAGGTTGTGAGTTTGATTCCCAGTACCAGAAAAAAAAAAAAAAAGTACAAAAAGCCAACTGAGACCTACAACTATCAAATTCTTTGAAGAAATCATAGTGGGAAAGTGTCATTACATTGGACTTGGCAATGATTGCTTGCAAATGACACCCAAAGCACAGGAACAAAAGAACAAACAGATGAATTCAATTTCATCAAAATTAAAAGTTCTGGCTAAGCGTGGTGGCACATGCTATAATCCCAGCACTCTGCAGGGTAAAGCAAGAGGATTGCAAGTTCAAGAGTAGGCTGGACAATTTAGTAAGACTGTCTCAAAATAAAAAATAAAAAACACCTGAGGATGTAGCTTAGTACAAAGGCTCTAGGTTCTATCCCCAGGACTGAAAAGAAAATTGAAACTTTTGTACATCAAAGGACACCATCATAAGTGAGACAACACACAAATGGGAAAAAAATATTTTCAAATCGTGTATCTGTTAAGGAGTAAACAGGCAAAATATATAAAGAACTTCTATAACTCAACAATAAAAAAACAAAAAAATCCAATTAAAAAATGGGCAGAGCTAGGTGTTGGGGGCACATACATATAATCCTAGCATTCTGAGAGTTTGAGGTAGGAGCATAAATTCAAGCCCAGCTTGTTTTAAAATGAAAAATTCAGCCAGGCCTGGTGGCACATGCCTGTAACCCCAGCATTCGGGAGACTGAGGCAGGAGGATTGTTGTGAGTTCGAGGCCAGCCTGAGCTACAGAGTGAGCTCAAGGCCAGCCTGAACTGCATAGGGAGACCCTGTCTCAAAAAGATAAAATAAAATGAAAAATTCAGTAAGAAAAAAGCAGGGCTAAGGATGTAGCTCAGTATAAAAACCTCAGGTATAATCCCCAGTACAAAAAAAAAAAAAAGGCAAAGGTTTCAAATAGACATTTTTCCAAATAAAATATAAAAATGGTCAAGAAAAACCTGAAAATATGTTCAACATCATTACTTTTTTTTTTTTTCCTATCTTTTTTGAGACTGGGTCTTGCTATGTAGTTCAGGCTGGCCTTGAGCTCACTTTGTAGCCCAGGCAGGTCTTGAACTCCCAACGATTCTCCTGCCTCAGCCTCCCGAGTGCTGGAATTACAGGCGTGTGCCACCACGCCCGGCACAGTATCATTACTTTCTGTTCATTTGAAATGCAAATAAAAACCCACAATATCACTTCACACCTATTAGGATGCCTATTGTCAAAAAGACAGTTAACATGTTGGGGAGGATGTAGAAAAATTGGAACCCTTGTGTACTGCTGGTGGGGACTTTAGTGCAGCTGCTATGGAAAAGTTGGGCCACACTTCAGAAAGTTAAACAAATAATTACTATATGACTCAATGATCTCATTCTTTTTTACCTAAAAGTGCTTAAAGAGACAACTCAAATATATACTTGTACACCAACATTATTCACAATAGTTTTTCTTTTTTTTTTGTACTGGGAATCGAACTCAGGACCTTGTGCTTGTCAGGCAGGCACCTGTGCCACTGAGCTATATCCCTGGCCCTATTCACAATAGTTTTAAAGGTGGAAACAGCAAAGTGTCCAGCAACAGATGAATAAAAATATGGCATTGGCTGGGGATTTAGCTCAG
>NW_004955454.1:3409852-3414500 GCF_000276665.1 Chinchilla lanigera | reverse complement strand
TTTTTGGTTTTTCTCCGGTACCGGGAACCTAACTCACGACCTTGCGCTTGCCAGGCAGGCGCTTTTACCACTGAGCTAAATCCCCAGCCCCAAGAGTGGACTTCTGACACAGGCTGTCAGTAACATGGTCAAACCTTGAAAACATGTGCTAAATGAACTAAGCTAAACATAAAAGGTCATATATGACTCCAAATAGGCAAATTTGTAGAAAATACAATTGAGGTGACCAGCATTTGGGATAAAGGGAAGTGGAAGTTACTAGTTAGAGTTTCTATTTGAGATAATAAAATAGTTCTGGAGAGCAGTGATGGTTATAGAACACTATGAATGCATTTAATGTCACCAAGCTGTATACTACTTTAAAATGGGTAAAGTGGGGGCTGGGGATTTAGCTCAGTGGCACAGTGCCTGCCTGGCAAGTGCAACACTGTGAGTTCGATTCCCAGTACCGGAAAAAAACAATAAAAATTAAAATTAAAATTAAAAAAAATAAAATGGGCAAAATGGTAAATTTTGTTCTGTATATTTTACCACAATAAAAAAAAGGCAATATCAACTCTTTAAGTAACATGGAAAAGTACGAATGACATAATGTTATTTACAATATGCAAAAATATAGCCTTGTGTGGAGTTCTCTACAGTGGGAAATTTTTGGCACTGAAAAAATAGGTGTTCCAGTGACATGCATGAGAGTGTTTTCCTTTTTTCTTTTCCTTTATTTGAGACAAAGTCTCATTATGTCACTTAAGTTGGTCTTAAACTCCTGGGCTTGAGCAGTCTTCCTGCCTTAGCATCCCAAGTGCAGGGACTACAAGTAACACCATACCTGGCAGTGTTTTCTTCCCAAAATGCTCTCCAGTGTTTCTGAAAGAAAACATATTCTAAATCAACAACATGAATCCTCTTTTCCTAAGTGGCGGAGACTACAGAAGTCTCTTTTTTGTGTAGTTCTGTTTCTTTAAAAAGAATATGCACTCCCTTTGATTTAAGAAAAGAGGTTTCTTTAATTAGACAGAAATACGACTTCACCATGCGGAAATAGGGTGAACAGTCAGGAGGGTACCAGAGGACATGCACACCAGGACTCTGCCCTCACGGATGCTTCTCCACTATCACGGGGAGAAGCCTTTCCGCAGATGGATCCTCTGGTGCTGACACATGTTGGAACTGTGCCGGAAGGCCTTCCCACATTCACTGCACTTGTAGGGCTTTTCTCCTGTATGGATTCTCCGGTGTTGAACTAGGTAAGTGCTTTGGCTGAAGGCTTTCTTGCAATCACTACACTTGTAGGGCTTCTCTCCATGGTGTGAGCGCTGGTGGTGAATGAGCCTAGAGCTGTTGTGGAAAGCCTTCCCACACTCACTGCACTTGTAGGGCTTCTCTCCTGTGTGGATCCGCTGGTGCTGGATGAGGTGTGTACTTTGGCTGAAGACTTTGCCACAGTCATGACACTCATAGGGCTTCTCTCCAGTGTGGCTTCTCTGATGTTCAACAAGTTTGGTTTTCTGGATGAAGGCTTTCTCACACTCATTACATTTGTAGGGTTTTTCTCCAGTGTGAATTCTCTGATGTTGGATAAGGTTGGAACTCTGGGTAAAGCCTTTGCCACATTCTTTACACTCAAATGGCTTCTCTCCAGTATGAGTCCGTCGATGTCGAATAAGGATAGAACCATCACTGAAGGCTTTTCCACAGTCATTACATTTGTAGGGTTTCTCTCCAGTGTGTATTCTCTGGTGATAAATGAGAGAAGAGTAGGCACTGAAGTGTTTACCACACTCAGCGCACTTATACGGCTTCTCTCCAGTGTGAATCCTTTGATGCTTCATGAGGTTGGGCCTCTGATTGAATGTCTTCCCACACTCCCCACACCGATAGGGAATCTCACCAGAATGCATCCTTCGGTGGTTGATGAACTCACAGCTCTGGCTGAAGGCTTTCCCACACTCACTACACTTGTAGGGCTTTTCTTCACTGTGAAGCCGCTGGTGTTTGATAAGGTTGGCACTATACCTGAATGTCTTCCCACAGTGGCCACAATAATGCAATCTTTTCCCAGTAAGAATTTTCTGATCTTCCTTAACAACTAAGTTTGCCTTGAAGAACTCCCCAGAATTATGAATGGTATTTGGTTTTTTTGACCTATGCACACGCTTATGGTTGTTAAGATATGATCTCTGCTCAAAACTTTGCTCACATGTATCACATTTATGAGGCCTCTGATCAGGGAAAAGGCCTAACCCCAAGGTGAGGCTTCCCCCAGTGTCCTGGCTGCTCTCCTCATTGGCCAGGGTGCTTGGGCTAGGGCCTGTCTGCCACACTGGCTTGTCCAAGCTCCTGTTTGGCTCCTTGACACAGCCATGGTCTTCTTCTGGCTCCACTTCCTGGTGAACAGTCCCCCTTGGCTGGTGCAGTTCTCGTCTACCAAATGTCTCCTCTGAAGCCATCTCTGTGTGCTCAGTCCTGGTCCCATGAGCTGAAACAAACCAAACACAAGAGTCACCTGTTCTGACCCTGGAGGAAGACATGAAGATGCTGATGATCCCAGGGGACACCAGGTCAATCATTTCCAAAGTCACAACAGCCCCACAGAAATGCACCCTGGAGCTCAGATGCTTAAGACCTTGCCCAGGGCCATAGTCATGTGGCAGTGCGAGCCCTTATCCTGAGTGAGACTGTAGGACACCTGTCCCTAAGAAGACAAAGCCTTCACAGCATCACAGAAACCAGAGCAAGGAGGGAAAGGCATAGACAACAACCAAAAGAGACACTAAGGCCAAGTGAGTCTGAGGCCATCCGAAAATCAATGGCAGGAAAATCAGCTGCCTCCCTGGGAGGTCAGAGGGCCAAGCTTGTGCCAATCTGCAGAAGGAAGGCACAGCACATGTAGGCCAGGACCTGTGACTCTCCTCAGTGGTACACATCCACTGCTGAGGCTTTCCCTGGAGGCCTGAGGCACCTTGAGACACCTATGAGGAAGGCTCTTTGATGTCTTCAAACCTCTACCCTTCCTCCTTTCCCAATACACTCTGAGCTCTCCTAGTGCACTCCCCAACAGAGGATATGGAGAAGCACCCACACAGCATCCTGCTAGAAGGCCCCTCAGAGACTGCAGCTAGTAATGCCTAGCTCTGGCTGCCACCTCCTAGGTGAATGATGTGAAGCAACTTACTCACCCTTCTGAGCCTCAGTGTCCCCATCTAAAAAGCAGGATATGCCAGGAGCTACCACACAGCACTCTCACAAGAATTAACATGGAGTTAAATAACAGACTGACCACCAAACCTTCAGCCCAAAGGCCAATACAGTGAGTCTCACATGCAAATGGCTTGTGATAGCCACTTTCATCACCCTTTCTCAAGCCTTAGCGATTGCCTTCCACACCTGCCCAGCACCCCACCCCCACTGCATATCCACAGCTGCTCATATGTGTCTGTAAGGCTGCAACCAGTGGGGTCACCCACTGCTGCAGGAACGCACACAAGCTGCTACTTTGAAGGATAGCTTGGCAGCATTGCCTAAAGCTGATCTGTGCATATCCTGTAACCCAGAAACTCCACTCCCAGGTATACATTCATGAGAAACACAGTCCTTATGTGCCTTACATAAATATGCACAAAACTCCCAAACTGGGGACAACCTCATGTCCTCTCCAAGTAAAAGGGAAAATAAATTCTAGCACAGTCGTATGATAGAATACTGGCAATAGAACAGACCCAACTGCTGCTATATGAAACACGAGTACCTCTCACAAGGCTCAGCAGAAAATCCTCTGCATGAATCCAGACAAACAAACAGAAATAGCAAAGCAGCCTCTTGTGACCTATGTAGGGAGCAATGAAAAATGACATAGGCCCAAAGGCTCTAGGACCTGGACATGGTCTGTATTTTGACCCGGAGGAGAGTTTTTCATAAAAACTCACTGAGGGTTTGTTTCATTTCTGTAAGTATATTCAGATAGCAAATCTGGCTATTGTGGCTTTTCTTCATGATAGCCTGGCCCTACTTTCTCCAGGGTGTTCTTTTATCTTGAGTTTTTCTCTTTTTACTCAGCCCAACCTTGCTCTGCAGAGCCAGGTTCTCCCTCCCTCTTCACTTTTACTTTCTCAAATAAACTTTGCCACTGTTTTGTTTTTGTTTTTGTTTTTGTTTTTGTTTTACTCAAAGGAAAAATGAAGCAAATTTATAAAAGGAAAACAAATTCTTTGAGCCAGCAGCTCCTTCCTGGGACAACAGACACATGCAAAAGCATGATCATTGCAGTTATCCATGGCAGCCAAAGAAGATGGGACCTCCTGGTTGGCATTTCCTCAGAAAGCCTGACCAATGCTCAAGTGCACAGAAGTAGAAACACATTCAGTGGCACACCAGGTCACATGGGTCTTTACTATTAAGAAGCAGAGGGGCTGGGGATTTAGCTCAGCGGCAAAAGCGCCTGCCTGGCAAGCGCAAGGTCGTGAGTTTGGTTCCCTGCACCGGAGAAAAACAAAAACAAAACAAAAAAACAAAAACAAAACAACAAAAAAAAAGAAGCAGTCCACATCTGGGCGTGGTGGTGCATGCCTGTAATCCCAGCACTTGGGGGGCTGAGGCAGGAGGATCGTTGTGAGTTCGAGGCCAGCCTGGGCTACAAAGTGAGTTCAAGGCC
>NW_004955454.1:3407152-3409752 GCF_000276665.1 Chinchilla lanigera | reverse complement strand
AAAAAAAAAAAAAAAAAAAAAGAAGCAGTCCTTGGTGCTGGGGTATAACTCAGTGGTAGAGTACTGCCTAGCATACACACATATGCACACGCACACAAAATGGTTCTCATACACAGGTGTGGAAAAGTCATCACTAAAAGGGAACAACAGTAAATCTTTTTTTTTTTTTGAGAGAGAGAGTCTCTCTATGTAGTCTAGGCTGGCCTTGAACTCACTATGTACCCCAGACTAGCCTTGAATTCACAGTGATCCTCCTGACTCAGCCTCCCAAGTGCTGGGATTCCAGGCATCCACCACCACACCATCAGGGAGTATTCTAGAATACAAATGTGTCTGCACAGTGCGATTCACAGTGATCTGTCTTCCCAAATTTTCCTATAATGGCCTACAGTTGTCAAATGAGCTCACTAAGATGAAGGTGGAAAAAAAGAAGGGAATGAAGCGATGGTCTCCATCATACACCACTGCCAGACTCTCCTGGTAGGACAGCCCCGAGGACAGGATTCTGTGAGGTTTCCCAGACCTAAGCCTCCCCTCACAGAACTCTGGCCTGCACCCATGCACCACACCACACTAGCACTACCTGGGATGCCCTTTCCCTGTCCTCGGCAACACGGCCTCCACAGCATTACTACAACCTATTGCTTAAGAATCTCCTGCCAAGGCACTGCAGCTGACCAAGGTGACCACGACACCAGCAGAGGCCACACTCCAGGCTGGCCCGTCTAATCCTGATGCAAATTCCCTCAAATTCCTGCACCATTAACCGGACAGCATGACCCTCAACAAGTGTTCATTTAGTGACTGAATTGGGGGTGCAGCTTCCCTCACGCACCTGAGCTGCTGACTCTCAGATGCCTTCTCCCCTCGGCTTCCTTCGTGTTCAGGACCCACGGCTCATCCCCTTGCTCCAGCTGCAAGATCACCCCAGGCTTGGGACCTGCAGATCCCGCTCCTGGGAAGGAGACAGAGCCTGGGGTTGGTACCAAGGATAGAGAGCTGTGTTGTGTGCCACCTTGCTCTGAGGAAGGAAGGGCAGGAAGCACAGGCAGAGGATATGAAAGCCCTGATACTCTCTAGAGGGGCTGGAAGTCGGCTGGAGGTTGCCATGCAGATGGACATCTGACAGCAGGAGCAGAGCTCAGGAATACTATCACCGGAAGTCAAGCTCCTCACACAAGGGTCTGTCTCAGCCCAAGGCAAGAGGTCAGAGAAAGGGTGGGCTTACTTAGGAGGGTCCCTGCACCACCCACCCTCTTCTAAGACTGGGTCTGCCAGTGTAGCATTGCCATCTGTGGGCCCAAAGAGTGAGGCTCCAGTCCAACTGCTACGGAGCCGCACATTCCCCACTAACGGCTGCTCAGGAGCCTTACCGAGAAAGACCAAGTTCCTGTAGGTCTCCAGCATCACATCCCTGTAGAGGCCCCTCTGGGCAGGGGCCAGACATCCCCACTCGTCCTGGGAAAGCAGCACAGCCACATCCTCGAAGGTCACCTGGGCCTGGAATAACAGGACTGGGCTGCAGCCCCCGGAGTGGCACTGCGTAGGCACCAGGGAGCAAGGGGAACAGAAGCATGCTGAGGGCAACCGCAGGAGAATCCCAAAGCCACCCTTCCTCTGACGTCAGCACCCCAGATCAGATATTTGACAGTATTTGCCAAGGACAGCCATGGTTGAGACACACTTCATACTCCAAAGAGAACACTCACCTGGAATGAGGCAGATGTGAACAAGGTCGCCATCACCTGTGCCCTGGGCTTCCTGAGGGCAGTGCACAGAAGCCTGTCACTCAGGTGCTGAGGGAACAGAGAGGAACACACATAAGTTGGGTGTGGTGGTGCCTGTAATCCCAGCACTCAGGAGACTGAGGGAGCAAGGCTACAAATTCCAGTCTAGCTATGCAATTAACTAAGTGCCTTAGTGAGACCTGGTCTCAAAATAAAAAAGACCTTGGGATGTAGTGTGGTATGAAGGCCCTAGGTTTAATCTCCAGTAACACACACACACACACACACACACACACACACACACACACACACACAAACCCTTTAAGGAAAAGGTCTATGGCCACAATTTTATTTTAATTAGTGTTTAGCTCGTATCTCTTCACTATATTCAGCATTCCTCTTATTTTAGGGCAAATAGGTAAATAGGTACATTGTAACTAATTGGAGATTCTTTGTGTTTCTAGAGAATTTAACCTTTTTTTTTTCTTTTTGTCTTTTTGGGACAGGGTCTCACTATGAAGTTCAGGCTGGCCTTGAGCTCACTTTGTAGCCTAGGCTGGCCTTGAACTCCCAGCAATCCTCCTGCCTCAGCCTCCCAAGTGCTGGGATTGCAGGCATGCACCACCACACCCAGCTGAGAATTTAATCTAATTTTGACTTTATTCATCTATTTGGACTTCTACTCACTGTGTGTTTGTTGTAGTCTATATACACTGTCTTTCCCTATGCCTTCTATTGTTATTTTAAAAATCTTGTCTTTTCTAGCTCTTAATGTTCTGCCTTTATTTTTTTAGCTTTTTTTTTTTTTTTTTTTTTGAGGATTAAACTCACGGCTTCATGCTTGCTAGACAGGTGCTCTGCCACTGAGCTCAA
>NW_004955454.1:3391471-3405650 GCF_000276665.1 Chinchilla lanigera | reverse complement strand
TAAAGTAAATAAGTATTGTTCCTGTCCTGAATGAGACAACTTAGTGAGCCAAGGAGAAGGGCAGGAGGCTGAGGAGATGTCGATATGGGCAGTGGAAGTGGGGTTGGGCAGGAGCCCCAGGGAGGAGCAGAGTCTACACCTAAAAGTGCCCGGCAGGGATGGGCAGGAGCCCTGGACTGCAGGTAGGGCTGCTTATGGCAGCACCAAGCAGTCTGGGATGCAGAAGGGGGAGCCAGGTTGGTGAGACAGGGTCTCACTACGTAGTCCAAAGCTGTTGAAATAGGAAGTGTATATTGCAAAGTTGACGAGTCCCATGTACACAGCTTGATGGACAATCACAAACTGCCCCACATGCAGAATCAGCATCAGGTCAAGAAAAGACCTGCTGCCTGATGTCTCTGGGTCCTAGTCACTCTAATCAGCCCCGCAGGCTTCCATCATCTTCACACTCTAAATCACCTGTTCTGTGATGAACTGAAGCAAATCACAGTGTCTATCCTTCTGCACCTGGCTTCTTCCCCTCAGTGTGTTGCATGCGGTTAGCTATGTTCACACAAGTGGTAGCGAACCTATGGCATGCATACTGCAGAAGGCTGTTTGTATCATTGAAAGCTTTAAAATGTTTGCCATCACTGATTTATATCAACCAAAACAGAACTGAAGCTGGGAGTGGTGGCGCACATTGTAATCCCAGCACCCAGGAGGCTGAGGCAGGAGGATCATTGAGAGTTCGAGGTCAGCCTGGGCTATAAAGTGAGTTAAGGCCAGCCTGAACTGCATAGCAAGACCCTGTCTCAAAAACAAAAACAACAACAACAACAACAACAACAACAAAAAAAAACAGAATTGAAAGCAAAAATCATTAGTCAGAACAAAAACATACTAGAGATAAATGAAAAATTCCACTAAAAAGCTATGTTAATTACACATACATGTATCCACCCAAGAGGAACTGGCAAACCCTCCTGTGAAATGAGATATTGTACATACTTCTCTCAGAAATGAATGGGCCAAGTAGAGAATCTCATACTTTTAACACAGGATACATACTTATTTCAACATACACATTGAATATCTCAAAAAAACACCACCCCAAAAAGTTTTAGCAAATTCTGAAGAAATACAACTCTCAACAATGATTCTTTGAAAATGCTAATATAATACACAAATGTATGGCAAGTCCAATCAAAGGACGAAAAAGATGGAAAAGTAAATACTATTAGGAAAAACAACAACAAGACATCAAATAAGACACTCTACAGCAGTAGTTCTCAGAGTGACATCCCGTGCCGTCAACCTATGTTCATTCCAACACTGAAAGGACATCGCAGAAGCACCTGCAGGAGAGGCAGTGACCAGACAGGGACTCTCACTCTGTGTGATGCTACTCAATATCTGAGCCAGTGCAGAAAGTCTCAGAGAAAGGAAATACAAGCTAAAAGGGTTGGAGAAGAAAAGACAAAAGTGCCATTATTTGAGAATAAATAATATTATTTTAATATTACTAAATATCATTAAATTTCAAATGAAGTAATTTTAATATTTGAGAATAAAATTATCTACACAGAAAATTCAAGAGTCTCAATCCAGGGTTCAGATAAAAAATTAACAGCATCAGCTGAATGTGGTGGCGCATGCCTATAATCCCAGCACTCGGGAGGCTGAGGCAGGAAGATTGTTGCAAATTCAAAGCCAGCCTAGGCTACAAAGTGAGCTCAAGGCCAGCCTGGACTGCATAGCGAAACCTGACTCAAAAAGACAAAAAAAGAACAAGCTGCAAAGTGAAAAGACATTTGCAAGCATATGTAACAGAGGATAAATACACAGAAAATATTTTTTAAATTTAAGGAAAAGACATAAAGAATTACAGAATCAGTAAAACAAACTTCTTTCCCCATAGGCTGGGAAAATACATAATGTTTTACAATACCAAATACTCTGGACGTTTAGGAGAATAAACTGACCAAGTTCTGGAAATGTGTCTTTTTTTGAAATCTGTCTTAGGGCCAGGGATACAGCTCAGTGGCACAGTGTCTGCCTGACAAGCGTGAGGTCCTGAGTTTCATTCCCAGTAACCACCCCCCTCCCGCCCAAAAAGAAATCTGTCCTACACTACCTGGTGGAACTAAAACCATTCAGGCCTCTCATCAGACCTCATTTTCAGTATGCGCTCTATAGAAAAACCTGCCAATGCATTCAAGGATGTCACCACCTGCCTGCATACAAGCAAACATCCTTAATGTGTGTCAGTGGCAATGGACAAGATCATAGTGGTTAAAAGAAATGAACTACATTAGGCTAGACATGATGGCACACGCCTGTAATCCCAGCCCTTGGAAGGCTGAGGCAAGAAGATCTTGAGTTGAAGACCAGCCTGGACTACGTGAGACCCTATCTCAAAAAAAAAAAAGAAACAAACAAACACAAAAAATGAACTCTATCAATGCCAAGTAGATAGCACAAAGTTATAAGGTTAAAATAACATGGTCAGATACAGAATGTCTATAGTATATGTAGGTGTGTACACAAAAAAATTGGGCTGAAAAGATATTGGTCAGAATAGGGATGTCTCTGAGGAAACGGATGGGACTGGTGCCTTGTACCTAAGTGAGGTTTAATTTAATAATGTTTTCTTTAAAAAGAAAGAAAAAAAGTCCTGAACAAATTAGGCAAAATCAGAACTAGCAAATCCCAGTTGCTGTTTTTTTGTTTTGTTTTGTTGTTTCATTTTCTGTACTTGCTTTTATTTTAGTTTTCTAGAAAATATTTTAAAATATAGAGTAAAAACCACAAGACGAGGGGCTGGGCATTTAGCTCAGGGGCACAGCGCCTGCCAGGCAAGCGCAAGGTCCTGAGTTCGATTCCTGATACCGGAAGAAAAACAAAAAACAAACAATAACAAAAAAACCCCCAAAATCCACCAGACGAGGTGTGGTGGCGCATGTCTATAATCCCAGCACTAGGGAGGCTGAGGCTGGAGGATCGTTGCAAGTTCAAGACCAGCCTGGACTACAAAGTATCTCAAAAAGACAAAAAGAGAAAGAAAGAAAAAAAAAAAAAAAAACACAAGACGATGGGGACAAACATAAACGCTTCAGACAACGCTGAAAAAGGGAATAAAAAATTTGGCTGCATGGGGAGAAAAGCCTTGGAGGGCCCCAGAGCACAGGATGGCTGGCGGTGGGAGGGGACGCGATGCAAGGGGTAAGGAGAGGGAGAAGACAGAGGGGACAAAAGCGGGTCGCACAGGGGTGGTGAGGGGGGCGAGCGGAGGGGTTGCCTGGAAGAAATCAGGGACTCCCCGATGCAGGAGCTAACCTACGGGGGACCAGAAGCACGCTGACCCCGAGGGGTACAATAAGGGGTCGACCTCAGGACAGGTGAACGCGAGGGGAACTACTGGAGAAAAGAGCCTGTCAGGGTCTCCAGTGTGGCGAAGCCAACTCGGCCCCCAGCCCCGGGAGAAACGGGAAACCAGGAAGGTAGCCCGCAGGATACGCGCGCTGCAAGATCCACACTCACCTCAGCGCCGCTGAGCAGCAGCGGTCCGCACCCGACCTCACTGGCTGCCAATCAAGACTAAGCTGGAAGTGACGTCATAGAATCCGCCCGCCTACGGGCCTTAGGTGCCGCTCTGGGAAGCAAGGCCGTTCACCGCGCCGTCTCGTTATCCAGCTCCGTGGACGTTGGTAGTCCAGGAATTGGGCGAGGCTGCATGGCAAGTCTAGAATGACCCAGAGGCTTGAAAGCCTAGGTAAGTAGCCAGGGTATTCCTGACCAAGTCAATGTCTAGCAGTTTATACAATTCTTTTGTGCGGTACCAAATCCTTTGCAGTGAGATGCATCTTCCCAACCCTCTTTTTGAGACAGGTTCACTTGATGTCCCAGGTTAGGTCTGTATTTGCATCTCTAAAGTGCTGGGATTAGGGGTGCACTCCAGGCCGGCACAGTATTTTTTATGGTAAACACTTCCTCCTAAAGAGCCAGAAGATCAGGGTACAGGAAAGTAGCCTGCCTGTTTCAGTGATTACCACACTGCCTCCACCCCTAACTTCCTTTCGTGGGCCCAGCATCCACTCAAACTTAACAGGAACTGCTCCTGAAGGAAGCCCTCCCTCAGGGAGGATCAACCTCCCTTGATCTAGGTTCCACTTTGCAGGAACTGAACAATATCTTAGTGATTTCCAACACCTTCCTCCTTTCAGATGCCCCTCCTTTAAAAACCGCCTGTTGGGGCTGGGGACTTAGCTCAGCGGCACAGTACCTGCCTGGAAAGTACAAGATCGCGAGTTCAATTTCCAGTACCGAAAAAAAAGAAACCACCTGTTAACCTGGGGGACCCTTAGGTCCACCCACATGAAAGAGGTCCCTGCCCAGCAAGTGTGGTGGGCACCAGGGGCAGGTAGTACCCAGACTATAGCAAAAACCAGAAGGCAGGCTTGCACTAAATAGCAAGCCACTATCAGCCACAGCAAAGTCCTCCTGCAAGTAAAAGGTCCCTGCCTACATCTGCGCAGCTAAAACATCCTAAGATGCCTAGGGAGCATCCTACCAACCACAGTGACCCCACTGTGCTATGTAAGTGTCATCTGCAGGTCCTGCTCCAACTGGTAGAAGAGGGCTACCTGGTCTGGTATTTATGCTCCTCAGCATATGGTCAACACCATGATATGGACAGGTCAAACAAGCCGACTTGCTTTGCCTTGTGGTGGGAACCACATCTTCCCACTGCAGGTTATTTTCCTGATGTCTCTAATTTGTTGCTTCTCAGCAACACCACTGTACATGAAAAAAAAAAGTCAGGCCCCAAACACCCTTGCCAACATTGTCCAAGTTCTCAAAAATGTATCAATAAATGTTAAGTTTCAAGTCTTTATTTCTAGTGGCCTTTTGTGTCCCCACCTGGAAGGGCCACATACCAGCTCTTTACCATCCAGCCTAGGGCCCTATTTAGGTAGAAAAGATCTGAGATGATCTGGGACACAGAAAAGAACTGCAAACATCTTTAAGGGTCAGCATTGCTATTGTACAGGGACCTGGGAACAGATCCCTGCATGACAGCAAGAACTGCCCACCTCAAACTCACCATCAGGACACAGAAACCAGTGCTAGGGCATAAGGCATAGCTGAGGGAAAGGTGCCTAGATCCCTCCACTGTAGAAGTGACAACCTTCAAGCCATGGAATGAAGCCAGTGTAGTTACACTTTGCTCTTGGTAACCTACAGGAAGTGATCAGGCCAGATCATTCCTCCCACACCTCAAGATCCCTGGGCAGAACAGACCCCATCATGTTGGCACCTGTGGCTGAATACACCAGCTGGAAACTCCACAAAGAACTGAGATCAGAGATGCCCCCATCATTTGAAGAAAGATGTTGCCAGCCAGTCCGAAGACAAACTTTATTGAGCCCCTCTGCTCTAGTTCTCTTTCTCCTGCACAGTCTTGGTTCCACGGAGTCGCCCAGTCCTGCGAGCAGCAATAAGACCCACTTTGCGCCCTGCAGGGGCATCTCTGCGGATGGTTGAGGGTTTGCCGATGTGCTGGTGGTTACCACCTCCAAAGGGATGCTCCACAGGCTACAGGCAGAAGAAGATGGTGTTACAACAGGGGTAATTCCAGCTGCTTTGGGGCAGGATCAAGTCTCAGTATAAACCACCCAGTGCTACTCCCATTGCAGATGGCCCTACCACAGGGGTAGAAGGCCAACATCCCTGGAGGGCTAGGTAACCCACCCATAGAGCCACTGCACCCAGAATACCCCACTCACTTATTTTCTGGGCTACTTACATTCATGGCCACACCACGTACACGTGGCCAGCAGTTCCTCTTTGCCTTGTACTTGTGGTAGGCTCTGCCAGCCTTCAAGATAGGTTTATCAATTCTGCCACCACCAGCTACTACACCTGTAAAGAAGAGGACACTCCTCAGACGTGCACAGAACCACCTCCGGTAAGAACATACCTTGCTGAGTGTACTAATCACAACTTAATCTTGGTAGAGGGCCAGAGTATTTCAACAGCCACCACCAGAAGCCCACCAGCCTCCACCCAATAAACCCTTTCACCCTGTGCGCTGTCATCAGGTTTCTTCAAGCTTCACAGGGCAAACAAGCCAAGGTTCTCACCCCCATCATGAACAATGTTGGCTAAGCTCAATTTCCCAGGTAAGCAAGCCACCTTTATCACTATGTTTGCGACACACACAACTGGTGTGTTAAAACTCCCAGAACTGATCAGGCACACTGTACCACAGGCCCGCTTAGTCTGTGAACACACCCTCAGAATAAACCTTGTGCAGGAATGGATTTAGGAAAGACTCTATGGTGTTGCTCAACAACAGAATCAACCACTTGATAAGACTTTTTTTTGAGAAAGTCACAAATGTCTTCCCCTGTTCTGGCTGAAAAGTTAACCTATTCAATTATCCTGCCAGCTTTATAGACTTCAGACTGTGTTCAAATTTACAGAGCAATCCATCCAGTTCCAGGGCCCAGAACTGCCAGCTGACAATTTGTTGCAGCTTAGTCTGATCACCCAGTCTTCAGCCTTCACCGTGGCACGGCACTCACCAACAACAGCTCTGTTGGCAGAGGAGATGACTTTCTTGGAACCCGAGGGCAGCTTCACTCTGGTCTTCTTGGTTTCAGGATTGTGGGAAATGACTGTGGCATAGTTCCCAGAGGCTCGGGCCAGCTTGCCCCGGTCCCCAGGCTTCTCCTCCAGGCAGCACACGATGGTACCCTCAGGCATGGTGCCCACAGGGAGAACATTGCCAATGTTGAGCTGGGCTGCCAGAGAAAGTGGCACCAGACGGTCAGTGCAATCAATGGCAACATGGACCCACACTGAACAGTCCAGCAAAAGGCGAGGAAGATACCAAACAAATTCCTGGGAGCCCGAATGGAGTACTCCTCCAGCCACGCGGATCTCCCCATGAAGATTTCTGCCCAGGGAGTTCTTACCCAGGCAGACTGTGTGCTCTTTGAACACCCCTTCCCGCCCACCGCCCTTCCTTCCCGACTGCAAGGCTCACCCTTTTTGCCGCAATACACAAACTGGCCCGTGTGGATGCCTTCGGCGGCGATGAACAGCTCCGTACGCTTCTTGAATCGGTACGGATCCCGGAAGACGACCTTAGCGAGGGGTGCGCCGCGACCCGGATCGTGGATAATGTCCTGCGGGTCATCAGGACATCATCCACCTGTTAGCACGGGGCCGTGGCGGGACGCCCTGCCCTCCCCACCCGCCCTGGCTGGCTCCTCGCACCTTCACGATGCCTTTAATGTAGCCATGTCGCTCTGCGAAGTCCACAGCGCGTAGGCGAGCAGCGCCTTTGCGATGCTTCACGTGCGCGCGAAATACAGAACCAGCACCCTTCCTCTGTCCACGGATCACGCGACCCATGACGGCGGGTCTAGGGGAAGCTCAACGTCTGCATCAGGCAGGAGAGCCCCGCCGGCCCGGATTCCCGGGACCCGCCCCAAAGGTCGCCCGCTCCCCCATCCCGGCCGTTCCCCAAGCCCCATTCCACACCGCGCGCCTGTGCCATCTCAGCAGAGTCGCTGAGGTCCACGGCTAGCCCCATGGTGGCCAGGAGAGGCAGATGGCAGGGGATGCTCCCAAGGCCGCGGCGCCGCACATACAACCTACCCGTTCCAGAGCACGGCCGAAAGAGGAAACTTTGCGTCCACGAGCCGCCTTATCTTCCGGGGCGGGGCCAGAGGAAGCATCCTTCCGGGAGCAGTGCATGCCGGGACATGTAGTGCCCCGCTGTCGTCCAGTTTCCCGGCTGCCGCGGCTTTACCACGAGCTCAGTCTGGATGTCAGTCTACTAGCAACTTGCTTGCTGTCCCCGACCGGGAGTCGAGTCAGGTTGCCGGGCCTTGGTAGGGTTCTTCCAGAGGGCAAATGTTGCACACAGGATCGCCAAGGAGGCACTAAGGGGCCTGTCCAGGGCCTCACAGAGACTCGCGCCGAGGCGCAGGCTTTGGGGTGCGGGAGTGGCCTGGGCACCGGCTTCTGCTCGTGTAGGGCACGAGGTAGGCGGGGGAGACCAGCGTGCAGAGTCGGGGAAGCTGGTGCTTTGCGAAGCGAGGAGAGTGGGGTCTGGGTGGCAAGTAACGAGTGTCGCCTCCCGTGGCACGGCCGCTCCTGCGCGCAAAAAGGTTGCGAAGAGCCGGCAGGATAGAGGGCGGCTGGCAGTTGTCAAGGAGGAGGGCGCCTCCAATCCCCCCGCCCCCGGGCCCCGGAAATGGTGACGGGCTGCGGGGCAGGGGTGTCTGCAGGGCGTAGCAAGGGAGAGGGGTCCTCCGGGCGAGACCCCGAAAACGGAACAGCAAGGCAGGAAAAGAAGGGGATGAGAGGGTTGTATTCAGGACGGGGGTGAATTTCTACCAGACCTTGCAAAACTGCTGCAAGGGTAGCATCATAAAAAGGAGACAGGAGAGGGGAAGGAGAGGCGCCTTCAGGAGGTAGCAACCTTCTGAAGTCACAGAGGAGCCACGAGGCTGGCCCATGAGGCCTCCAGAGAGACTGCAGTGGGGAGGAACCAAGAAAGAGCCACTGATGACTGGTAAAGAGGCCACAGCCCACGGACTGTGTCCATGGAGGGGAGGGGTTCTGGGAGCACCTCAGAATACGTCCAGAAGTAGAGGGACAGGTGGGCCGAGTGCTTGGAGACAGAAGTTGTAGGATCCCCATGGGTCCCTGGGTGAGGTGTACTGATGCGGTCGCTAAGCTCTTGGGTGCAGCCGGGGAGCTGAGCACACACAGCTAACAGGGCTCACAAGACAAGGCCCTGGCTTTTGTACCCCTCAGTGTTGATGAGTGACTAAGCCCCGTTTAGCTAACTGAGGCTTGCCTGCATGTAAAGTCACCCAGCCCGGCCCGAGGCAGGGATACCACAGATCTGGGTCATCTGAAGGTGGTGGGCACTGAGAGGGGCATTCGGCACACGTTACATGGAGTTTTTCAGTGTGTGTGTTGTGTGTGTTGAGGAATGTCCCATCTTCCCTCTGCTGCCAGGATCCGGCCTTCTCTACAGGGATTCTCTGTGTTGGTCATGCTTCCCACACCATCCATAATCAGCTTGTCCCTGCTTTTCGAATTTTGTTATAAAGCCAGGCATAGTGACACGGGCCTATAATCCCAGCACTTTGAAAGGCTGGGGCAGGGGGATCACAAGTTCTAGCCCAATCCGGAACTCTGTCTCAAAAGTAAAAAGGGCTGGGTCTTCACTGTGAAGAGCCTGGGTTCAATCCCAGTACCAAACACATAAAAACACTGTTAGAAATTATTGTGTTTTCTTTAAAAATTGTTCTTAGGGGCTGGGGATTTAGCTCAGCGGCAAAAAGTGCCTGCCTGGCAAGCGCAAGGTCGTGAGTTCGGTTCCCGGTACTGGAGAAAAACCAAAACAAAAAAAACAAAAAGAAAAAAATTTTTTTCTTAAATATTTTTTATCTCAAGCATGCATGTGATTTGGTATAAATCTAATAGCTATTGTCCTGTCTGTTTTGGTTTGGTTTCCCTCTCCCTCCGGCATCAGCTGCCCTTACCCTCACCTCCCAAAAGCAAAAAGTTGCCTTGTGTTCTACAAGGTAATATAGTCATGTGCCATGTGACAAGCCTGCCATCATAGGTGGTTAAAATAGGATCATACAGAATTAATAACAGGAATAATACCAGACACTCTTTACAGACTAAGCACTGTTTTTTAAGTATGTTTAGGTGTTAATCATACACACTTGACTTTCCTGATTCGGTGTCCCATTCTGGAGTTACGATTTAGGAAAATGTGTTTTCATCAAGATGATTTTGTTTGCCAGGTGTGGTGGTACAGGGCTGTAATCTCAGCACTTGGGAGGCTGAGGCAGGAGGATCATTGTGAGTTCGAGACCAGCCTGGGCTACAAAGTGAGCACAAGGCCATCCTGAACTGCATAGTGAGACCCCGTCTCAAAAAGACAAAAAAAAAAAAAAATTATCTTGGTTTTCCAAGTATATTAGGTGCCTCTGGATTCAAAATTATTTATTCTCATTTATGTTGCTTTTTGACCATGGATAAAATCCTATTCTAATGGCCAAGTTCAGCATTAAATCCCACTTTGTGTGTTATATCATCCCCATTTCTGGTTCCTTCTTGACTCCATCTCCTAGCAGGTTTTTGCCCTCCCTTTATTTTTAGGTTTTTAAAAGATATATATATAGATATATATATATATAGATATATATATATATAGATATATATATATACCTTTGGGGGGTGTGGGTGTATACATGTGTGGTACTGGGGATTGAATCCCAGTCCTAGTGCACGCTTTGCAAGTGCTATACCAATGACCTACATCTCCAATCATCTTTTGTTTTTGTTTTTGTTTTTGTTTTTTTGAGACAGTCTCATGAAGTTACCCAGGCTGGGCTTGAACTTTCAGTTCTCATACCTTGGCATCTCGAGTAGCTGGATTAGAGGTATATGCCACCAGAGCTACCAATTTTATGTCTTCCTCAGAATGTGAATGTAACTGGAGTTTTGCTGAGGCTTTGTATTTCAGGAGGACACCCAAAATGCCAGTCCAGCCAAGCGTGGTGGTACACGCCTGTAATCCCAGCACTTGAGAGGTTGAGACAGGATTGCCTCGAATTTACAGCCAGCCTTGGCTACATAGCAAGTTCCAGACCAGCCTAGACTACATAGCAAGGTCCTGTCTCAAAACAAACAAAAAACCGTCAAAATGTCAATCCATGGAACAGGCACTTCATCTATCAGTTTATGCATTTTTCATGGATTTACGGCTGGTGATGCAGACCAAGGCCAAGAGGTTGTGCTGAAAGCAGGTCTGAAGGCTGGCGATCTGCTGGGACTCCCCCCAGTGTGGTAAACACCGTGGACCCCAGTACCAAAGCTTCCTTGGCCTTCAACTCCTCTGTTGACAGAAGTACTGTTCTATTTCAGCCTGAGCTACTGCTTTGACCTATTTCACTTCTCAATTCCTTTGTCTGGGGACTTCAGACACAGGCTGCTTTTTACCGTGCTGCGTCTCTTGCAACTGACTGTCCATGGCTTCTGCAACCCAAGCTCACGTGGGCACCTTAAAGCAGTTTGATGGCCAGCTGACCATGCCCTACTTTTTGCCTTTCTTTGTGGTTTTGTTTTGTGTTTGTTTGTTTTGCAGTCAATACTAGGGATTGAATCCAGGACCTTATGTATGCTAGGCAAATGCTGTACCACTAAGTTACGTCCTTAGCCCTTTTTTTTTTTTTTTTTTGTACCAGGAATCAAACTGAGGACCTTGCACTTGCCAGGCAGGCACTGTGCAGCTGAACTATATCCCCGGCCCATGTCCTTAGCCCCTTTGAGGGTATTTCTGATAAACAGTACTTTTCTGAGTTTCTTTTAAAGAGTCTGTCTTTTCATGAGGAAATCCGGATCTTCTGTGTGTGTGATAGTAAGGATGTTATTCATCCCTTTTCTCTTGCTGTAAGATTTAATGTACACTGCCACCTTCTATCTCCTTTTGGTGATTTCTTTTTTTTTAATTAATTAATTAATTTTTAAATTTTATTTTATTTTTTTTTAATGTATGTGGTGCTGGGGATCGAACCCAGGGCCTTGTGCATGCAAGGCAAGAGCTCTACCACTGAGCCACATCCCCAGCTCCTCCTTTTGGTGATTTCTGCTGGCTCCATCAAGTTGCTGTTCTCACTTGTCAGCCTAGTGTCAGTCTGGAAGTTCCAATGATCCATGACAATCCTTGGCAGGTGGATCCCTCGCCTGATCTCAGGGTCCTGTCACAAAACTCCTGCCTTGACTATTGTCAGTATTTGCTGTGTGCTGTCCAGCTCCCTCCTGGTCTTGTCACATCCTGGTACAAGTTAAAGTAAATGGATACTTGTGTACTGAAGGAGCACAAACCCACTGTCATACCGTTTTTACTTCTTTTGGATTTTTTGGTTCATTTTTGTGGTGCGAGGGCTTGAACACAGCCTCATGCATGCTAGGCGACCCAATCTTGTCACCCTCCTGCCTAGATTGCTCCTGTCCTGATTCCGAGTCTGTCCTGTGCTCAAATATGACCCTGCTCCTGACTAGCCATGGTTGTAGTTAAGTCTCTCCCCTTCTCTGGTCTTCATGCCTCCTCCCAGGGTCTAGCCACAATTTAGTGGCTATAAAAAGAAAACTGTCTAGCCAGGCCTAGCACATGGAAGGTTTGGGCAAGAGGAGTGCCATGAGTTCAAGGCCAGCCTTGGCTACATAGCAAGACCCTGTCTCAAACAAAATAAAACAAAACAAAACACTATCTTCAGTACACCCCATTTACTGGACTTTTCTACTCTACTCACCGTGATGGTTTCACATCCCAGTTTAGTGGTTAAAGAATGTGACCTGGGGGCTGGGGATTTAGCTCAGCCGCATAGCGCCTGCCTGGCAAGCATGAGGTCATGAGTTCGATTCCTGGTACCAGAAAAAAAACAAAAAACAAGAATGTGACCTGGCAGTTTGATGCAATGTCAAACACCTATAATCGCAGCATTCAGGAGGCTGAGGCAGGGAGATCACTACGAGTTCAAAGACAGCCTGAACTGCTATACAGCAAGACCCTGCTCCCCTAAAAAGAAAGAATATAACATAAATTTTACCATCTGGGCCATTTTCATTCTCTATTTCTTTTTCTTTTCTTCTTCTTCTTCCTCCTCTTCTTTCTTCTTCTCAGTACTAGGGATTGAACCCTAGGATCTTCATTATGCACTACATCCCTGGCCTTTTTTGTTTGTTTGTTTGTTTTTCCGGTACCAGGAATCAAACTCACGACCTTGCGCTTGCCAGGCAGGTTCTGTGCTGCTGAGCTAAATCCCCAGCGCTTTTTTTTTTGGCCGGGGGAAGGGTCTTGCTAACTTGCAGTGTTCCCGCCTCAGTTTCCTGGAGTGCAGGAATCACAGATATGTACCATCACACCCACCACCTTTTTTTGTGTGTTGTTTGTTTGTTTGTTTGTTTTGTCTTTTTGAGACAGGGTCTCGCTATGCCGTTCAGGCTGGCCTTGAGCTCACTTTGTAGCCCAGACTGGTCTCAAACTCAAAAGGATCCTCCTGCCTCAGCCTCCTGAGTGCTGGGATTACAGACATGCGCCACCACGCCCGGCTTTTTTTTTGAGATCTCACTCTTGCTCAGGTTCTCCAACTCTGGACCTTAAGCTGTCCTGTCTCAACCTCTCAAATAGCTGGGACTATAGGTACTGCCAGCTTACCCGGCCTGGACCATTCTCAAGCACATAGTTAGATGGCAAGTGGCATTAAATGCATTCACAAGTTGTGCAACCATGACCACATCCATCTCCAAAACTCTTCAGCCAGCAAAAGTGAAGCTCTACAAATAATAAACAATGACTTCCCATCCTCTGCTTGGTCTAAAAACTCACAAACAACTGATACCATAAGTGTCTAAAAAAGAATTGCTGTAATTAAGGGAAAAAACAGATTTTTCTTTTAATTGGTATACAGAAGGAGGGCTGGGGATTTAGCTCAGCGGCACAGCGCCTGCCTGGCAAGCACAGGGTCGTAAGTTCCATTCGGTACTGGAAGAAAAAAAAAAAAAAGGTATAGAGAAGGGAACACTTTTCTAAACGTATGGTAATTCTATTTCATTTTTCTGATGAACTACTGTACAGATTTCCACAGTGGCTGTACCATTTTACATTTTGTCCAACAGTGTACAAGGAGTCCAATTTCTCCACATCTGCACCAGCACTTGTTGTTTTGATTTATTTGGATACATTTCCCCAAATATAGGACCTACCCGGAAAACAAGTTTTAGCATGATTTTAGAAGAGACATTACCTAAAAATGAATCCTATTGTGTCTTTTTTTTTTTTTTTTTTTTGAGACAGGGTTTCGCTGTATAATTCAGGCTGCCCCTGAACTCACTATGTAGCCCAGGCTATCCTCGAACTTTGGCAATCCTCCTGCCTCAGCCTCCTCCCGAGTGCTGGGATTACAGATGTGCACCACCACGCCTGGCCCTATTGTGTCTTTTAGAGCAAAACAATGGGTTTTACTCCAAAAGATGCAGAAAGTCTCATTTTCAGGGGTTATCACTTTTTTTTTTTTTCGTCTTTTTGAGACAGGGTTTTGCTATATAGTTTAGGCTGGCCTTGAGCTCACTTTGTAGCCCAGGCTGGTCTTGA
>NW_004955454.1:3389813-3391286 GCF_000276665.1 Chinchilla lanigera | reverse complement strand
GCTTGCCAGGCAGGCGCTTTTGCCACTGAGCTAAATCCCCAGCCCCTTATCTCTTCTAAAATCATGTTACAACTTGTTTTCTGGGTAGGTCTTATTTCCAAGGAGACAGGATAGTAACATTAATTTGCCCTTAAGATGGCTTTACACTTGGTCCTTAAAGAATAAATTATAAGCCAGGTGTGGTGGCGCACACTTGCAATCCCAACACTCGGGAGGCTGAGGCAGGAGGATCATTTCGAGTTCAAGATCAGCCTGGGCTACAAAGTGAGCTCAAGGCCAGCCTAAACTGCATAGTGAGACCCTCATCTCAAAAAGACAAAAAAAGAATAAATTATAACCTTCTTAAGTAAACTAACTGAAAGCCTAATTTGGAAATAACAGGTGTCAGTTAATTACAGCTCGCCAACTGATTCCAGTTGGCAAACACAGGCCTGTGACCAATTAAAGCTTCTGTGCTTGGTGTCCATCTTTTTTTTTTTTCCAGTACTGGGAATCGAATTCATGACATTGCGCTTGCCAGGCAGGCGCTGTGCTGCTGAGCTAAATCCCCAGCCCCTTGGTGTCCATCTTGAAACAAGGAATTATAGGTGTATGCCACCATGACAGGCTTAAAAAAAAATATACACACACACACACATATGTTTGCTATATTGCCCAGGCTGTCTTTAAACTCACAGCAGTCATCCTGCCCCAGGCTCCCAAGTGCTATGATTACAGGCATGTGTCACCATGCTTAGCCATGAAGATGTACATTTATTGAAGGCAAAAGAGAAGTACATTCTACAGGGTGAGAACAGCCTGGTGAAAAGGCTCACAGTGGCCCTGAGGATAAGGGTGAGGTCTTTTGTATCTTGTTCATGGCTCATTATCAAAGCCAGCTTTTTTTTGGAACTGGGAATAGAACTCAAGGCCTCATGCTTACCTGGCAGGCATTGTACCACTAAGCTGTATCCCCGGCCCAAAACAGACTGGCTAAGGTTAGCTTTGTTTTGCGGTTTTGTGGTGGTGGGGGAGGTTACCAGGAATAGAACTCAGGACCTTGCGCTTGCCAGACAGGCACTGGGCCACTGAGGTATATCCCCGGCCCCTGAGGTCTTTTATATGAAAAATTCCTAGGTTGGCTTCCTCCTTATGCATTGGGACAATTGTTTTATCAAAAACTTACTTGATAATAGAAAGAAAACCTTACTTGGTGTCCTAACAGATGTAAACTGCCCTGTTGGGGCCGGGAATATGGCCCATGGCACAGCATCTGCCTGGCAGGCGTCAAGTCCTGAGTTTGATTCCCGGTACCAAAAAAAACCCCCCAAAACCCTGCCCTACTGAAAGACTCACTTGTCTTCCCACCAGATGTTAATGAAGGATCAGGAACAGTGTCTTTTGATTGGATATGCCTACAAACAAATGAAGGATGGAAAATAGTATCTTCTGTGCCAGCATAATGGTGCACACCTGATCTCGGCACTCTGGAAG
>NW_004955454.1:3386873-3388813 GCF_000276665.1 Chinchilla lanigera | reverse complement strand
GGAAAGCATTGGGAGTATTGAGGCAGGAGATTAAGGCAAGTGGGCATAACCTGTCAGTCACGGTGATGCAGGACATATGTGCGGGAAAGCTTCCAAGCCCTGAACCTGGTACCGAATCAGAGAATGCTATTTTCAGTCCTTCTGGCACAGGACCAAGCAGGCTTTTGATAAAACAGCCTGGATCTGACAGCAGCATGAGGGATACAAAAGATGGCAGCCACTGCTTGTTTGGTCTTTCTTTCTTTCTCTCTCTTTCTTTCTTTCTCAGTGGCCTGCTCTGCACTCTGCAGATTGTATGGCCTGAACCATAGTGCAGCCATCTTAAGCTTCAGTTTTCCCTACACCCTCCCCCAAGGCTTATATCCAGTCTTGTTCTGGAGGGTCTGGCCCAAGATCCTCACCTTAGACTTGGCAGCTAGATTCTCCATCACTTATGAGTTTCATATTCCTTTCAATAATTTTTTGTGTTTTGTTTGCTTTTGTTTTTTAAGACAGGGTATGTAGTTTAGGTTGGATTTGAACTCACTATGTAGCCTGAACTGGCCTTGAATTTGTGATGAGCCTCGTGCTTCAGCCTTCTAAATGCTGGGATTATAGGCATGTGCCACCACACCCAGCTCAATGATAATCGTTTAACACATAAACCTAAGTCTTACTTTCTATTAACTATTCTTTTTTTGTGTGGTTTTTTTTTTTGTGTGTGTGTGTGTGTGTGTGTGTGTTTTTGAGACAGAGTCTCCATATGCAGCTCAGGCTGACCTTGAGCTCACTTTGTAGCCCAGGCAGGTCTCGAACTCGCAAGGATCCTCCTACCTCAGCCTTCCAAGTGCTGAGATTACAGGCGTGCATCACCATGCCCGGCTTAACTGCTGTATTTATCTATGAAGACATTTTTCACAAATAAAATATAATCTCTTTTTCTGTCTGTCTTTTCACACTAGTACTGAACCCAAGGCATTCATAGTGAGCTACAGCCCCATTTTTTAATTTAAAATTTTTTTTTATTTATTAATTTTTTTTTTCATTTTTTCATTTTTTATTTTGATATAGGGTCTTCCTAATTTGGTAAGTTACCCAGACTGGGCTTGAATTTGTGAACCTCCTGCCTCAGGCTCTCAGAGTGCTAGTGAAATAGTTACTTTCTTTTTTTCTTTTTTCTTTCTTTCTTTCTTTTTTTCTTTCTTTCTTTCTTTTTTCTTTCTTTCTTTCTTTCTTTTTTTCTTTCTTTCTTTCTTTTTTCTTTCTTTCTTTCTTTCTTTCTTTCACAGGGTCTTGTTATGTTGTCCAGGCTGGCTTTGAACTCATGGCCTCAAATTTGCAGTGATCCTCCTATCTCAGCCTCCCAAGTGCTGGGATTATAATCGTGTGTCACTATGCCCAGCTCAAAATCATTACTTCTGTACAAACTGAGCTCATGGATGAAGAACGAAGTCAGGAAGTTATGAGAGTTTTATTGGAAATAAAAGCACATGATAGATGTCCATCACAAGGGGATACTGAGCAGAAAATTCAAACTGTGGTCTCACATATGCAATAAGCAGAGCGTGGAAAGAGGGCTTGTTTCAAAGAAATGAGTTCAGAAGGGTTTGGAAGCAAATTGCCTTGCGTTTGTTTTTCTGCGTCTGTTTGAAATGGGGTGGGTGGTCCGGAGGTAGGGAGGAGTCAGATGTAACTAACTTAGTGTATCCTGGGTGAGTCTTTTTCCTGGAAGGAAAAGTCTTTATCTCTCTATTCTCATCCCAACCCTGTTGTGGTTGTTTTATCTTCTTCTTCTTCTCCTTCTTCTTTTGAGACAGTCTCACTAGTAGAGAAGTTAGTTGGCTTCAGATTCACAGTGATCCAGCCGGGCATGGTGGCACACACCTGTAATCTCAGCACTCAGGAGGCTGAGGCAGGAGGATCCTTGAGAGTTCAAGACCCAACCTGGGCTACAAAGTGAG
>NW_004955454.1:3383981-3385148 GCF_000276665.1 Chinchilla lanigera | reverse complement strand
ATACTGGCTCCTTCAAGGGCCTGTCTGATTGCCTGTAATATTTCTGTCTAACTCAGCTGCCTACAACATCATGACCACAGATGCTGTGCTAGGCTGGCTTGCCAACCTCCCAAGGTCTTGGTCAGTAGTGATTGAAAAGGATGTAGACTTTTGTCCTTCCTCCTACCTTTCCTCCTCCTCTGCATCTTCCTCCTTTCCTCTTCCTCTTTTCCCCTTCCTCTTCCTTCTTCTTTTCTCTCCCTCTCCCACTTCCTCCCTCTCTCCCAGGACCTTCACACTGAGGTCCATCTCCAGCCTATTTTTTATTTCTTATTTTGGGACAGGGTCTTATTGAATTTTCCAGGCTGGGCTTAAACTTGTAACCTTCCTGCCTGAGACTTCCAGAGTTCTGGGATTATGGGGCCTGTGGCACCAAGCCTGTTTTAGACTGTTTCTTACCTACTCAGACCATGCCCCAAGGGTGGTATGATTAGCAGCAACCTGAGTCTCTAAACCCACAGAATGACAGCAAACCAGAAGGGCCAGATGACAGAAAGCAGAGATGGAGGGGCCTCTCTGCTGCTGAGCACTCCAGCTCCAAACTGCCACCAGGTGGAATGGTAGCCCCAGAGGAAGCAGGGTGGGAAGTTCCAGAGTCAGTCGAAACCAGGGACTGCAGGTGATAAAAGGCATAGTTGGCTCTTTTTGTTCCAGGAGGCACCTTGGGGCCTTCAGCCAAAACTCAAGGCAAACTGTGTGCTAAAACCTTTCCCAAAGCTGGATGTGGTAGTGCATGCCTGTAATCCCAGCAGTTGGGAGGCAGAGGCAGGAGGATTGTCATGAGTTTGAGGCCAGCCTGGGCTACATAGTGAGTTCAAGACCAGACTGAACTACATAGCAAGACCCTGTGTCAAAACAAAACAAAACAAACTTCCCCAGAAGCCTTTGTGGAAACATCCAAGATCCTCAAGGCACCCTGTCGGAGCTTTTCTCTATACCAGTGATCTTCTTGGACATTTTTCAGTGTTCTGCTGACTTGACCTTTTCAATTGATTCAAGCTCAGATACTATAAAACTAAAGGAACTTCATTTGGGGGCTTTTAGGGATTGCACCCAGAGATACAGGTCTAGATAGCTCTGAATCAGTGTTCTGCAATAGGCAGGGAAAATAGGAGCTTAATAAAGTGG